>NC_062266.1:9116828-9441492 GCF_916048215.2 Malus sylvestris | reverse complement strand
CACCTTTTGTTTTTTGATACAAGCGATTAGGGATGAGAGATTAAAACACAAACTCGGATGCAAAGGTATGTATAATTAACCACTCGACCTGAAGTCTTTGTGGTTACAACACTAAACCAAGTATTATTCTTTTAAATTTCAAGAATGAAAACTAATGAGAATAATTAGGTGAGGGCGTCTGCTCCACGTTCATTTGTATAACACTTCGCACAAAAGCATAAAACCCTATAGGTTAGTTCATTAAATCTCATTTTGGTCGTCTGGTATTAGAGCTGCACTCGTCAAGCTAACTACGTGTCTTTTTCTTGAACTTCATCAATTGCATTTCTTTTGTTTTCAAATAAAGTTTGCCTAAAAAGAAAAACCGACTAAAGCCAATTACCTCAAGTAACATTGTTACATGGTAGTAGATGGTACTTAGAATTAGTGGTGGTAAATTAACTTATTGGGTTATTAATGCGTACCCATTAAGACTTGTTTAATTTGATATCACCATAATATAAGAGTGACATTAATAGTGATGATGATGGTGTAAGGTGAAATCAAATTAAATGTCTTAATGTGTACCTATTAACAACCCAATGAGTTAATTTGACACCTCTACTTAGAATCACAACCATTTGATCTGAGAGGAGCTACTACAAAAAAATGTTGGATTAAGACCATCTCTAACCTATGAGATAAAGCTTAAAATATAAGCTTTAAAACCCTTTCAAACCTCTCAAACCATCTCCAACCATGAGCTAAAATAAGCCCTGAGGAGAAAATATATCTCTAGGTTAGATTCCTCTCAGGATTTAAGTCAGGCTTAAATTATTCTGAACCCACCAAATTGTCATATTTCAAACTTTTTTTTGTTTTTTACTTATAATCTAACGGCTATAATCAAATGAGATCAAATATAATAGTAAAAAAAAAAAGATTTGACAGCCCAAAATCAAATCAACGTCTAAAATAATTTAAGAAAATTATTTAAATCAAATTTAACTAAACTTTTATAAATACCTATGTATTTGTATGATTTTCAATCGAAATTTAAATATTTTTAGACTAAAATGTTCATAAAAATAAATTAAGATAATCTTGATAAATTTTATTTTTTAAAAAAAGTTACCGAAAACAAAAAGTTAGGCTAAAATCATTATTTAATCATCACGGGCTAAAATTTTAAGTCACAAGGGTTGGAGGAGAAAAACAGTTTCTGGCTTATGGCTTAAATTTTTAAGTTTTATCTCCAAGAGTTGGAGATGATCTAAGTAGCAACAAAACGACGTTGGATACTTTTTGCTCCACATGATCCAGATCCTTAAATCAGTTTCTTTCTGGTACTAATTAACCATTGATTAAATTTGATCCGATGGAGCATGTTCGTATTAGTCATTTATCACTGGATTAGTGGACTAATTAAATTAGTATTTGACATTCTTTTGGTACTTTGTCATTATTATCAGAAATTCTTTTGGGTACTCGAAATCTAATAAGAAAATAGAAAGAAAAATAAAGCATATGGTATATAATTATTCTAAATAATGAGATTTTCTAGGAGCATGAAGTGCAGTGCTTTCTGGTATGGAAATGGAATGATCCAAATGAACTGAAAATTTGGAGAGACTCTCTCTCTCTGCCACCACTAGTACTAGTAACTAAAAAATAATTAGGGACTTGTCAAATCTATGAAAAAATTGTATTGAAGAGACAATCGTTTTGAGTGCCAATAACAGTTGTAGAAGATTGATTTCTATAACATCTTCCTCTTGAATATAATGTAGTGCAAGAAAACAGATTGTATGCCATATGCTTTTAGTAAGTTTAATTGACGAGAGCTTGGAGAGGTTTTTTTTTTTAGAATTAAAATTTCACCCTCATCTATGGAACAAGAATATTAGGTTTCATTAAAATGTTTGGAAAGACTAAATCATTTCACACAATTGTGCTAAGAAAGTGTGCGGAAATTATTTGTTAAAATAGGATTGTGAAATTGACAGAAAATGACTATGAGGCATGTTAATACGCTTTCTATAAAGTAATATTTGCCCCACTCTAATATGATTTTGTTAATCGGTATAAAGCAAATCACTTTCAGAATACAACAAAATCTGAAATTTTAGTTTAATAAGAAATGAAATTCCATGAAAAGAAACTCTATGGTTATGTTGGATGAGAGAAAAAGGATGCTGGGTATTTATGGAAGATGATGACACCCATTCAAAGGGTTGACATGCATTCAATTTGGGGTGAAAGTGGTGCATCCAAAAGTCATATATGTTCATTAGATAGAAACTGTTATAGTTTATCACACCACATCTTTTTTTCTGGCAGCTATTGAAAGAATCATGTCTAAAATTTCTGACAAATATATATATGTTCGTATATTTTAAAATATCCCACATCATTTATCCTTTCTCAAATGGATAAGGATTGTCTACCCTCCCACTTCTTGTGCCCTCTCCTGCCCTCTCGTGCCCTCATGTTTGTGTAGTTACGGTTAAGTCACGTCAACATTTTATATTATTATTCATTTTTGTCTTATTATCTTTATAAAAAAATAATATAAAATGTTGACTGGCTTAACCGTGATCACACAAACAGAAGGGCATGACACCGAAAATGAAAGGGCAGACAATCCTTGTCCTTCTCAAATACAGAAGACAAGTCAGATTGATAAAGAGAGTTCCAACAACTTTGGGTTCACATGAATACGTAATGGATGATGCAATGACTTAAAGCCACACACAATGTATCATTCCCTTGTCACATTGCGAAAATAAAACCAAGATAATAACTGCCTGGGGATTAATTAATATATTCATTTATTTAATTAATCAGTCAATGATGCGACTATTAATTACAATAAAATGGTCAATTCATCCCGAACTTGCGATGAAATTTACACTAAAATTCCATGTAATTTAATGGCTGATGTAGCATTGATAGATGCTTGATCATTTATCTACGTGGAGTGCACATCCAAATCTTTTGGTTCTTGTAAATTAAAGTAATAAGCATTGATGACCCTACTTAAGCAAAGTCAAACTACAATTTGTTGTCGTTTTTGGCCATACAGGCTCATGCATCTACGTACGACAGCAAATATGGCCGCGACTGAAGTGGACTAAAACGACCAACGTCCGTACAAACCCGCAGATTCACGACAAAACAAAACTGGATACTAGTAGCTTCCATTCGTGTTTTGTCGCATTCCAATTTCCATGCCTGGGACTAAAATTCCTACTAAATATGTGTATTTTCTAAGAGAACTATTATTGGCATTCTAAAAATCGTTTTCTTCCTTCAAACTTTCTATATTTGAAAAGAAAAATACACTTATAAGGAGTGTAGAATGAAATTTTTGGAGTGCCAATAACACTTCTCTTTTCTAAAGTGAGAAGTTGCTTGACGTTTTCTTAGCTAATTAGTTACAACATATTATTGAGGGTTGTGATTATTTTTAAAATATTCTCGTTAAATTATTATATAAATATTACGTGACTAACATTCCTACTAAATATGTGAATTTTCCAAAGTGGGAAGTTGTTTGACGTTTTCTTAGCTTTTTTTTTTTAACAATTGATATTATCTACACTAAAAAAGAGTGGTGGGGTTAACCTCACAATAGGTTAGCAATAATATGGTTCAAATTCGTCTTTAGCGAGAATCAAACCTAAGACATCTCACTTACAAGTAAAGAAAAATATCACTAGACCGTAATACTAAGTGACTTTCTTAGCTCATTAGTTATAACATATTATTGAGGATTATGATTATTTTTATGATATCCTCGTTAAATTGTTATATAGCGACCACATGACTAACATTCCTACTAACTATGTGGATTTTCTAAAGTGGGAAGTTACTTGACGTTTTCTTAGCTAATTAGTTATAGCATATTATTGAGGATTGTGATTATTTTAAAATATCTTTGTTAAATTGTTATATAATGATCACGTGACTATCTTTTCAAAAAAAAAATTGTCAAAGTGATTTCACTTAAAGAAGATATTGATAAATTTTTACAGAAATATCAAAATGATTTACAGTGAATAAACTCAAGACTTCTTTTATTAATTTTTATTGTCAATAGTCAAAATGATAAGTTATGCCAATTTCGAATATCAGTTTTGTTGATGCACAAAATCAGCGAAGACTTTGGTACAACAGAAAGTGTCAGGTTTTGTGACCTTCGCTTGGTTGCTTCGGTCACTAGTGAGGATAAGTACGTAAATGAATAGAGACAGAGAAGCAAACACAGGATGTACGTGGTTCACCCAGATTGGCTACGTCCACGGAGTAGAGGAGTTCTTATTAGTAGTGAAGGGCTTACACAAGTACAAAGGATCAAGCTCTCAATTTAGTGAGTTCTTGTGAATGATTTAGTACAAATGACATTAGCCAATATTGTGGGGGAATGACCCCTATTTATAGAAAAACTTGTAGCTTTGTCACATTGACATGTGTCATGTTATGATTGGTTCTTGATGTCGACACGTGCTGCGCTCTGATTGGCTTCTAATCTTGACACGTGTCGAGTAGTGATTGGCCTCCTGGTCGGAGGGGAACTCTTCTAGGTCCTTGACAGTATAGCGTTGGCTGGTGCTCGGTAGTTTCGGGATTGGTCAAGTATGGTACAAACAGTGCCCCCTAAGTTCCCGAGTGAGGGAAACTTCTCGGTTGGGGACTTGCAAGATCCAATCCCTTGAGTAATCACGAAACTTCTAAGTACCGAAGTGTGGTCTGATCTTCATCTGCCCTTCTCTGGAAGTACCTTTCCTCCATCCGGGAATGGTGTATTTAGCTGATGAAAATGCACAAGGTAATGTATCAATTTCACTTTGAAGCTTACTTGTAGTTTCGGGCTTGGTCAAGTGCGATACAAACCCTATAGTAGGAGTCCCCCAAGTCGCCGAGCTAGGAGATCTGCCGAAAGAGGTGACAGACAAGGTAAGCAGTCAAACTTCCAAGTAAGCAACCCAGGATCAGAGGTTTGACTTCGGCTTCCGGTTGATTGTTCTCCTTCTCCTTGTCTCTCATTCAACTGCCAGGATAAGGAGAAGCAAATGGATAAGAGATGATATGAGATACTTTTGCTTTTGAAGAAGTAACTTTCCACAGGCTTATTCTTGAACTGTGCTGGAGGGTTTTCTGGTGCCCTTCAGAGTATAAGGCCGACTCAAAAATTTGAGGGTCAAAACAAGTCCATCAAATCTAGAGTACGTTCGACCTTGATGATATGGGATACTTTTGCTGTTGACGGAATAATGAATGTGGTATGGAAAGGTGTCGTGCTGTAGTGATCTGTTTCAGCTCACCGTTGAACCTTCTGCTTCAATCTTTTGCATGGCAGAAGTGGTGTGCAACCTTTGCATTTAAATGGTCCTTCAGAACATTCCTTCATAGTGACTCATCCACGCTTGGCAGCTTCAGTGTAAAGAGCCAATATCTGATCAACTGTCATGAGGTATTTTCCGGTGGAATTCGTGACCTTGACAACAGTTGAGGATGAGTACTCGAGAGCAATGCTAAATAAGCAACCAGGCAAAGGCTCCAGGCAGTCAGTTCCAAATTGGAGGTTTGATTTCAGGTTCCGACTGACTGCTCTCTTTCTCCTTGTCCTGCAGGTGTGGACAAGGACAAAGACAAAGACAGGGAGAAAGCATGATATGAGATACTCTTGCTTTCGACCCTGATGATATGAGATACTCTTGTTCTTGGTGTGGCTTATTTGCTGAGGTATTATCGGGGGGAAATAAAGCTGAGTATTTCGAGAGGTTATGTTGAGGGTGCCTTTTCGAATGCGAGAAAGGGTTGAGCATTTTTGCAGGTTTGCCTGTCCGTTGAGGAGGGAGGTCAATGTATATAGGGATTTCCCAATAACAAGTAGTAATGTTATTCCTTTACCATTCTTGGTCACAGCAATGTAGTGGGAGCTGCCAGCTTCACGTGTTTTAATTTTGTCAGAGCACTTTGAAAAAGTGGTATGTGGTATCTGGAAAGCTGATATTACGTGTGAAGATTACAGACAAGCTTTATCTAAGGAAATCTGGCTCTCGAAGTTCTGAGAGTTGTGCCTCTTCGGTTTTCGAACAAGCAATCCCGTCGAGGATCTGACTCTCGAGATTCGGAAAGCGGTGCTACTCCGGTTTTTGAGAAAGTAATTATGTTGGGAGTCTTTTCTCGAATGTGAGTAAAGGTTGGACGTTCTTGCCAACCTGTCTTGCCGCAAAACACGGAGGTCGACACACATAGGGACTTTCCAGTTGTCAAGCAGTGGTGCTGTTCCTTTACCCTTATGGGTAATAGTAGGGTAGCTGGAACTTCGAAATTCTCGTGCCTAAACTTTGTCAGAGATCTTTGACAAAGTTATATGTGGTACCCGAGGAGTTGATGGTGCATATGGAGAGCGGTGATTGAACAGTAAGATTCACGTGCTTTCTACTTCACCAGAAATCTTCGACAGATTGCCCGTAATTTCCGCAAAGCTGAGTGTGCATGTGACAGGTGCTGACAAGGCTGAAAAAGCAGGTGCTTCTTCGATTTCTGAGATCGGCCCTCGTGGTCTCTGAGCAGCCCAGCTTTTGAGAAAGCAAACGCCTCTTCGATTTCTGAGATCGGCCCTCGTGGTCTCTGAGCAGCCCAGCTTTTGAGAAAGCAAACGCCTCTTCGATTTCTGAAGCTCCGTCGAGTGCAGATTTTTATAGAGGCTGGCATTAAGTTCCACAGCACACTTGAATCTCTACCAGTAGAAGCTCATTTCTTGCACTTCTAAGATCTTGATTTGTCTGACCTCTTCCTTCTTCAACACATTTGAAAATGTCTGGACCCTCCGACCGTCGTTTTGACTTGAACCTTGGAGAAGAGACAGCCACGCCTTCTCCAGACAACATATGGCGCCCATCCTTCATATCCCCTACTGGTCCTCTTACCGTTGGGGATTCTGTGATGAAGAATGATATGACCGCTGCAGTGGTGGCCAGGAACCTTCTCACTCCCAAAGATAACAGACTACTTTCCAAACGGTCTGATGAGTTGGCTGTTAAGGACTCTCTGGCTCTTAGTGTTCAGTGTGCAGGTTCTGTGTCTAATATGGCCCAACGCCTATTTGCTAGAACCCGCCAAGTTGAATCATTGGCTGCTGAAGTGATGAGTCTCAAACAGGAGATTAGAGGGCTCAAGCATGAGAATAAGCAGTTGCACCGGCTCGCCCATGACTATGCTACAAACATGAAGAGGAAGCTTGACCAGATGAAGGAATCTGATGGTAAGGTTTTACTTGATCATCAGCGGTTTGTGGGTTTGTTCCAAAGGCATTTATTGCCTTCGTCCTCTAGGGTTGTACCTGGTAATAAAGCTTCAAATGATGAACCTCCAATGCCTCCTCCTTCTGGGGTTTTGTCAAGTACTGAGGCTCCGGATAACCACCCTCCGGTGCTTTCTCTTTCTGGGGCTCTACCGACTGCTGAGACTTCCCCTAAGCAACCTTTGTGAAGGCTCCCTTTTGTTTGTTTATTTTGACTCATGTATATGTACATATTTGTGGCTTATTGAAAATATTAATAAATAAGCTTTGCTTCATTTCAACATATTGTGTTAAATACACCAAAGCCTTCTTCATAAAGTTCTTTGAATTTTTGCTTTTGTTGAAACCTGTATTGTTGAAGCTTTGTGAGTGAAGCATGTAGTTTGAGGTAGTGTTCCCTTAATTTCCCGAGTGAGGAAAACTTCTCGGTTGGAGACTTGAAAAATCCAAGTCACTGAGTGGTTGTGAGACTGCCGAGTATCAAGGTGCAGTAGCATATGGTGGGAAACTTTTGTGTGTTTGATGCTGCATGCTATTGACTAGACAAGATCAAGTGCAATTAGTAGCTTTTCTCTCTTTTTCATCTTTGCTTTAGTGGAATTGCTTTTCGTTTCCACTAATCAGCCTGAGTGGATGCAAGATAACACCTTTCTCTATAGCTCAGATTGCAAAGTCGTCTTCATGAAAGTTTTTCCTTATCTTGTGAACTACAACATATCCAAATTTGAGATCCATCGGAGTAGTACAACTTCAGAAATTCAAGTATGATGAGTAACTGTTCATCAATGTTCTGTTAATCCGTCAGACTTGTTGTGAGCTTCGAAACTCCATTTTCTCTTGTTCAGATCAACATACTGTCTTCATCTAAGTTGTTCCTTAACTTGGGAACTACAACATATCCAAATTTGAGGTCCCTCGGAGCAGTATAACTCCAGAAATCCAGGTATGATGAGTGACTGTTTATCATTTGTCTGTCAACCCGTCAGATTTGTTGTGAGCTTTGAAACTCTATTTTCTCTTGCTCAGATCAGCATGCTTTCTTCATTGAAGTTGTTCCTCAGCTTGTGAACTACAACATATCCAAATTTGAGATCCATCGGAGCAGTATAACTCCAGAAATCCAGGTATGATGAATGACTGGTTATTATTTTTCTGTCAACCCGTCAGATTTGTTGTGAGCTTCGAAACTCCATTTTCTCTTGTTCAGATCGGTATGCTTTCTTCATTGAAGTTGTTCCTCATCGACTCTTTCATAACATATCAAAAATTCAGGATGAACTAACCGTTAAATATTTCCAGATCTTCGAAACATCACAACAGCTTCGAAATCTGCAAGAAGCCGACTATCATGTTTGGAGCTTCAACACTGTAATTTCCGTCGCTCAAACAGAAATGGTTCCTTCTTGAAAGTTGTTCATATGCTCAAGAACTATAGGGTGTCTAAAATTCAGCTCCATTGGAGAAGAGCAGAGGTTGCAGAAATTTGATAGATGAAAGGAGGCGGAAGAGGGAGAAAGAGAAAAAGTCTCTTGGGTTGGATTTCTATTTTGGGGCAGATTCCAATTTTTGTAGCACCTTCATTATTGATGAATTGCTTGTACTTTTGTCCATTATGAAACTTGGGACTTTGGCTTGTTGTTGGATCTATTATAATATGTTTGGGAACATATATAAGTGAATAAATAAGAAGGAAAATTTTGGGCCCTTGTGGGTGTAAAACAAAAAATGTTTATGTTTACCCAAGTGTTTTTGTACAAGTTCAAGGGCATCTTGGGTTTTGTGAACAAAATTTGTTTATTTGGAGCAAGGTTTTGTGTTGAAGCTTTGTAGGTGAAGCTTTGGTGTTGAAGCGTTCTAGGTGAAGCTTTGATGGTGAAGCTTTGTAGATGAAGCTTTGTAGATGAAGCTTTCTAGGTGAAGCTGTGATGGTGAAGCTTTGATGGTGAAAGTATGTAGAGGGAGCTTTCTAGGTGAAGCTTTTTTAGGTGAAGCTTTGTAGGTGAAGCTTTTTTAAGTGAAGCTTTTCGGGTGAAGTTTTTTTTTTTTGGGTGAAGCTTTGTGGGTGAAGCTTTTTAGGTGAAGCTTTTCGGGTGAAGCTTTTTGGGTGAAGCTTTTTAGGTGAAGCTTTGTGGGTGAAGCTTTGGAGGTGAAGCTTTTCGGGTGAAGCTTTTTGGATGAAGCTGTTTTTTTTTTTTTTTTTTTTTTTTTTTTTTTTGGCGCTTGACACGGTCTTCATTTGCTTGTTTTGTAGTGACTATGGAAGACGGATTGCTTTCTGATTGAGAAGGGTTCCGGCATCGCTTGCTATGAATGTAAAAGAGTGAGGGCTGAGTTGGCTAAATTACCTCTTTATTGAATTCATTGCCAAATGGCCTTCATTACATAGGATGCCGAACGGCTATAGCTCAACACTTGTACATCGTGAGTCTATTTGTAGTAGTACTTCAAGTGATCAGCGTTCCATGGATGGCCAAGGGTCTTGCCATCGGAGCTTCTAAGTGTGTAAGAGCCAGGGCGACTGATGCCAATGACTTCATACGGTCCATCCCAGTTTGGACTAAGTGTGCCTTCACTCGGGACTCTGTCGCAGAGTAATCTTTTCTTTAAGACCCAGTCTCCTATTTTGAAAGAACGAGGCTTGACCCTAGAGTCATAATAGTTGGAGATGCGCTGCTTGTAGGCGACATTCCTCAAGTGAGCTTGGTTTCTGTGTTCCTCGACTAAATCCAAGTTGAGGGTGAGTTGTTTGTCATTTTCACTTTGAATGTAGTTCTGGACTCGGAATGTTGCTTGCTCGAGCTCAACAGGGACAACCGCCTCTGTGCCAAAGGCAAGTGAGAATGGAGTTTCTCCTGTTGAAGTCCGATATGAAGTGCGATATGACCAAAGAACTTGGGGTACAAATTCTGGCCAACAGCCTTTAGCTTTGTCCAAGCTGGTTTTCAAAGTGCGCTTGATTATTTTGTTGATGGCCTCAACTTGTCCATTAGACTGGGGATGAGCTGGAGAGGCAAAGCATAAGTTGATGTTGAACTTAGAGCAGAACAACCTGAACCTCTTGTTGTCAAACTGTCGCCCATTGTCAGTGACTATCGCATTGGGAATGCCGAATCTACAAAGGATGTTCTTCCACACGAAGTCTTCTATCTTTGCCTCAGTAATGGTTGCCAAGGGTTCTACTTCGGCCCACTTTGTGAAGTAGTCCACTGCAACGACTGCGTAACAGACTTTGCCCTTCCCTGCCGGCATTGGGCCGATCAAATCAAGTCCCCACTGGGCGAAGGGCCAAGGGCTGATCATAGGAGTAAGAGGCTCTGGAGGGGAATGAGGAATAGTTGCATATCGTTGACATTTGTCACATGAGCGGGATACTTTAATGGCATCCTGGTGGAGTGTTGGCCAGTAATATCCTTGGCGAAAAGTCTTGTGTGCTAGGGACCGAGATCCAGCATGATCTCCACAGACTCCCTCATGTATTTCCCGAAGGACGATTTCCGCCTCGGCAGGCGTAAGACACCTTAAGTATGGCAGGCTAAAACCTCGCTTATAGAGTTGATCATTGATGATCAGGTAGCGGGTAGACTTGTATCGAATTTGCTTAGCCTGGACTTTATCATTTGGGAGGGTGCCATGAGCAAGGAAATTATAGATCGGGGTGATCCAACTATCCCCCTGTTGTAAGTTGCATACTTCTGCGGCCATGGTGCTTGGTGTTGCCAACAGTTCGACATGAATTTTTCTTCCAATCTTGTCTTCCACAGCTAAGGCGAGGCGAGCCAGGGCGTCTGCATGACTGTTTGCCGCTCGAGGAACTTGGGTGATCTGGTAGTGGAAGTGCTTGAGCAAAAGTTGTGTTTGCGCAAGATATGCTGCCATGGAGCTGTCCTTAGCATCAAAGTTGTTGGTAACCTGGTTGACCACTAATTGGGAGTCACTGAAAATATCAATTTGTTTAACCCCGAGGTGTTTGGCCAAACGTAATCCTGCTAGAAGGGCTTCATACTCGGCCTCATTGTTTGATGCCTTGAATTTGAAACGAAGAGCATACTCCATTGCTACTTTGTCGGGCGTAGTCAAGACTAGTCCCGCTCCACAGCCCTGTTGGTTGGATGAGCCATCAACATACAGACTCCATGCTGAGGTCGTTGATTCTACTTTCTGAGCTTTCGATGGTAATGAAGCTACTGCTTCAGGTGTAGAAGCAATGTCAACAGGATATGTGAAGTCGGCGATGAAATCTGCTACTGCTTGACCTTTTTCGGCTGGTTTTGGTTGGTAGGAGATGTCAAACTCACCCAATGCTATCGCCCATTTGATCATTCGCCCAGACGTGTCAGGACTCTGGAGTATCTGTCGAAGAGGGTGATTGGTAAGCACGATGATGGCGTGTGCTTGGAAATAAGGGAGAAGTTTCCGAGCAGACATGACCAATGTCAGAGCCAATTTCTCAATGTTAGAGTACCGTGTCTCCGCATCTTGTAAGGCTTTGCTAGCGTAGTAGACAGGTCGCTCAATATTCCCATCCTTTCGAATGAGAACGGAACTTACGGCTGAAGCTGATACCGATAGGTAGATAATGAGAATGTCTCCTACCTCGGGCTTGGAGAGTAGAGGGGCTTTACTCATATACTCCTTGAGGTTTTTGAATGCCTCGGCACATTCATCAGTCCATGTAATGTACTTCCTACTTCCCTTAAGTGCTTTAAAAAAGGGAGCACATTTGTCTGTGGCCTTAGAAATGAACCTGGTTAAGGCTGCCACCTTGCCAGTAAGGCTCTGGATGTCCTTTGAAGTTACCGGTTCCTTCATGTCGAGGATTGCTTTGATCTTCTCGGGATTAGCTTCAATGCCTCGTTGGCTAATCATGAAACCTAAGAATTTGCCAGAGCCTACGCCGAAGGCACATTTGTTGGGGTTTAACCTCATTCGATACCTCTTCAAAATAGTGAAAGTTTCAGATAGGTTGGTGATGTGTTGGTCAGCATGTTTGCTCTTGACTAACATATCATCAACGTAAACTTCCATGCTCTTCCCAATCTGCTCGGCGAACATTGAGTTGACTAGTCTCTGATAAGTCGCTCCTGCATTCTTTAGGCCGAAAGGCATGACTTTATAGCAGTATAGTCCTCTGTCGGTAGTGAAGGCTGTGTGTTCTTGATCCGAAGGGTTCATGAGGATTTGGTTGTATCCTGAGTAAGCATCCATGAAGCTCAGGAGTTCACACCCGGCCGTAGAGTCTATAAGTCTGTCAATAAGAGGAAGAGGGAAGCTATCTTTCGGACACCCTTTGTTTAGGTCGGTGTAGTCAACACACATTCTCCACAAGACCTTTTGAAGCAAAAGACTTTCTTTGGTCGGATTTTTCTTAACAAGGACCACATTTGCTACCCATGTCGGGTAATTGACTTCGCGGACAAAGCCTATGCCTTTGAGTTTTTCAACTTCTGCTTTCATTGCCTCATATCGTTCAGCGTCATAAGATCTTCGCTTCTGTCTCACCGGCTTGATCTTGGGGTCAATACTCAAACGATGACAGATGACATCGGGAGAGATGCCTGGCATGTCCTCGTATGACCAGGCGAAGACTTCAGTGTTCTCTTTCAAAAAAGATATCAATGCTAACCGAAGGGGTGGTGACAATGTGGTGCCAATCTTCACCATGCGATCTGGATAATCTCTTGAGATAGGTACCTTCTCCAACTCTTCAGCAGGTTGGGCTTGCTGGGTGAAAGAGTCATCTCGAGGATCATCGGGTTGATTGTTGCTATCAGGAAGATCCAAGTTCGCTTCATCTAGGCTGGTCTTTGTGACTTGGTCATGTACAGACAGGGTTTCCTTGGGTCCGGGCAAGTGTTGTTGCTTAACTGAAGTGTTGTAACATGATCGTGCACTAAGCTGATCTCCTCGGATGTAGCCGTTGCCATGGGGGGTTGGAAATTTCATCAACAGCATATGCGTGGATACCATAGCCTTGAGATCATTGATGCCTGTGCGCCCAAAGATGACATTGTATGCCGTTGGGCAGTCAACCACTAGGAAGTTAGTGGTAATGGTAGCCGTGTAAGGGCCTGTACCAATAGTAAAGGGTAAATGTATGCTCCCTAAGGGTTGCACGATATCACCGGAGAAGCTTATCAGAGGAGAAATCGAGCGATCGAGCAAGTGTTCAGCTACACTGAGTGCCCTGAAAGCTTCGGCAAACATGATATTGACCGAAGCCCCTGTGTCTACGAGGATTCGTCGAACATCAAAGTTGGCTATATGAGCCTCCACGATCAATGGGTCGTTATGAGGGTAGATGATGCCTCTTTCTTCCTCAGGGTAGAAACATATTGGATCCCAGTTAGGCTTTTGATACTTCCCTCCCCTGATGTCTTCCACGTGAAACACTTGGTGACCAGGCCTCAGAATTCGTTCACTGTTTTTCATGGCCCTATTGGAAGATTCAGATATGGGTGTGCCGCCGCTTATGGAATATATGACATTCACCTGGCGTTGGTTACGGTTATCCCTTTGAGGGTGAAGGAGGAATTGATCAATTTTTCCTTCTCGTGCCAAAGCTTCAATACGATCACGGAGGATGATACATTTCTCGCTATCATGGCCGTTATGCTCATGGTAGCAACAAAACATGCCCGCGTTATTCGGGGGCGTGTAATCTGGGTGCCTCGGCTTTGGCTTTGGTATCAGGTGAGCTATGCTGGGGTAAATGGCCGCGCATGTGGCATTCAAGGGCGTGTATGTCTCATACCTTGGGGTAGGGGGTATCTTGACGCGGGTTTGACCCACTGCATTGACTGCCTGGGGGCGAGCGTTATTGTGGCGATACCCTTGGTTATCGGAATAGTGTCCCTTACTCTTTTTACTAAAATGAGAGTGGTGAGGATGGAAATCCTTCCTCTTGCCTTGAAATTGATATGTCTGTTGATTCGGCGAAGCATTATGCAAGGCATGGGGAGGTGCCACTGCTGTTTGGAAAGTCGAGGTCTTCTCATTTAGGTGAGTCTGGCTTCCACCTCCCACTTGTTGATAAAGGATGGTTGTAGGGGGTTTCTCCTGATATGTCTTTGCCTCGGCGGAGGCATGGTTATAAGCCTGCGCCATCACCTCAGAGTAAGTCTTCCAAGTATTGGCATTGATCATGTATTTAAAGAAACAATCACGTAGGCCTGCCGTGAAGGCTTTGAGGGCAGTCTTGTCGTCTGCCTTGGCACACCGGGAGTATTCATGGCTGAAGCGGCCAGCATACATACGTAATGACTCGTCTGGCTTCTGGCGGATAGTGTACAGGTCATCTGCAGAGTGCAAGCGATCGGTTTGGAAAATGTGTTGGGAAACAAATAGTTTCCTCAATTCCTCAAATGAGTCTACCGTCTCAGGTGTAAGACGACAATACCAATTTAGAGCTTCGCCAGAGAGGGTGGAGGGGAAGAGAAGACATCGCTCTTCGTCGGTGTGCATCCGGTATGCCATGGTGGACTCAAAGAGGTTAAGGTGCTCAATCGGGTCCTCTTTTCCAGTATAAAGTTGCAAGCCAAGCTTTTGCTTTGTCTTTGCTTGAAGGGGGGTGTTGAGGATCCTCCTTGTAAGAGGGCCAGGCCTGGGTTGGTTCCAGTCAGGTATTTCAGCCTGACGTTCAGCCTTCAACTTGTTTACTTCCTCAAGAAGTTGTAGGACAAGGGGGTCCTGAGCGGAGTTATGTGCCACTGGAGCTTTCTTTCGTAAATCTCCATCTCCTCTTGGAATTAGGAAGGTTTGATCAAGGGCATGTGATTTTTCCCTGGACTCGTTGTACTGGCTTCCAGGGTATGTCTGTCGGAACACCTCTGAGTCCCCTGTACCCTCATGTCTCTCTAGGACTTGTTGCCCCTTCCCCAAATTGGTGGCCGGCTCGGGCCGTGGCAGGGGACCGAGTCTCTCAGAAATCCTTGGGTCATTGATCTTTGAGCTTATATGGATGGAATTCTCTCGACGTTGCTTCAGGAAATCCCGACAATCGCGAAAGACGGTTTTCGATCCTTCTGCCCCTTCAGCAAAGAGGTGTCTCCCTCCACTTCTCATGGTTCGGGTCGAAGCAACTGGGTTAAGAGAAGCCTCATGTTGATTATCAAGTCGAGGGGTAATCTGTTCCCTATCAGGGATATCTATGTCGAATGCATGTGACCCTCCATGTTGGAGGGCACCCAGTTGATGGTTGACTTCCACGGGGGCAACAAGCTCGCGTGTCTGAGCTTGCCTAGCTTCGTGGAGTGTCTCGAAGAGCTTCTCATATTGCTCCTGGAGGACCTCATTCCTCATTGCTATCTTGTTGTTCTGAGCTTCCAACTCATTGACTTTAGCTTGAAGAAGAACTCGTTTTCCTTCCTTCTTTCGTTGCTTCGCACTATGTGCAAGGGGGGTGTCATTCTGTGTGCTGTGGCTTCCTTCGCTTCCCATGTTGGAGAGGGATGCCTGGTCAAAAGAAAGTGTACGAATGATAGAAACCAGCTTGACACAGCTGAAGAGAGTAGGAATAAGTGTCGTTCCCACAGACGGCGCCAAATGTTGATGCACAAAATCAGCGAAGACTTTGGTACAACAGAAAGTGTCAGGTTTTGTGACCTTCGCTTGGTTGCTTCGGTCACTAGTGAGGATAAGTACGTAAATGAATAGAGACAGAGAAGCAAACACAGGATGTACGTGGTTCACCCAGATTGGCTACGTCCACGGAGTAGAGGAGTTCTTATTAGTAGTGAAGGGCTTACACAAGTACAAAGGATCAAGCTCTCAATTTAGTGAGTTCTTGTGAATGATTTAGTACAAATGACATTAGCCAATATTGTGGGGGAATGACCCCTATTTATAGAAAAACTTGTAGCTTTGTCACATTGACATGTGTCATGTTATGATTGGTTCTTGATGTCGACACGTGCTGCGCTCTGATTGGCTTCTAATCTTGACACGTGTCGAGTAGTGATTGGCCTCCTGGTCGGAGGGGAACTCTTCTAGGTCCTTGACAGTATAGCGTTGGCTGGTGCTCGGTAGTTTCGGGATTGGTCAAGTATGGTACAAACAAGTTTGATTAAAAATCCTTTTCATTTTTTATATTACTCTCTTGAACATTAAATAACCATTTACTATAAATACTCATGTTAATCAAAATCGGGTGAGAAAAAAGGTTGTTTATAGCGTTGTCTGATTGTCTTTTATGAGTGGAATATAAGGCCATCTCAAACCCAAGGGTCCAGAGGGCTAGAGGGCCGAAAATAGCTCAAAAATCGTCTCAAACCGAGGGCCAGGGCAAAGGGCTTGTGGGCCCCACAGGACAAAAAAGGGTCAAAAGGCCAATCGGTTGGCCATCTTTAGCCAGCCAGCTGACTAGCCCACTTTTTTTTTCCGTTCTTTTCCATTTGCCCAACCCACTTTAGGGTTTAGGATTTTTTTTTTTTTTTATCCCAGCCCACTTTTTTTTTTTTGGACGTTTTTTTTAAATTTCTAATTTTTTTTTCATACACCATTTTTCACCATTCTATACTATCTTACCTCATGTTATTTCAATTCTTCACATTCCATACTATAGCCCTTTGGCCCTCGGTTGAAGATGGTTTTTTGTCATAGAGCTATGTTTGACCTATGGTCCTCTGGCCCCTCGGTTGGAGATGGTAAGAAATATGGTCATGTACTGTTCATTAAAATATTAATTTCTTGGAGGACCATAAGGCTAAAACGAGCCCCTTGACCCGCCTTCAGTTGGAGATGGCCTAACTTGCTACGTAGGCAATTAATGGAGTCGAAAATAGTTAGGTATTTGAGTGGTTTACATTTTAGTAATTTAATAGTTTAGGTAGTAATTTAAAAAAAAATAGAAAAGTTATGGACGTATTTTATAATTATCTTCTTTTTCTACGGGTAGAGTGAAACAGAAATAGTGGACAGGCCACAGCCCTCAACCAAAACTATATAAAAGGGAAATCTTAGACTTAGTTTTATTAAAGCTCCACATATTATTTATACCTCCATATACTTAATACACTCGATATTTGTTTTTTCAATTAATTTTTACCCTTTTTTTAGAAGAAACAATAGTGGTTTTTTTCAAAACTATCAAGAGTGCATACAATCTTGTATGAGGACATCCGACAATAGATTCAGAGGTTCCCCAAACCAACAAAAGTTAAAATCAGAAATTAAGGCTAACTTGGTCAAATTGTGTGCCACATTTCTGCACCCACATTTTTGTAATACCCTCACAACCCTCATTCTCAATATACACTCCACTTTTCTGCATACTCACCACAATATTCACATCTTCGAATTATGAGTTTTTTTTGTCTTCCCTTTCACATAATGAATTTTTAAATTTGAGAATCTATCATTATCGGCAAAAAAATAAAAATAAAAATTTGCAAATCCGTCGCTTTGTAGCAAAAAAAAATCTAGAAATACATTAACTTCATGAATACTATTATGAGAATCCATCATTGCCCCCTTCTGAGTAGGGTTGATAGACAATTGAAATCATTGCCCCCTTCAATTTCTTACATGACGCTGAGTTATTTGAAAGCAAAGTCTTTTACTGTCAAATTTAATAGCAGATGTCAAATTTATTAAATAACTTTTTAATAGACTAAATGTTGTTATGTTTTTTTTCAATATTTGTTTTTTTTTTTTGTCATTAGTTAAATTTGGGGATAGAGGGAATCGAACTTGGGTGAGGTGGGAGTTTTCCTAGCTCTAGTGCCACTGCAACTAGGCCCCCATCATATTTTTCAATATTTGATTGGTTGCCTTAATCATTGGACTCCACAATTTTTTATTTATTAAATGATGTGCATTATTTAACATATGGGGTGAAACAAAATGTTGTACAAAATGTCAAATTGCCACTTAAGCTATCAAACATCATCTTAATGTTTAAATTTGACATATCCTTTGGAAATGCTCTAAGCTGCCATAGACAAAAAGATTTCAAATTTGAAGCTGCCTTCAAATATGGTTTTTGTTATTTCCAAAGGCATTCCACATGCTTTACCTTAATTGCTAGCATACTTAAGTATTATTTTATTATTTTTAAACCAACAACAACCCAACTTTTATTATTTTTGTTTATAAAAAAACATAAATGGAGCAATAATTTTGGTAAATCGGGTGGAAGAAAAATATTGACAATATCTCAAATTGCCTAGTTAGCCATCAAATTGAAATTTGATGTTTTGAATTTGACGTCTCATTTGAAGATGCTATTAGACCTTCTAATTATCATTAATTATCTTTCATAGATGGCCCACCTTTTGTATTTTGATACAAACGATTAGGAATGAGAGATTAAAACACTTGAACTCGGATGCAAAGGTAAGTATAATTAACCACTCGACCTAAAGTCTTTGTGGTTACAACACTGAACCAAGTATTATTCTTTTTAATTTCAAGAATGAAAGCTAATGAGAATAATTAGGTGAGGGCATCTAATCTATGTTCATTTGTATAACACCTCGCACAAAAGCATAAAACCTTATAGGTTAGTAGTTCATTAAATCTCAATTTGGTTTTGTCTGGTATAAGAGCTGCACTCGTCAAGCTAACCCTATCAGCGCCACGTGTCTTTTTCTTGAACTTCATCAATTGCATTTCTTTTGTTTTCAAATAAAGTTTGCCTAAAGAGAAAAAACCGACTAAAGCCAACTACTTCAAGTAACATTGTTACATGGTAGTAGATGGTACTTAGAATTAGTGGTGGCAAATCAACTTATTGAGTTGTTAATGTGTACCTCTTAAGAACTGTTTAATTTAAATCACCATAATATAAGAGTAACATTGGTAGTGATGATGATAGAATAAGGTGAAATTAAAATAAACGTCTTAATGTGTACCCATTAACAGTTCAATGAGTTAATTTGATACCTCTACTTAGAATCTCAACCATTTGATCTGAGAGGAGCTACAACTACTACAAAAAAATGTTGGATTAAGTAGCAACAAAACGACGCTGGATACTTTTTGCTCCACATAATCCAGATCCTTAAATCAGTTTCTTTCTAGTACTAATTAATCATTGATTAAATCTGATCTGATGAAGCATGTTCGTATTAGTCGTTTATTATTGGGTTAGTGGACTAATTAAATTAGTATTTGATATTCTTTTGGTACTTTGTCATTATTATCATAAATTCTTTTGGGTACTCGAAAACTAATAAGAAAATAGAAAGAAAAATAAAGCATATGGTATATAATTATTTTAAATAATGAGATTTTCTAGGAGCATGAAGTTCAGTGCTTTCTGATATGGAAATGGAATGATCCAAATGAACTGGAAATTTGGATACTAGTAATTAAAAAATAATTAGGGACTTGTCAAATCTATGAAAATATTGTATTGAAGAGACAATCGTTTTGAGTGCCAATAACAGTTGTAGAAGATTGATTTCTATAACATCTTCCTCTTGAATATAATGTAGTGCAAGAAAACAGATTGTATGCCACAACATGCTTTTAGTAAGTTTAATTGAGGAGAGCTTCGAGAGATTTTTTTTTTTGAATTAAAATTTCACCCCTCATCTATGGAACAAGAATATTAGGTTTCGTAAAATGTTTGGAAAGACTAAGACCTAGTTTGGGAGTGAGGTGCTTAAAAAAAAAGCACCTATGAAAAAAAACTGTGAGGGTTTTAGGTGTTTGGTAAACTGAAAAAAAATGGCTTATTTTGGAAGCTGCTGTGAGAATAAACTGAAATCAAAGGAAAAAAGCTGAAGCTGCTATTTGTAGCTTTGGAAAACTGGCTTTTTTTCAAAGCACACGGAGCTACAGTGCTTCTTTAATGAAAAGACCCACTATTAGATTGTTTTTTTTTCCAAAAGCACTTTTACAAAAAAGTTTACCAAACACTCTGCTGATTTATTTCGCAGCCGCTTATTCTCACAGCACAGCCGTTTATTCTCACAGCAGCTTTTTTTCAAAGCACAGCAATACCAAACCAGCCCTAAATCATTTCAAACAATTGGGCTAAGAAATGTGTGTGAAAATCATTTGTCAAAATAAGATTATGAAATTGACAAAAAAAATGATTATGAGGCACGTTAATACGTTTTTTTAAGTGATATTTCCCCCCACTCTAATATGATTTTGCTAACCGGTATAAAGCAAATCACTTTTAGAATACAACAAAATCTGAAATTCTAGTTTAGCAAGAAATGAAATTCCATGAAAAGAAACTCTATGGTTACGTTGGATGAGAGAAAAAGGATGCTGGGTATTTTATAGAAGAGGATGACACCCATTCAATTTGGGGTGAAAGTGGTGCATCCAAAAGTCATATATGTTCATTAGATAGAAACTGATGTAGTTTATCACACCACATCTTTTTTTTTCTTTTTTCTGGCAGCTATTGAAAGAATCATGTCTAAAATTTCTGACAAATATATATATATATATATATATATATATATATATATATATGTTCGTATATTTTAAAATATCCCATATCATTTATCCCTTCTCAAAAACAGAAGACAAGTCAGACTGATAAGTAAGAGAGTTCCACCAACTTTGGGTTCACATGAATACGTAATGGATGATGCAATGACTCGAAGCCACACACAATGTATCATTCCCTTGTCACATTGCGAAAATAAAACCAAGATAAGAACTGCCTGGGGATTAATTAATATATTCGTTTATTTAATTAATCAGTCAATGATGCGACTATTAATTATAATAAAATGGTCAATTCATCCCGAACTTGCAATGAAATTTACACTAAAATTCCATGTAATTTAATGACTGATGTAGCATTGATAGATGCTTGATCATTTATCTACGTGGAGTGCACATCCAAATCTTTTGGTTACTTGTAAATTAAAGCACTAAGCATTGACGACCCTACTTAAGCAAAGTCAAGCTACAATTTGTTGTCGTTTTTGGCCCTACACTACAGGCTCATGCATCTACGTACGACAGCAAATCTGGCTGCGACTGAAGTGGACTAATACGACCATCGTCACTACAAACCCGCAGCTTCACGACAAAACAAAACTGGACACTAGTAGCTTCCGTTCGTGTTTTGTCGCATTCCAATTTCCATGCCTGGGACTAAAATTCCTACTAAATATGTGTATTTTCTAAAGTGGGAAGTTGCTTGACTTTTTCTAAGATAATTTTTTTAACAATTGATATTATCTAAACTAAGGAAAAGTGGTGAACTTAATCTCATAATGGGCTAGCAATAATATGATTCAAATTCGTATTTGGTGGGAATCGAACCTAACACTTACAAGTGAAGAAGAATATCACGTAATACTAAGTGACTTTCTTAGCTAATTAGTTATAACATATTATTGAGGATTATGATTATTTTTATGATATCCTCGTTAAATTGTTATATAACGATTACGTGACTAACATTCCTACTAACCATGTGTATTTTCTAAAGTGGGAAATTACTTGACGTTTTCTTAGCTAATTAGTTATAACACATTATTGAGGATTGTGATTATATTAAAAATATCTTTGTTAAATTGTTATATAGCGATCACGTGACTCTCTTTTAAAAAACATTTTGGTCAAAGTGATTTCACTTAAAGAAGATATTGACAAAATTTTACAAAAATATCAAAATGATTTACGGTGAATAAACTTAAGACTTCTTTTATTAATTTTTATTGTCAATAGTTAAAATGATGAGTTATGCCAATTTCGAAGATCAGTTTGATTAAAATCCTTTTAATTTTTTATATTAATCTCTTGAACATTAAATAACCATTTACTATAAGTACTCATGTTAATCAAAATCGGGTGAGAAAAAAGGTTGTTTCTAGCGTTGTCTGATTGTCTTTTATGAGTGGAATATAACTTGCCACGTAGGCAATTAATGGAGTCGAAAATAGTTAGGTATTCGAGTGGTTTAAATTTTAGTAATTTAATAGTTTAAGTAGTAATTTAAAAAAAAAATTGAACAGTTATGGACGTATTTTATAATTATCTTCTTTTTATATTGGTAGAGTGAAACAGAAATAGTGGACAGGCCACAGCCCTCAACCAAAACTATATAAAAGGGAAATCTTAGACTTTAGTTTTATTAAAACTCCACTGTTTGTATCCCACATACTACATACTGTTTATACTTTATTTACTTAATACACTTCACATTTATTTTTTCAATTAAATTTTTCTTTTTTTAGAAGAAACAATAGTGATTTTATTTAGAACTATCAAGAGTGCATATAATCTTGTATGAGGACATCCGACAATAGATTCAGAGGTTCCTCAAATCAACAAAAGTTAAAATAAAAAATTAAGGCCAACTTAGTCATACCGTGTGCCACATTTCTGTAATACCCTCACAACCATTCGCAATATGCACTCCACTTTTTTTGCATGCTCACCACCAGGGGCAGATCTATTAAAGGACCATGGTGGTCCCGGGACCACCTGGAAGCTCAGATAAATGGCTGTGAGGACCTTCAAGGACCACCCAAGGCTGGGCAGTGGTGGAGAAGAACAACAGTTATGGCTGCTGCACGCTTTGCAAAACAGGATGAGGAAGAAGAAAGCCATTTTTTTTAAATGACTTGGCCAAAATGATGTTGTTTAGAGCTAAGGCATTAAAAAAAAAAATTAAAGACTCATGTGAGAACCTTCACGCGATAGAGCACTCACCGTCTTTTGTAGAAAAATCAAACCATTTAATGTTTAATAAAAGCCCAATGACTTTTCATTAGTCAGATTGCTTTCAATCAAATTCACTTTACCAATTCTAATTTATATAATACATAATTGTTTGCCGCTCTTGTTCCTCACGCTACCCAAGCCAGTCAAAGGCCATCAGCATCAACTTTAGGATTTCTGTAAGTTTTCTAATTTAGTGTTAGGTCTTACTTATTTTTAGTGTTAGTTGATACAGATTTATTGTTAATTTGTTAGGATTTTTAGTTCTAGTTTTTTTTTTAAAGAACACTAATTAAAAACAAAGGGGCCGAACATTGGATACATATAAAGGTCTTTGATGATTCTTTTGTAGCTTTTGACAAAGAAAAGCTAGTTCCCCTTGCTCAATTGTACCCTCATATATTTGGCTAGTTTGAGTCCAAATGATTCTTTTGTAGCTTTTGACAAAGAAAAACTACTTTGCCTTGCTCAATTGTACTCTCAAGATTTTACGAAGCAAGACCTATCGGCACTTGAAGATCAACTCGATATTTATATTCATTATATGCGTTCAAGAAGTGACCTTTCTCAGTTGCAAAGCATTAGTGATCTTGCTAAGAAAGTGGTGGGAAAAGGGTTGCAGAGTATTTCAATATGTGCATTTACTTATTGAATTGACTTCGGTTTTATCGGTTGCAACTGCTTTAGTAGATAGAGCATTTTTCGCCATGAATATCATTAAGAGTCCACTTTGCAACAGAATGGGGGATCAATGGTTAAATGATAGTTTAGTTGTTTACATTGAGAAAGATGTTTTTTCTTGTATTGACAATGAAACTATCATGACACGTTTTTAAAGTATGAAATCCCGTCGTGGACAAATTTAGTATTTCTAGCTTGTTTAGCACAAAGATTATGAATGAAAAGTTATAGTTTGCCATTTATTTGTTCAAAGCTTTTTTTTTTTGGAATTTTTATATTAGGATCACCCTATGTTAAAATCCTGGATTCGCCACTGCATGAGACAAATACTAAAAATCGGAAAAATTTGGTAGAAAAGCATATAAACAATACCATATACAAGTACCAACACACAATAGCCGAATCTTTTTTATCAGATATGGCTAGGGTTTATTAGGTGTGTGATGCACGTACTTTTGAAAATTATGAACGAAAGTTTTAGTTGATAAATAAACCTAAGTTTAACTACTAAACTTGAATTTGACAAAAAAATAAAAATAAATGAGAAATGGAATATTAAGACATTAGTTTTTACTATTTTTATTACTTGTAAGGTGGTTCGGTATGAGATCCCATACCGAAACCCTTGTCCCGATTCCCAAACCAAAATTTTCGGGAATCCCAATTTCAATATCGATCCCAAACCAAATTTTTGAGAATCCCAATTTTCGGGAATCCCGAAATAGTTTTGGGATTTCGGGACAAATCGGGAATTTCGAAATGGTTTTGGGCTTTTGAACTAAAATTTAACATATTATGCTTTTGGGCTAAAATTCAACTTTTTAACATGTTATGCTTTTGGGCTGCCAGTCTGCCAGTGCCAATCTGTTTGAACATATAACTTGCACCCAGAAGCCAGTCCCCTAAATAGACTGCTTTACATATCAAAACAAAGCCATTGGCCCATTCCTCTACAACGTGGAGAAAAAGTGGCAATTACATAGGGGACCAAAATATAATAAAGCTAAAGGGTCTTTGTGCCTTTTGATTCAAATAGGGTCAAAACAAACATAATATTCTCTGCTACAACAGGTCTAATCTAACACACTCCCTCGCTAGTTTGTTCTTTTTACTATTAAATCATTTGTACTGCAATATGTGCAACTATTGAAGCCTTTATTTTCTATAAATTGCAGTATTAAATCATTCGTACTGCAATATGTGCAACTATTGAACCCTTTATTTTCTATTGAAGCCTTTATTTTCTATGGACTCCCCTTTATTTTCAACAAAATCCAATGGCCAATTAAAATTCTAAATATATATTTAAAAATTAAATAATATATATATATATATATTTTTCGGTTTGGTTTGGGATTATCGAAATCCCAAAAACTTGAGACTGATTCCCGTACTGAAATTTCGGGATCGGTTCGGTATTGGGTACCGAAATTTTCGGGAATTTCGGTTTGGTTTCGGGAATTTTTCGGTTCGGTTTGGTATTTTTGGGATTTTTTTCCAACTTGTAACCTCTAGATAGAAATTAGAGGTTAATTGAAGCACTCTTGCTACTTAACACTACGGTTTAATGATATTCTTCTTCATTTGTAAGTAAGATGTATTAGGTACGTTTCTCGTCAAAGATGAATTTGAACCACATTATTACTAGTCTATTATGAAGCTGAGTCCACCACCCTCTTCTCCTTTAGTGTAGATAATATTATTTCAAAAAACAAAATAAAAATAGAAGCACTCTTGATGGCCAAATATGCATGTGTGTCCTGTGAGTGTTTTAGGTCCATTTATATATGGGACCATTAAATGGTATATATGGCCGTTACTCTAATGACCTGAGCCCTGAGGTTTAGTTAATGTGCACTCGTAGCTCTATATAAGGTGGTGGATAAGATGTTTGGTGGTGGATATGATGTTTAGTCTGCATAAATTACCTCATTTTCTAATGGGAGATCGGAAATCTTCAGATTTCTATATGCTTCTTGGACTTAAAAAATTGAATGATCAATAGAGATGAATAAATATTGTAAGAAGAAAGATTAATAAAACCACTCAAATTTAGGATACGTACTTCTAAAATACGGATACATTGTTATCGTAACGTATCATACTAATAGACTAATAGTGTAACGATATGTATAGGTTTTTTTTTTCCACATAAGAACTACATAATATTAGTGTACATGTACCATATAAGACTATAAGTTGCTCTTCTTTATTAACTGTTCCAAGTTTTCAAGACTTTGTTTCGGTGATGCTATGGACAACCAATTTAGAGTGTCCTTGAATAGAATCATCCTTGTTGTGCAACTGAAATTAATTATGCCCATCATAACCTAATTTTCTAATTTAGTGAAATAACAAATATCCCTAATCTGTTGTCTGTTGATTACTAATAACAGCTTCAAATCTCCCGCACTGATTAATTTTTATTTCAACGATAACTTTACACTGAAGAGGTGGAAGATTTAGACTAAATCATATAATGAGTATACCACAATAATAATGATATCAACTTGTTATCCACGAGATTCAATTTTTTTTTCTTCTTTTAACTAATTGTCTTAAAAACATGTAAACATTGTAGCTCTAGCCTAATCCTATATTTACACTAAATGATGGATAAAATAAATTGGTTTCGAACTCACTATGTACACAATTCTAACATGAAACGTCTCATTTGTAAATAAAAAAACTTTTTAGCCAAGATAGTCCATTTGAGATTTGAAATCAATAGAAGACGTCATTGTGTTAGTCCACCATAAATCATTTTGATCATGTAGTGAAAAATTCTATTAAATAAGGACCAAAAGTAACAAAAATACCTTCAATTTAATAAACATTAGCCAAAATGATTTGACAATAATTGATGGTATTTTTATCATTTAATGGAGATTTTTCATTGAATAACCAAAATAATTGATTGTGAACAAACACATGAATTATTTTTATCTATTTTAAATCTCCAAAAATCAAAATAAAGAGATATATCAATCGTATTAGCTAAAAACCTAAGATACCAACATGGTAGAGCTTTAGCGCTTGGTAGCCCATAAAATTTAAACTTAATTGAATACCAGAATGACCAGCTGTGCACAACCAGTTGCAATCCTCTCCTCTCTGCTTGTTCTTCTTTTTGTTTTATTTCATTGGGGTCCTCGGGATCATGATCCATGAACTTTCTCTATGTTGGCTTAGAAATTTTTTTCGTTGTGATCAGAATACAAATAATACATCATGTATTATTATATAAGAGATGAAAAATTTTATTTTTTAAGTTATTAATTTTTTAATACACATATCATACTATTTGTATATAGTAACATATGAGGTACTATTCCGTATTTCGATCACACTAAAATATCTCTTGGTAGCTTGAATTCAGAGTCATCATATACGTTGTTTTATGCAACTTAGTGACATGAATGCGTATAATTAAATATATATACAAGTATCATTTTATTTCAAGACACTTGTCTCTATAATATCCACGTAAATGTGGAAATGTAACAAATAAGAGGACCCTTATTTTGTCTCTTGAAGAATTAAGGACCATGAATATTTATTCCACTTTAATTGCGAAATGAACTTTATCAATCAAATTATTGAACAGGAGGAGTAGTAGTTTTCCAGCAACACATGGACAAATGGAATATGATAGTTGATATGAAAAAGAGAGCTTGTTGGCACTGGAAAAAAAAATAAAAATCATTCTTCACTGTTATCTGTTTAAAAGAATAAAAACACTGATTTTCACCCCTTTTAGCCTCTTTCACACTTAATTTTTATTTCTGGTTATTGAATTGAATGATTAAAGTGAAAATAATGGATAAGACTAAACAAAGGTGTATAAGAGAAGAAAAACATGTGTGTTTATTTTTCTTGAAAAATAAAAGGAAAAAATAATGCAAGATTACTGTTTTAGAATTCTAATAACAGTTTCCTAAAAAACGCTTTTTAACGGCCAACCATTATTGTCTCTCATCTCAGATGTGGTCGTGTGCTCCGTTTTTTATATTTTCAATTATGCAAATGTTTGAAAGTATTATATTCTTCATTTACCTGATTGTTTTAATGCTTGCACCTGCCTGTGAAAAATGCACATGACTTAACTCTTGCGAATAATGTATATTTACGATATAAATTTTATATCGATATCGTTCAACTTTTTATTCTTCATTTAAATATCATCTCTACAAAAAAAAATCATCAACTTGAAGATCATTTATGCATCTAAGTGTATGGAACAAATCGATTGTGCGAGTATAAGGAATATACTTATGATGGACCATCCATTTATTTGATACATTAAGATACTAAATAATTTCTAATTCGAATTATTATTTTCTAGAGATGATCTTCATCAAAGATTAAAAAAATTACGAGGTTTCGTTTTATACTCTAAAAATACATTATTCTTAAGGGGGAAATATATATCCATTCCCCATGGAAGATGCAAGAGTATTATCCTACTTAATTAGTGTAATCCAGGAAAATGTGGAAATTTAAACAAAAAGAGTTTTGAGTCCCTAATGAACGGATTGTTGGGTGTTATTTAATGTCAAATTTCAGCTTAAATTGAGTACCCACCAGGATAATAAGAGGCCCAAAGCACAATCCCGCTCAAGTCTTGTTGGAGTTTGGAAATCAGGCCTATACCATACCTAAACAATGCCATTCTTTTCTGGCCAGGAAACACAGTCCTGATTAAAATGAACGATGGTGCGAGGTGGCTTAAATTCTCAATTTTTATCATACAAAAGGGATGATATGTGACTGTTCTATCACCAGGGACAACAGAGGTAGGTTGTGCCAACTTTTTATACCAAGAAAACTCACGAAAGAACCTAACAACGGAATCAAAGGGGATCAAAAGCAAAAACATAAATTAGAATCCATTTTGGTCTGTCTGTGTGTGTCTGTATCACACTCTTCTCAAGTCAATCGTAAAAAAAATTTCGAGCATTCTCTAGGGAAATATATCAGAGCTGTAACCACGAATCATTAATTGAAGTGCAACTGTTGGAAAAGATAAACAGCACATAGAAAAGCGATGATAGTAACATTGTTCAACAGCGAGGAATCATTCCTTTGACCTGCACTGCATGGTATGCTGCTGCCACTGTAGCAACCTTTCTTTTGATGGATCCCTTCACCGCGATTTTCCAGTACAAATGTGGAGTTTGTCTTCCCACTGCTGAAGAGAACACACCAAAAAAATGGCCCTTTGTGAGCCCGAACCATGCCTACTCCCACCTCGGTATGTGATTTATTTCTCAGAATTGATAAAGCCTTGCTGTCTCGAACAAGAACATGTTCAAACGCCAGTGAGGGCTCGAGATACTTGGATTGACAACCCACAATGTGGGCAGTTATGGTGTCGAAAGTGGGTAGTTCCACACCACAATTGGGGGCAAAAACTTCGGTGAAGTCATCTTCAGACGGTTTGCAGTTCACGGTATTGTTGCTAGTGCAGTTTCCCTTGCATAACTCAGCATATTGCAAGGCAATGCACCCGAGTCCTGAACTGTCGTTTAGTTTTGGAAGTTTGTGAGCTGTTCGATTGTTGTTGATAATGTCAACAAGATCATTTGCAGGGTTTCCTGAGGGACAAACCGCACTCAATGTCACAAATCAACATATGTTGCCATACAAAATACAATAAACGATACACTTAACAAATATGTATTTCTATCTTGTGTAATCATGGAATTAAAAATCGATAAAAAAATGTTTACACTCAACAAAAATGTGAAGAATGGAATGGTAATGTTTTAACTCAATCCATATACACTAATCTTGATAGTTTGGGACTTAAATACCGGCAGGGACAAGGTCACCAATGATCCTACTCTTTCCTACTCTCACCAAGTCGTCCTGCAAGTTAATATTTCACTTCAATTTATGAAACATCATGAGGACCATCTCGTGTTCATCAAATGTAGAAACCGGAATTTCATGATTGGTATAACCATTAACTCGGACTTCTCCCTAGTTCGGTTGGGATTCTTGTCAGTGGTCACTCTGCATTTTGTTAATAATCATAACAGGGGGAAGGAAACACCGAGAGTACCTTGACGAACAATGTTAAGATTGTGGCGGATGAAATGCTTTTGACATTTTTGAATGACGGATTACTATTTGAGAAGTGGAAAGTGAATAAATGCTAGGTCACAGAGATAAGAAATGCAATTTAATCCTCTAACTTCTAGAACAATAAACTCTTTACTGATGAGTGACTGCTACGCATTTCTTATTCATCACTGGACCTTCTAATTAACCCATCATCTGTGGACAAAGTGCACAAAACAATCTAATAATTATTAAAATGTGAGCATCCAACTAGTTTAAATTCCCGTTTTGGGAATCACACTCTAAACCCGCCCCCTCGCGGGTGCGGTTTACTTAAGTCAAACCCGGGGACAACACTCAGAAACAGTGCAAGCAAAAAGTACTGATAGGAAATATCAGAAACGGAAGCTCCAATTGAGACACAGAAAAATAGAAGAAACACGAGACAAATACAGTAAATATATTGCAATGTGGTACATCAATACTTGAGTTTGGAGAACAAGTTGTAATTTTGGAGGAAATGTATATGCATAGTTCCTAGCTGAAAAAGTAAAAGCTCAAACAAGTTGGAATTTTAGAGGAAAGATAAAAAAAGAATCAGAAAAGTTGAGATTATATTGTACCATGGCTTTTGGAGCAAACAAGAGCTGCTGGTAGCAGATGAGTGAAGATTATGAGCCACCCCAAGCAACAAAGCTGCTGCTTCTTCACCATAATCTCACCTGTGAGAAAAAATGGGGGTTTTGCTTTACTCAGAAAGCTGAGTAGAAAAAAATAAACTAAGAAAAAGAAGAGAGAGAGAGAGGAAAGTAGAGAATAATATGAATTGGGTATTGATTACTTTTTCATGAAAAATACAGGAGAGATGTGTTTGGTTGGTGGGAAAATGCAGGAATAGGAGTGGGAAAGCAGAGGGATTTTCCAGGAGGAGAGGAAAAGGGAAAAACGTGTGGGGTGGAAAGTGCTTGAACACTGATGAAGCATTGCAGAGTTTACGGACAAAAAGACGACTGGTGGTGGACCCTTGTAGCCGTTGTGTGTTCTGTGCATGGATTTCTTTTGCATAAGAAAATGCAGAGGATTTGAAAAATTGGAACTGGGTGGGGCCTAAGTTTGGGGATTAGTGAAGGGGTGAGAGGGTTTTTGGGCCAAGTGATCACGTCATCCCTCGACCCAATTAGGTGACCACTCGGATCCGGCCCGACGTTATTCTGAGACTGACCTAATTCGGTAGACCGACCTGGTGGCTGCCGAGCCCAAAGCGATGATGCTGAACCCCCAATGTGAAGATTCTCGAATCAATTTGGAGATTGTCGACCTGACACTATAACCTCTGAATTTGAATAACAACTTAGATAGACTGGATATTTAGCCAGCGTGGCGTCTTAGTCCAATAAGACAAGTTATGTGTTAATCTCACTCCACATGACATTGTGTTCTTGGACGAACGCCATTGTAACAGTATACCCAATTCATATAAGCTCACCTCCTAAACTTGACTTGGTGATTGTTGTGTTTGATCAGGTGTCGCTAGACTTGACTTGCTAACTATCGGACACGACTGATTGACCACAAGAGATGAATTGGTAACAGATGGACCTGACCCGAGAATAGCCAGGTCATACACTGTGACCATCAAACCCGACTGGGTTTGACTATGACTACCGGGTCCAACCCGAGGACGACTATCGGGTCAAGGGTGATCGGGTCGGGCCACTTTTGCATTACCAAAACAAACTTTGACCTACTTCTATTGCCAGCAAAGCTTAACTGGCCCAGCCCATGAAATCATATTCGGGCTTTAAACAAAACATTATAGACCCAAAGCCAAGCTCATTTTTGCCAGCGCACACAACATAACAGAAAACGTCGAGGAATCGAACCATCTAGAACTCTGCCTGTTCCCGGTTCAACTACTCTCTCCTTATCTCACACACCACCAGGCACCAGGGTTTAAGATATCTTCCCTCACTTCTTCCATCCCCAACATTTCTTCACTCTCTCTGCACTTCCACTGAAACCCCTCCATCTTTCTTCGAGCTCTGCCATGGCTTCCACTTTCGTCACACTACCAACTCCTTTGCTGTACAAACCTAACACGGCTTCTCTGTCCAACAGCCAGAAGCTACTCCCAGGTGTGTTGAATTTACCGCCTTTCCAAACCCTTTTCTTAGTTTCTTGTATCTTCCCTAAATTTCTGTACTTTTTTTAAAAATTTTATTTATAAAATGTTGTTAATTTTGATAAATTGTGATGGATTTTGCTCAGGTCTGCGAAGAAATTCATTGAGAGTCAATGCAATTGCCCAGAAATGGGAACCCGCCAAGGTTTGTGGGGGGTTCTGTGCATTTAGTGTTTGCTTTTCTCTTTTATTTTGGTGATGAATTGGTGTTTTGATTTTTGTGGTTTTTGGGTGGCAGGTGGTTCCGCAAGCTGACAGAGTGCTTATTCGTCTTGAGGAACTCCCTCAGGTATGCTGGTTTTTGGGCTTACCAATTGTGTTTGAAAGTATGTAGTGGAAACTCGATGCGATTTTCTTTTATTAGTCCGAATGCAAAGCATCTATGTCAATTGAGAACTTGAGCTTTTGGCAGTGACAGGTGTGAAGATCCGTAGCATTGTCAAATTGCTTAATGTACTGCTACCAGTCGCATTGCTATGACAGTTTCTGAGCATTTCAAAATTTTCTTTCAAATAAAGAGTAATTTTCCTTTGAATATAAATGTGAATCTTTTGTCGTTCTTTCAATCTTTATGTGGTGAAAATCACCCTACAAAACCTAAAATTATATGCTTATATTTGTGTATCACCTCTACGACATCCTCCCATTATCATGTCATTGTGATATCATACCATGATGCATTCAATAACAAATTATGTTAGGCATTGTAGATATATTTGATTGTATATTATCATCTTGTGGAGTATGTTATTCTTGTATCTGCATAAATCCATCAAGTTAAGCCATTGTATGAGGTCCTGTGAAATGGGGATAGTGTCATCGGAGAAAACTTGATAGTGGAATGGTACCTGGCCATAGATTTTTTTATAGTTCTTGAGAATCAAGTGGAGATAGCATTATAGTTTGTTAATGATTTTTCACGGATTGAAGACACATTTATAGCATAGTTCTTTACAGTCTCATAGATTTATTCTTCTTCTTCTTTATTGGTTGGAGGCATGGGCAGTTTTCTTCTTTCAAACTCTAACTGAAAGACTGAGTTAACCGTCAAAGGTTATTTCCCTCCAAGATTTTCAGTTAATAGTTTTTTTATGGTTTGTATTTCCTGATTAGGTGGTCCTTCTTAATTTAATAGTCTATCTTTGTTGGATTTTAATCAAGATATGGTTGGAAAGTATTCTGGCATTACCATTTGTCTCGGATCGTATTAGGTGGATTGGGTATAATCTTTTATATGTGTGACTCCTGGATTTTCAAGTTCCAAGTAGTTTGATAACCAGTGTTGAACTTGATGTAGGATCTTCAGATTTACCTGGAGTAAAGCTTGATCAGAGTTGAAAAACTAGTTTGAATTACCAGTTTAAAACTTGAATTAGGGGGATTGGATTTAGGAATAGTACTAACTTTGGTATATAATGGATGGTTGTAGGGTTTATGTATAGTCCTCCATCTGCTTGAATTTTGAGTGTACGAATAAAAATCTTTCACCGTTTGGGATTGAGTTCAACTACAGGTCTTGAACTTGATCCATGATTTGAGCTTGAACTTTAATGGTGTGAGAAGTCATCCCATCGTATTGGCTTGACTCAAGTGACGCTTCACTCACACTGGTGGCAATTTGAGTTATATTTCCCCTTATGTGTCTGCGTGGGTCTGTCATTTGAAGGTGGGCACCCATCTTACCCAAGGTTGGCTTGAACATGGGGCACGTGATTCAAATGCTCTGTCGTGATTGTTGTGTCATGCTTCCTTATGCGGTCAAAGAGATGAAATTACCCTATATACCCTCACAAAATAGTTAGTAATGGTGTTAGTGAGACTTATAGTGTTGTATGCATCTCATGCTTTCTTTTTCATTATTGAGCAAATGGCCCAATAGTATCCCTATCACCATATTAATTGCTTAGAACAACATGTTCCAAAGGATTTCATGAGTTATTTCAATTCGTCTTAACTATGGCACCAAGTAGCCTAGGTTGCACCATGTCCTTGTAAACTAGATCCTTCACAAATCTGTTTAATTCATGGTTTTTTTACTAGACATATATTAAGTTTTAATAGCTATAATGGTTGATTACAATGAAATGCATTCAAAATGAAAACAGTTTTTATTGCCTCTTTTTTTTTTTCTTTTTCTTTTCTTTTCTTTTTGGACTTGTTGTTTTGCATTTGGTATGCTCGTCACATGAAATACCTCAAGAAATTTCATGTTAATTGCTGGCTGTTAGTTGAGTTGAAAGCAGTGGGTATTACAGTTGACTTCATTGTTTACCTTTTCTTTTTCCTTATTATATCAAATGGAGAAATATATGTGTAGTTGTCTACATAATACCTTATCTGTTATAAGACATTATCTTATGATAAAATGCTCCGTGTCACAGAAATCAGCTGGAGGAGTTTTGCTGCCCAAGTCAGCTGTTAAATTCGAACGCTATCTTATGGGAGAAGTATGCCTACTCTTTCTTTTTTGCATGGTTCTTGTTCTTTACTTTAAAGTAAGAGACTCAGGATAATTTAACAAGCATTGTTATTCTCAGATCCTTTCTGTTGGTGCTGACGTTGGGGAAGTGAAGGCTGGGAAAAAGGTGAGTAATTAAAAAGTTCCCAAATAATGACAACTTTTTTCTGGTGTGAATTAATGTTGATTTTGAAAAGTAGACAAGTTTCTGACCAACTGAAGTTATCTTAATGGAAATGCTTATCATTTTGCAGGTTCTTTTTTCGGACATAAATGCATATGAGGTAAGTAGAATTAGTTTGTGTTGAAAATATCACAGAGTCCTGATGTAGAGAGTCTAAATAAACATTCAAGAATGGACTTCCCTCTATTCTATACATGTTGCCGGGCCACCTTTCTTTCATCTTTAGTTTTCCGAGTACGCTCAATTGTCTTTAGTTTCTTGTTGCATAGAGAACCATTTCTGAGGGTTTATCTTGTGACGGGTCTAGAACCTGCACAATTTTAGTGTAGAACATTGCTGACACAAAATAGCCACACTTTGCTGTGTTGCCGCCCAATAGCGGCCGACTGTAAAACATGGTACAGAATAGAGACATAATAGAACTGAAGTCTATGTTGCGGAAATGTTCTGCTGGTGATGTATGTACTAGCTGCATATGGATGCTTGCACGATGAGTTGACATATTCATGTAATTTTTGTCTCAGGTGGATTTGGGAACAGATGGCAGGCACTGCTTCTGCAAAGAGAGTGAATTGTTGGCTGTAGTCGAATAGAGTTTCAGCTACGCGGGTAGGTACAATGGTTTACAGAACTGTTTCTTTAAAACTTTTCGTTGTCAGGTTGGTTTTCCTTGTAGTGTCTCCAACTTCCAAAACTATATATTCAGTTCAAATTTGTTAACACCACCACACTGTTTATGCATTTAATTGCGTGAATCGTGTATTATTTAACCTCCATTGTGAAATGCAAGCTATGATAATCTAAAGTAATGACGGAAAGCTCGAATAGGGCAAATGTAAAAATGGCGGGGAAGGAAGCTGGAAAAAATTCCTGAAAATCTCGAACCTAACCAAAAAATTCCCGATCCCAAAACCGAACCAAAATTCCTGAAATTTTCGGGATGACATACCAAACCGATCCTAAAATTTTGGTACGGGAATCGGTATTGTCTCCTCAAATGTTTCGGTAATCCCATACCAAACCAAAAATAAATAAATATATATATATATATATATATATATATATATATATATATATATATGTGTGTGTGTGTGTGTGTGTGTGTGTATTATGCATTTGAATTGTTGCTAACTACTAGTAGCAATATAATTGGTGTAGCCTACAGGTAGTAACCATAGCCCCTTGCACCATTTGTTCAAAGCTCCCATCCAACTCTTGGATTTCTGGAATTTTAACTCTGACATTGGTCTACAGGTAGTAACCATAGCCCTTTATCGCTACATCTGCCGGTACGAACTTCCCACACACATTTACCCTCAGCTTCTCAACCAAATGTGTATTTCTTCAACATGAAATCAAAAAATTGTATTGTTAGTTTTGGAACTTGTAACTTATTTTTTTGCTTTTGGGTTTGTTATTTATTTTATTTTGGTTGTATGTTAATTTGACTTGGTATGAATGATTGGTAATTTTGAGAATCCGAAAATTGGAAATACCGAAATTTCGGTTCGGGGTCTTCAAATTCCCATCCCGAAAATTTTCATTTTGGGACGGAATCTCATTTTTGGTTTGGGATCTCATACCTAATCACCCTAAAGGAACGCTATGTGCGAGAGTATATTTTTTGGTTAGTTTATCAACATATTTACACAAGTTCAGCCATCCGGATATTTCAAAAACTGCCTAATTTGAGAAAACTAAAAATGAAACTTTGAACGAAAGTGAACACCCCAGAACTTGTTGAGAGTGCCAGAGTGTGAATTCTCCGTTGGAGAGATGAGTAGGAAGTATACCAAACGGGTTAGGAAGTTTGGTTAACTTGGAGAGCTTTCGGCTGTCTGTTGCAAATCGACTTGCATTTGCCAGAATGCAGGTTACAACATTTAAAGAAGGAAGGATTTAGTTAACCTTTAAATGGGTAATCTCTCTTATTTTGGGCTTCTTGGAGTCACGTTTGCCATCGTGCTTTGGTACATTTGTAGCGTAAGAAGTGAAAGAAAGGTTCACACTTACAAGTGATTCGGAAGAATTTCTCTGGCTATCTTACCAAAGTCTTGTAAATGCGACTAATGAATTCTCCATTGCCAGCTTGATTGGTATGGGAGGTTTTGGGTCTGTTTACAAAGGAGTACTTGAACAAGGTGAAATTTCATTTGCCGTCAAGGTAATTAATCTCGTTCATCGGGGGATTTCGTAAGTTTCATTGCTGAGTGCGAGGCTTTGAGAAATATCATACAACATAATCTTATGAAGGTACTATGTATATTCGGGGTTTGACTATCGTGGTTGTGAGTTGAAGGCCTAGTATATGAGTTCATGGTTAATGGGAGCATTGAAAGACCAAGTATCTTGAATTTTTCTAAAACGTTGAGTATTGCAATTGATGTTGCTTTTGCATCGGATTATCTGGATCATCAATTGTGAGACGCCAACATTCCACTGCAATCTCAAAATCAGTAATGTTCTTCTCAACGATGATATTGTGGTAAAAAAGAAAAAAAATTCGCCTTCTTCAGTCTTGACGAATTTGTATCTATAAAACAAGTAAAAACTTGATTAAAGACCAAAGCTATGCACGCTCACGAGGTGGGGGGAGTGGGGTTGGTCAATGGATCTTCGATGCTTGAATCTGTTTCTCTGAAATAAGAGAGAGTTTAAGGCTTCATTGTGTAGCAAAAGCTTGCCAGAATTCAGTACAAAATGGGATATTTATAAAGCATAAGGTTGGCCGCATGTGTAGGGTTTGCCTTGACACGTATGGACATTTGATTGGCCAAGGTGCATAATCTGTTGGATGGATGAGGAAAGAATTTCCCAAAGATATTATTTAATTAATAATATCTTGGGATTATCTTATAATGTCCTTAATTTGATGTGATTGTGATTCCTTACTTGATAGAGTTGGTCATCGAAAGTATAAAGATAAAATTTAGTAATTAATCTTATATTTAATACATTTGACTTGTCTCTCCACCATGGGCATGAGAGCTTGATGAGGTTGTAGTCAACTGCTCAGACCTTTAAGGATGTTGAACTTCGCATGGATTAAATGTTGGCCTCACCAATTTAATAAGGGCATTCTCATTTTTCGCTGGTAAAACTCATCTTAAGATAGGTTCCAAGGAGCTAAATTCCTTGAGATGTACAAGCATGCAATCTCATCCGGAGTCCGCATAAAGCAGGTGAAGGAAGGAAGAAGCCAGGAGCTGATTGCCGAGGTTGCTAATGCGGGAAAGAGAGCCATCAAGTTTCATTTGCACTACTTTGTTATCTTCCATCGCTGTTGTTGGGTCATTCTGACTCGAGCCGAAGGCAGAGCGACAACCATTGGTGATCAATGTGTGAACAAAAAAAGTCACAATAAAGAAACACTAATTTACATCAAGTCTAATAAATTATAATAATTTCTAAAAAAAAAATTATTAGATGACATTATTTTATAAATTCAAACAAAAATACAAAACAAATTTCTAAAAATTCTAATATTCTTAAAAATTAAATAATTCCTAAAAGTCCTACAAATTTCTAATATTCTGAAAAGTTTCTAATATTTCCTAAAATATCTAATATATATTATATTTCCTAAAAATTTTCCCCCATCCTTCAACCCCAGCCCCCAAATCATGATAATTTCCTAATGACCAGTCAAGCCTTATCTTAATTTCTAAAACCTAATGGCATTTCCCAGCCTCATCCCTGGAGCCATTTCAGTCTCCCAAACTCCTTAGTTATCCCAAACGGACCCATGGAGGGGTCCTTCTTGGATTCAATTTGCATTCTCCTTATCTTGTTTCCTTACCACACTTTGCACTCTCCTTATCTTGATTCCTAACCACTATATATGATCAGTCTATCATGGCACCTTCCAACACTGGAGACAATGTAGTTGACCCATACGTATACACTTCTATAATCTGGAACCAGATACAAAACTAATGTACAAATGTTGATGCACAAAAACTGATCAGCTTAAAGTTGGGTCTAACCCTGCCCAAGCTCACAGAGGACTTAAAACCCTCCTCTCTTTTGGCTCTCCATTTATCTTTTGATGAGCCTTGAAAAAATAAACAAAGAGTCATTTGAAAGTGGTAAATATGGGTATGGTACGAACCAAACCCCATCTGATGCTTAGTTAGATACTTAATATATAGTAATAGTGTAAAATGAGTTGGTGAATAACAGCCTCCGTGGTTACTTAGTGAAAGAATTGTACATTATATGAATTTCCGAATTATGTTCCAAAAAATTTAAGATTACTCGAATTCTAAAAATTTCGAATTTGAATTTTTTTTATCCGTTCTGATCCTGATCCAAAATTTTTCAACTGAAAATTGAAATCTTATTTCCGATCCGATTCATCCAAAAAAAACACCCGCAAAATATTAATCAAAACCGACCCCAATACTGGGGCATCACTAGCTAGGACAGTAATTGTGTGTTTTGAGTGATGAATATGTCTCAACGTATGGTGTGGGTGTTGGGTCCTTGCTGCGTCTAAACTTGCATTATGCGGCAAGTTGCTTATAAATTAGATGTAATCTCCTCAGAGCTGCTGTAAGCATATAACAAGTAGCAACCACCATGGGGATGAACTAGTTCTTTTCAGTTTTGCTTTCCTCGTATTTATGCTTTCATGTCCTTATTTTTCACTCATGCCTTGCCTTGAGACTGAGTGGAAATGAGACAGATCGACTGGCCTTGCTTGAAATCAAGGCGAGGATAGCCTATGACCCTCTTGAAACCTTATATTCATGGAACGAAACCAACCATTTTTGCAATTGGCGTGGTGTCACGTGTGGTCGTCGTCACAAGAGGGTCACGGTGTTGAACCTGCAGTCCTTCAAACTTTCAGGCTCTCTGTCACCACATGTTGGGAACCTGAGTTTTTTGAGAGTACTTTCTCTCACCAACAATAACTTGAGCCACCAAATTCCTCCAGAAATCGGCCGTCTCTCAAGATTGCAAGATATAGTTTGGGAGAATAATTCCCTTACCGGTGAAATTCCCTCAAACTTATCGCGTTGCTCTCAACTCTCCAGAATTGCTTTTGGTGGGAATTTTCTGGTTGGAAGACTTCCTGAGGAGGTTGGCACTTTGTCGAAGTTAAGAATAATTTCGATCTCTTCAACAAACTTACAGGAAGTATCCCCTATTCCCTTGCCAATTTATCATCTCTTGAGTGGCTTATGGCACTTGGTAATGATTTTTATGGGAGTATTCCAGACATCTTTGGTCAAATGGCCAATTTTAAAGTTCTTGGTTTGGGCGGTAATAGGTTCTCAGATGTGATCCCTCCCTCACTCTATAATCTCTCTTCCATTAGTATCATTGATGTTACAGTTAACAGAATCCAAGGCACTTTACCTCCAAACCTAGGTATTGTCTTTCCAAGTCTAGAATATTTTGGGGTCGGCCACAACAAATTTACTGGACCTCTTCCTATTTCGTTATCCAATGCCTCAACTCTAACTTATCTTTGGATGGAAGGAAACAAATTTCAGGGGAAAGTTCCTTCTTTGAAAAGTTTAGTTAATCTTGAGTCCTTGAATATTGCTTACAACAATCTTGGAAGGGGGGAAATCGAGGACTTGAGCTTTGTTTGCGATCTGACTAATGCCACCCGTTTACAACAACTGATGTTCGATACAAACAATTTTGGGGGCAATTTAACTCAATGCATAGCCAACTTGTCTTCTTCTCTTGTATTCTTGCATGTAGAACACAATAAAATCACAGGAAGCATCCCCCATGGGATTGGAAATCTGGCTAACCTAGAGAGCATTTGGTTTGCTCAGAACCAATTTTCAGAAAGCATCCCCACTGACGTGGGAAAGCTTCGGAAGTTATACGAATTAGATTTGGGTTTTAACAATCTCTCCGGCCATATCCCATCGTCATTTGGGAATTTCAGTGAACTATCTATATTGAGTTTAGCCGGTAACAAACTTGACGGCAATATTCCCTCAAGTTTAGGTAAGTGCCAGAAATTGATTAGCTTGACTCTTGCTAATAACAACCTCAGTGGTATCATATCCCCTCAAGTCATTGGCTTGTCATCTTCCTATGTGGAATTGGATTTCTCTAAAAATCAGTTGACTGGTTTTCTTCCCAAAGAAGTAGGAAATTTGATAAATCTGGAGTATTTTCGTGTTTCTCAAAACATGCTGTCTGGGGAAATTCCAACAAGTCTTGGTAGTTGCATAAAAATTGAATCTCTAGACCTGCAAGGAAACTTCTTTCAAGGGACGATTCCATCATCTCTGAGTTCACTAAGAGGAATCAAAGAATTATATCTTTCTCGCAATAAATTGTCAGGCTCGATTCCAGAATTCTTAGAGCGTCTTCAAGTTTTGCAATCTTTGAATCTATCTTATAACAACTTTGAGGGCATGGTACCAATGAAGGGGGTTTTCAGGAATGCAACTGCCACATCCATTGAAGGAAATAGCAAGCTTTGTGGGGGAATTCCTGAATTGCATTTGCCAAAGTGCAAACTCCAACATTCCAACAAGGGAGGATTAAGCCCAAAAATGAAATTGATAATTTCTCTGGTTTGTGGGATTCTTGGGGTTACTTTTGCACTAGTCTTTTTGTACCTCCGTCGGCCACAGAGGGCAAAAATAGAGCGGACTTCAAGTGATTCAGAAAAATTTCTCTCATTCTCTTACCATAGTCTTCTCAAAGCTACTGATGGATTTTCCTCTGTCAACTTGATTGGTATGGGCAGTTTTGGGTCTGTCTATAAAGGATTACTTGAGCAAGGTGAAACAATTGTTGTCAAAGTACTCAACCTTGCTTGTCTCGGAGCTTACAAAAGTTTTATTGCTGAGTGCGAGGCTTTAAGGAATATTAGACACCGTAATCTTGTCAAGGTACTCTCGGCATGTTCTGGTTTTGATTATCACGGTCACGACTTCAAGGCCTTAATTTATGAGTTCATGGTCAACGGGAGTTTGGAGGAATGGTTGCATCCAACTCATACAATTGGTGAGACAAGTCAGAGGCCAAGGAGCTTAACAATTTCTCAGAGGTTGAATATTGTTATTGATGTTTCTATGGCACTGGATTATCTCCATCATCATTGTGAGACGCCAACAGTTCATTGCGACCTCAAACCCAACAATATTCTTCTCAATGAGGACATGGTTGCACATGTAGGTGACTTTGGGTTGGTGAGGTTCCTACCAAAAGCTGCTGAAAATTCTTCGGGAAATCAATCAAGTTCTTTAGGGATCAAGGGAACTATTGGTTATGCTCCTCCAGGTAAATACACAGTTGTTTAATTTTTCCTAGCTAGTATTTTAAAATTGTGCAGTATTTATTTTAAATTTTTCAAACATGAAATGGGCTTTTAGCACTTCACTAGAAAATTAGGATCTAATGTTCTGAATTGTGGAATGCAGAATATGGCATGGGACATGAAGTGTGGACACAAGGTGATGTGTACAGCTTTAGTATCCTCCTATTGGAAATATTTACAGGAAAGCGACCAACCGATAACATGTTTGAGGGAACTTCAAACCTTCATAACTTTGTGAAGGCAGCTCTGCTGGAGAAAGTGGAAGAGGTTTTGGATCCCGTTCTTGTTCAAGAGAGCAATTGTCATGACGAGGATAGCAAAGGGAATCAAGTCCAAATTGAAAAAAGTTTAATGTCAGTTTTAGAAATTGGTGTTGCTTGCTCAGCGGAGTTGCCTGGAGAAAGATTGGACATCAGCGATGCTATGGCACAAATCTGTCGGATCAGAAACAAACTTCGAGCAAATGGAATATGTGAATAGAAGCTTATTGTTAGTACGTGGTATAGCATGTAATATTAATATATTTTATGTGAGAGTTCTCGTATTTGTTAGATAAAAAAATACAGTATATATGGCTAGTTGATCAATGCTTGCCACAACAACAACAACAACAACAAAGCCTTTTCCCACTAAGTGGGGTCGGCTATATGAATCCTAGAACGCCATTGCGCTCGGTTTTGTGTCATGTCATCTGTTAGATACAAGTACTTTAAGTCTTTTCTTAGGGTCTTTTCCAAAGTTTTCCTAGGTCTTCCTCTACCCCTTCGGCCCTGAACCTCTGTCCCGTGGTCACATCTTCGAACCAGAGCGTCAGTAGGCATTCTTTGCACATGTCCAAACCACCGTAACCGATTTTCTCTCCTCTTTCCTTCAATTTCGGCTACTCCTACTTTACCTCGGATATCCTCATTCCTAATCTTATCATTTCTCGTGTGCCCACACATCCAACGAAGCATCCTCATCTCCACTACACCTACGTGTTGATGCTTCACCGCCCAACATTCTATGCCATACAGCATTGCCGGCCTTATTGCCGTCCTATAAAATTTTCCCTTGAGCTTCAGTGGCCTACGACGGTCACACAACATGCCGGATGCACTCTTCCACTTCATCCATCCAGTTTATATTCTATGGGTGAGATCTCCATCAAATTCTCCGTTCTTTTGCAAGATAGATCCTAGGTAGCGAAAACGGTCGCTCTTTGGTATTTCCTGATCTCCGATCCTCACCCCTAACTCATTTTGGCCTCCGTTTGCACTGAACTTGCACTCCATATATTCTGTCTTTGATCGGCTTAGGCGATGACCTTTAGATTCCAACACTTCTCTCCAAAGGTTAAGCTTCGCGTTTACCCCTTTCTGCGTTTCATCTATCAACACTATATCGTTTGCGAAAAGCATACACCAAAGAATATCATCTTAAATATTAAGTTTGTGATCTTCGCTAGATTGCTCCGGTCATTAGTGTGGATAAGTATGTAAATGGATAGAGACAGGAAGCAAACACAAGATGTACGTGGTTCACCTAGATTGGCTACATCCACGGAGTAAAGGAGTTCTCATTAATTGTGAAGGGTTTACACAGTATATAGGTTCAAGCTCTCCTTTAGTGAGTACAAGTGAATGATTTAGTACAAATGACATTAGGAAATATTGTGGAAGAATGATCTCGTAATCACGAAACTTTTAAGTACCGAAGTGTGGTATCGTCTTCACTTGCCTTATCTGTCTCATAGGTAGATGTGGCATCTTCTTTGGAAGTACTATTCCTCCCTCCAGGGGTGGTATCTTTAACTGGTGGAGATGCATAAGGTAATGTATCAATTTCACTTGACGCTTACTTGTAGTTTCAGGCTTGGTCAAGCGCGATACAAACCATGTAGTAGGAGTCCCCCAAGTCGCCGAGCTAGGGGATCTGCTGAAAGAGGTGACAGACAAGGTAAGCAATCAGAGCTCCAAGCAATCAGTCCTAGATCAGAAGTTTGATTTTGAGTTCCGGCTGATTGTTATCATTCTCCTTATCTTGCAGGTAGCATGAAGGATAAAGAGAAGATAAGGAGAAAAGGTGATATGAGATACTTTTGCTTTTGAAGAAGTAACTTTCCACAGGCTTATTCTTGAACTGGGCTAGAGGGTTTTCTTGTTTCCGCCAGAGTATAAGGCCGACTGAAGAATTTGAGGGTCAAAACAAGTCCATCAAATCTAAAGTACGTTCGACCCTACTGATATGAGATACTTTTGCTGTTGACAAAGTAGTGGATGTATCGGCACGTGTTTTGTTGCGCTTGTCTCCACATGCTTCTTTGTATCCTTCTCACTTGCCCTATTTGTTCCTCAGGCAGATGTGGTATCTTCTCGGGAAGCATAAGATGTTAAAGAAGAGTACTCGAGAGCAATGGGGTTCCAGGCAGTCAGTTCCGGACTGGAAGCTTGATTCCAAGTGCTGATTGATTGCTCTCTTTCTCCTTGTCTTGCAGGTAAGAACAAGGCCAAAGGAAAAGACAGGGAAAAAACATGATATGGGATACTCTTACTTTTAACCCTGATGATATGAGATATTCTTGCTCTAGTTTAGCTTGTTTGCAGAGGTATTCTCGGGGGGAAAGAAAGCTGAGTATTTCGAGAGGCTTCGTTGGGAGTGCCCTCTCAGATATGAGGAAGGGTTGAGCATTTTTGCAGGTCTGCCTGTCCGTTGAGGATGAAGGTCGACATATATAGGAGTCTCCCTAACAAGGAGTAATACTATTCTTTTACCCTACTTGGTCATAGCACGGTAGTGGGAGCTGCCAGCTTCACGTGTTTTAACTCTGTCAGAGCACTTTGAAAAAGTGGTATGTGGTATCTGGAAAGCTGATGTTACGTGTGAAGATTATAGACAAGCTTTATCCAAGGAGATCTGGCTCTCGAAGTTGAGAAAGCGGTGTGAGGATTACAGACAAGCTTTATCTAAGGGGCTCTCGAAGTTGAGAAAGCGGTGCCTTTTCGGTTTTCGAACAAGCAATCCTATCGGGGATCTGTCTCTCGAGATTCGGAGAACGGTGCCTCTTCGATTTTTGAGAAAGCAATCCTGCTAGGAGTTTGGCTCTCGAGATTCGGAGAGCGGTGTCTCGTCGCTTTTTGAGAAAGTAATCATGTTGGGAGTCTGGCTCTCGAGATTCGGAGGACGGTGCCTCTTCGATCTTGAAGCAAGCAATCTTGTTGGGAGTGTTTTCTCGAATGTGAGTAAAGGTTAGGCCTGTTTGCTAGTCTACCTTGCCACGGAGCACATAGGCTGACCCACAGGGACTTTCCAATTATCCAGCAATGGTCATGTTCCTTTACCCTTGTGGGTAATAATATGGTAGCTAGACCTTCAAAATTTATGTGTCTAAACTTTGTTAGTGCTGTTTCTTTGCTATTCTTTTACCCTTCTTGGTCATAGCGATGTAATGGGAGCTGCAAGCTTCACGTGTCTAAACTTTGTCAGAGATTTTTGGCAAAGTTATCTATGGTACCCGTGAGCTGATGTTGCGTGTGGAAAGTGAATGATTGAATAGTAACATTCACGTGCTTTCTACTTCACTAGAAATCTTCGACAGAATGCTCATAATTTCCGCAAAGTTGAGTGTGCATGTGACAGGTGCTGACAAGGCTGAAAAAGCAGGTGCCTCTTCGATTTCTGAGATCGGCCCTCGTGGTCTCTGAGCAGCCTATCTTTTGAGAAAGCAAGCGCCTCTTCGATTTCTGCGATCGACCTTCGTGGTCTTTGAGCAGCCCAGCTTTTGAGAAAGCAAACGCCTCTTCGATTCCTGAGATCGGCCCTCGTGGTCTCCGAGCAGCCCAGCTTTTGAGAAAGCAAACGCCTTTTCGATTTCTGAGCAGGCGGCTCTTCGATTTCTGAAGCTTCATCGAGTGCGGATTTTATAGAGGCTGGTATTAAGTTCCAAAGCACACTTGAATCTCCACCAGTAGAAGCTCCCTTCTTGTATTTCTAAGATCTTGATTTGTCCGACCTCTTTTCTCTTCAACACCTTTGAAAAAGTCTGGCCCCTCCGACCGTCGTTTTGACTTGAACCTTGTTGAAGAGGCAGCCACGCCTTCTCCAGACAACATATGGCGCCCATTCTTCTTATCCCCTACTGGTCCTCTTACTGTTGGGGATTCCGTGATGAAGAATGATATGACCGCTGCGGTGGTGGCCAGGAACCTTCTCACTCCCAAAGATAACAGACTACTTTCCAAACGGTCTGATGAGTTGGCTGTTAAGGATTCTCTGGCTCTCAGTGTTCAGTGTGCAGGTTCTGTGTCTAATATGGCCCAACGCCTATTTGCTCGAACTCGCCAAGTTGAATCATTGGCGGCTGAAGTGATGAGTCTCAAACAGGAGATTAGAGGGCTCAAGCATGAGAATAAACAGTTGCACCGGCTCGCTCATGACTATGCTACAAACATGAAGAGGAAGCTTGACCAGATGAAGGAATCTGATGGTCAGATTTTACATGATCATCAGAGGTTTGTGGGTTTGTTCCAAAGGCATTTATTGCCTTCGTCTTCTGGGGCTGTACCGCGTAATGAAGCTCTAAATGATCAACCTCCGATGCCTCCTCCTTCTAGGGTGCTGTCCAGTACTGAGGCTCCGAATGATCCCCCCTCCGGTGCCTTCTCTTTCTGGGGCTCTGCCAACTGCTGAGACTACTCCTAAGCAACCTTTGTGAAGGCTCCCTCTTGTTTGTTTATTTTGACTCATGTATATGTACATATTTGTAACTTCTTAGAGATATCAATAAATAAGCTTTGTTTCATTTCAACGTATTGTGTTAAATACACCAAAGCCTTATTCACTAAGTTCTTTGAATTTTTCTTTTGTTGAAGCTTGTATGTTGAAGCTTTGTGAGTGGAGCATGTAGGTTGAGGTAGTGTTCCCTTAATTTCCCGAGTGGGGAAAACTTCTCGATTGGAGACTTGAAAAATCCAAGTCACTGAGTGGCGCCCATCCTTCTTATCCCCTACTGGTCCTCTTACCGTTGGGGATTCCGTGATGAAGAATGATATGACCGCTGCGGTGGTGGCCAGGAACCTTCTCACTCCCAAAGATAACAGACTACTTTCCAAACGGTCTGATGAATTGGCTGTTAAGGATTCTCTGGCTCTCAGTGTTCAGTGTGCAGGTTCTGTGTCTAATATGGCCCAACGCCTATTTGCTCGAACCCGCCAAGTTGAATCATTGGCGGCTGAAGTGATGAAATTCTAGCTTTACCAAACATTACAGGACGAATGCTCTGAAAGAATACAAATAAAAATTAAAAAAAAAAAAAAGTTGTGGAAAGTGTTCATCTAATTGCAAACCTATGTAGGAAATATTGGAATTCCTCCTCAATGTTGAGAGGTTTATCCGTGGTTGAAAATGGGAAGCATTCCATTGTAGTTTTATTGCTCATTATTTTTGGATAAAAATGGTGAAGACAGAATTTAATATAAAATTGATGAAATTCCTCTAGAATTCAACCGTCTGTGCAGACTGCAACACCTACGGTTGAAAATGGGAAGGTACACGTGTTTGTTTCCGCAGAAGAATATTTCAATCATTTGAGGGACGAAGATAATAACATCAAGACGTATGGTGCTCTTTTGAATTGCTAATTTTAATTTATTTACATTTGTGACCATTATTAACTTTTGATGATTTTTTTATAATTTATTTTTTAATTGTTGAAATTTGAATCAAAACCGCAAAATTGGGGGTTTTGATTTTTGCTAGGTATCTGAAATGGGGTTCTCTACCCTGCCTTCTGCAATTTGCTTCACCGTGGCAATAACTTTTGTGTTATCTTCCATGCGTAGAAGCCACTCGATTTATTGTCTGAATCTTGCAATGTTGTGATTATCTTCCAAGGTAAATGACTTTTGTTTGTCTCGATTGGTCTGAGTTTCAAATTTTCAGTTGGATTGTTTGTTTTGGTTTCATTTGCTTCGCATGATATGAGCTTCAAAAGATTCAAATTCAAATTTATGTAATTGGTAAGTGTGGGTGTCAACACCCAATTATTGTGAGCTTTCACCTACTTAAAAGGCTAAAGCATCTTTCTTTTTTACTATCTCATTGCTTATTTTCACCAAATTTACAGTTTCTTCTCTCTCTATATCTCTCAGCTACATCGATAACAAGAGGAAGTACAAGGGGATGAATTTGGTTCCCACTTTTGAGGTTCCTTCCATGAGCAGGCACCCAAAAACTGGACTGGTGAGCACATAAAATTGATTTTTTTTTCTTCTTAATTTGATATAAAGTTTGGAATTTGAATTGTGGGTTGGATTTAATTGTTCATTTAATTTGATGGGTTTGGTTTAAATGGAGAGACTCTGCTTTCATAAATGGATAAAATATTGATTAAATTTTAATTAAGATACGCCGATGGCTGAAGTTACTGCTTCTGTTAATGGGGATGACGGAAATCGACCTGACTTCAGATTGAAACGATATGATTATTTTAGCAATGGTGAGAATTTAGAACTCAGAACCCGTTTTTAATCTTTTTGCTAATTGTTTTAATGCATATGAGATAGGGTTTCTGCTTTCGAGGGTCCCTTTTTGATCTTTAGAGACTGCTCGATTTGGTAGTGTCAAATAGTATATGTATTTCCATGTTCATTGTGTCAGCATGTTGTTGCAGTAGTTTAATTGGATGTGATATAAGTTGAGGTGTTCACATGAAACCAGACACAAGGAGGTGTCCTCGGTTTCTCGAGATAAAGTCATAGTTTGATTTATGCTATAAATGATGAATCTTTGTACTTTAGAATTTTGATTTAAGAGATTCGACCAAGAAGTAAGCTCTGGTTGGTGGATCTAGCAGGAACTGAGCGTGTAGCAAAGACAGAAGTACAAGGAGAATGACTCAAGGAAACTCAAAACATAAATAGATCTCTGTCTTCCCTTGGTGATGTCATATCTGCACTTGCAACTAAAGCTCAAACATTAGTATGCCATTAGTATGGCTCGTCCCTCAAAGCTAAGATCACTCACTACACTTTTTCGACATTTTCTTGAAAGTATTTAAGCTAAGTTTTGGATTATTTAAAATCAAAAAGAAAAAAAAAAGGAAATAGAAAACTTACCAGAAAGATAAAAGTAGAAGAAATGCAGCAAAAAACAGAATTTCGGGCAATGCTGCAAAGCAAAATTTGTACGATTCAGATACTCTGATCAAGCACAGAAGATAGATATACAGTCTGTATTTGGAAGAGAAAGCATACCCATGAGGCTAAAACCACAAGAGTTAGACCAACATTGCCACCCCTTGCAAGCAGCAAAAAGAGTTAATACAAAATAAATTAAGCAACCTGTCATGGACAAGATCAAATAAATTAATTCAGATTGAATGAAGGATGAAATGAAATATGTTTGTCGAAGTCATAAGTTAATGAACTCCGCCTATGTCTTACATGGCCGGTCCCAAGCCCGGATAAAGGAGGAGGGGGAGGGCGTCAGGTAGTCGACAGCCGGCACTCCATGATCACGTCGAATCCTTATGAAAATGAATCCAGAACAAAATCGCGCTAAAGCTAGGGCGTCACCCGTAAGTGGCGCGCTGTGTGGCCCGAGCACAGTGATAAGTGAGCAAGGGTCGCTGTATCTCCATCGGCACCCGGATGCAGTGTTAAATGAGCAAGGGGGCCATAGAAACTTCTTTTCGAACGACTCCACTCAAAGTTGTTTGGGAGCATATGCTCCTATCAACTTTACCCGGGACACACAAAAGAAGTACTTTGATCCTATTAGACGGGGGAGGGTGAAGAAGCTAGGACAGAAGGGTAGAGTTCAAGAGAGCAAAATGCGTTTAGGAACGTGGAATATAGGAACCTTAACGGGAAAATCTATGGAAGTAGTGGAAGTTATGGTGAGGAGAAGGATAAATATTATGTGCCTACAAGAAACTAAGTGGGTTGGTAGTAAGGCAAAGGATCTAGAAAACTCAGGGTTTAAACTTTGGTATTCGGGCACAAATAGAACGAGAAACGGTGTTGGCATCATCGTGGACAAGACCTTGGTACAAGATGTTGTAGATGTCAAGAGGGTAGGAGATAGAATCATGGCAATCAAGATTGTAATAGGACAAGAACTTATCAATGTGATTAGTGCGTACGCACCTCAAGTAGGGTTGGATACGAGTTCGAAGGAGAAATTTTGGGAGGATCTTGGAGACTTGGTGCAAGGAATTGCTCAGACGGAGAAGTTATTTATAGGAGGAGATTTAAATGGACACGTGGGCAGGGAGACAGGCAACTATGGAGGTTTTCATGGTGGCCATGGTTTTGGGGAGAGAAACGAGGATGGGGAAGCTATCTTGAATTTTGCAATGGCATATGATCTCTTCTTAGCCAACACCTTCTTTAAGAAGAGAGAAGAACATGTGATCACCTACAAGAGTGGGTCGTCAAAAACACAAATAGATTTTCTTCTAATGAGGAAAGGGGATCGTATAACTTGTAAGGATTGCAAAGTTATACCAGGAGAGAGCGTGGCTAATCAACATCGCTTGTTGGTGATGGATGTACATATCAAAAGAGTAAGACAAAAGAACAAGACTTGGAAGTGCCCAAGAACTAGATGGTGGAATCTAAAAGAAGAAAAACAAGCCATTTTCAAAGAGAAGGTAATCACCCAATGTGTGTGGGATAGAGAGGGGGAAGCTAGCCAAATGTGGGATTCCATGGCTAGTTGTATCCGAAAAGTAGCAAAAGAGGTATTAGGAGAGTCCAAGGGCTTTGCCCCACACCAAAAGGAATCTTGGTGGTGGAATGAGGAGGTACAAACAAAGGTGAAGGCTAAGAAGGAATGTTGTAAAGCCTTATACAAGGAGAGGACCGATGAAAATGGTGAAAGGTATAGAAAAGCGAAGCAAGAGGCGAAGAAAGCTGTCAGAGAAGCTAAGTTAGCGGCTTACGACGATATGTATAAACGACTAGATACCAAAGAAGGAGAGTTGGATATCTATAAACTAGCTAGAGCAAGGGAAAAGAAGACAAGGGACCTAAACCAAGTGAGGTGCATCAAGGATGAGGATGGAAAGGTTCTTGCTACAGAGAACGCGGTTAAAGACAGATGGAGAGGTTATTTTCATAAGCTTTTCAATGAAGGACATGAAAGGAGTGCTTCTTTAGGGGAGTTGAGTAACTCAGAAGAGTGTAGAAACTACTCCTTTTATCGTCGAATCCGGAAGGAGGAAGTGGTTGTAGCTTTGAAGAAGATGAAGCATAGAAAAGCAATAGGCCCAGACGATATACCAATCGAAGTGTGGAAAGTTTTGGGAGAGACAGGTATAACATGGCTCACTGACCTTTTCAATAGGATTTTGAAAACGAAGAAGATGCCAAATGAGTGGCGAACGAGCACTTTGGTGCCTATCTACAAGAATAAGGGCGACGTACAAAATTGCATGAACTATAGGGGTATTAAGCTAATGAGTCATACAATGAAGCTCTGGGAGAGAGTCATTGAGCATAGATTGAGGCAAGAGACACGGGTTTCGGACAACCAATTCGGGTTCATGCCAGGGCGCTCAACCATGGAGGCAATCTATCTCTTACGAAGATTGATGGAAAGATATAGAGATGGGAAAAAGGATTTACACATGGTCTTTATAGATTTGGAAAAAGCGTATGATAGGGTCCCAAGAGACATTCTTTGGAGGATTTTAGAGAAGAAAGGAGTACGAGTAGCATATATCCAAGCTATAAAGGATATGTATGAAGGAGCAAAGACTGCCGTAAGAACTCATGAAGGACAAACCGAAAGCTTTCCCATAACTGTAGGATTACATCAAGGCTCATCCTTAAGTCCTTACCTTTTTGCGTTGGTAATGGATGAGTTAACAGGACATATTCAAGATGATATTCCTTGGTGTATGCTTTTCGCAGACGATATAGTGTTGATAGATGAAACTCAGGAAGGGGTAAATGCAAAGCTTAACCTTTGGAGAGAAGTGTTGGAATCTAAAGGTCTTCGCCTAAGCCGATCAAAGACAGAATATATGGAGTGCAAGTTCAGTGCAAATGGAGGCCAAAACGAGTTAGGGGTGAGGATCGGAGATCAAGAAATACCAAAGAGCGACCGTTTTCGTTACCTAGGATCTATCTTGCAAAAGAACGGAGAATTAGATGGAGATCTCAACCATAGAATACAAGCTGGATGGATGAAGTGGAAGAGTGCATCCGGCGTGTTGTGTGACCGCCGTATGCCACTGAAGCTCAAGGGAAAATTTTATAGGACGGCAATAAGGCCGGCGATGATGTATGGCACAGAATGTTGGGCGGTGAAACATCAACACGTACACAAAATGGGTGTAGCGGAGATGAGGATGCTTCGTTGGATGTGTGGGCACACGAGAAAGGATAAGATTAGGAATGAGGATATCCGGGGTAAAGTAGGAGTAGCCGAAATTGAAGGAAAGATGAGAGAAAATCGGTTACGTTGGTTTGGACATGTGCAAAGAAGGCCTACTGACGCTCCGATTAGAAGATGCGACTATGGGACAGAGGTTCAGGGCCGAAGGGGTAGAGGAAGACCTAGGAAAACTTTGGAAGAGACTCTAAGAAAAGACTTAGAGTACTTGGATCTAACGAAGGACATGACACAGGATCGAGCACAATGGCGTTCTAAGATTCATATAGCCGATCCCACTCAGTGACTTGGATTTTCCAAGTCTCCAACCAAGAAGTTTTCCTCACTCGGGAACTTAAGGGAACACTACCCCAACCTACATGCTCCACTCAGAAAGCTTCAACATACAAGCTTCAACAAAAGAAAATTCAAAGAACTTAGCGAAGAAGGCTTTGGTGTATTTAACACAATACGTTGAAATGAAGGAAAGCTTATTTATTGATATCCCCGATAAGCTACAAATATGTACATATACATGAGTCAAAATAAACACACAAGAGGGAGCCTTCACAAAGGTTGCTTAGGAGAAGTCTCAGCAGTCGGTAGAGCCCCAGAAAGAGAAGGCACCGGAGGGGGATCATTTGGAGCCTCAGTACTGGACAGAACCCTAGAAGGAGGAGGCATCAGAGGTTGATCATTTGGAGCTTCATTACGCGGTACAGCCCCAGAAGACGAAGGCAATAAATGCCTTTGGAACAAACCCACAAATCTCTGATGATCAAGTAAAACCTGACCATCAGTTTCCTTCATCTGGTCAAGCTTCCTCTTCATGTTTGTAGCATAGTCATGTGCGAGCCGGTGCAACTGTTTATTCTCATGCTTGAGCCCTCTAATCTCCTGTTTGAGACTCATCACTTCAGCCGCCAATGATTCAACTTGGCGGGTTCGAGCAAATAGGCGTTGGGCCATATTAGACACAGAACCTGCACACTGAACACTGAGAGCCAGCGAATCCTTAACAGCTAACTCATCAGACCGTTTGGAAAGTAGTCTGTTATCTTTGGGAGTGAGAAGGTTCCTGGCCACCACCGCAGCGGTCATATCATTCTTCATCACGGAATCCCCAACGGTAAGAGGACCAGTTGAGGAGACGAAGGATGGGCGCCATATGTTGTCTGGAGAAGGCGGGGCTGCCTCTTCAACAAGGTTCAAGTCAAAACGACGGTCGGAGGGGCCAGACATTTTCAAAGGTGTTGAAGAGAGAAGAGGTCGGACAAATCAAGATCTTAGAAGTGCAAGAATGAAGCTTCTACTGGTGGAGATTCAAGTGTGCTTTGGAACTTAATGCCAGCCTCTATAAAAATCTGCACTCGACGGAGCTTCAGAAATCAAAGAGGCGCCTGCTCAGAAATCGAAGAGGCGTTTGCTTTCTCAAAAGTTGGGCTGCTTAGAGATCACGAGGGTTGATCTCAGAAATCGAAGAGCCGTTTGCTTTCTCAAAAGTTGGGCTGCTCAAAGACCACGAAGGCCGATCTCAGAAATCGAAGAGGCGCTCGCTTTCTCAAAAGCTGGGCTCCCTAGAGACCACGAGGGCCGATCTCAGAAATCGAAGAGGCACCTACTTTTCCAGCCTTGTCAGAACCTGTCACACGCACACTCAGCTTTGCGGAAATTATGGGCATTCTGTCAAAGACTTCTGGGGAAGTAGAAAACACATGAATCTTACTGTTCAATCACCCACTTCCCACACGCAACAATAGCTCATGGGTACCACAGATAACTTTGTCAAAGTTCTCTGCCAAAGTTGAGCACGTGAAGCTTGCAGCTCCCACTACATCGCTCTGACCAAGAAGGGTAAAAGAATAGCAAAGAAACAGCACTAACAAAGTTTAGACCCATAAATTTTGAAGGTCTAGCTACCATATTATTACCCACAAGGGTAAAGGAACAGTACCATTGCTGGATAATTGGAAAGTCCCTGTGTGTCAACCTCTGTGCTTCGTGGCAAGGTAGACTAGCAAACATGCCCAACCTTTACTCACATTCGAGAAAACACTCCCAACAAGATTGCTTGCTCCAAAATCGAAGAGGCACCGCCCTCCGAATCTCGAGAGCCACTCTCCCAACATGATTACTTTCTCAAAAATCGAAGAGACACTGCTCCCCGAATCTCGAGAGCCAGACCCCCAGCATGATTGCTTTCTCAAAAATCGGTGAGGCACCGTTCTCCGAATCAATCGAAGAGTCGCTCGCTTTCTCAAAAGCTAGGCTGCTCAGATACCACGAGGGCCGATCTCAGAAATCGAAGAGGCATCTACTTTTCTAGCCTTGTCAGCACCTGTCACACGCACACTCAGCTTTGCAGAAATTATGGGCATTCTGTCGAAGACTTCTGGTGAAGTAGAAAGCACATGAATCTTACTGTTCAATCACCCACTTCCCACACGCAACAATAACTCATGGGTACCACAGATCACTTTGCCAAAGTTCTCTGCCAAAGTTGAGCACGTGAAGCTTGCAGCTCCCACTACATCGCTCTGACCAAGAAAGGTAAAAGAATAGCAAAGAAACAGCACTAACAAAGTTTAGACACATAAATTTTGAAGGTCTAGCTACCATATTATTACCCACAAGGGTAAAGGAACAGTACCACTGCTGGATAATTGGAAAGTCCCTGTGTGTCAACCTCTGTGCTTCGTGGCAAGGTAGACTAGCAAACATGCCCAACCTTTACTCACATTCGAGAAAACAGTCCCAACAAGATTGCTTGCTCCAAAATCGAAGATGCACCGTCCTCCGAATCTCGAGAGCCAGACTCCCAACATGACTACTTTCTCAAAATCGAAGAGAGGGTAAAGGAACAGTACCATTGCTGGATAATTGGAAAGTCCCTGTGTGTCAACCTTTGTGCTTCGTGGCAAGGTAGACTAGCAAACATGTCCAACCTTTACTCACATTCGAGACAACACTCCCAACAAGATTGCTTGCTCCAAAATCGAAGAGGCACCGCCTTCCGAATCTCGAGAGCCAGACTCCCAACATGATTACTTCCTCAAAAATCGAAGAGACACTGCTCTCCGAATCTCGAGAGTCAGACCCCCAGCATGATTGCTTTCTCAAAAATCGAAGAGGCATCGTTCTCCGAATCTCGAGAGCCAGATACCACAGACCACTTTTTCAAAGTGCTCTGACAGAGTTAAAACATGTGAAACTGGCAGCTCCCACTACCGTGCTATGACCAAGCAGGGTAAAGGAATAGCATTACTACTTGTTGTTAGGGAGACTCCTATATATGTCGACCTCCATCCCAACGGACAGGCAGACCTGCAAAAATGCTCAACCCTTCATCATATCTGAGAGGGCACTCCCAACAAAGCCTTTCGAAATATTCAGCTTTCTTTCCCCCCGATAATACCTCTGCAAACAAGCTATACTAGAGCAAGAATATCTCATATCATCAGGGTTAAAAGCAAGAGTATCCCATATCATGCTTTTTCCCTGTTTTTTCTTTTGACCTTGTTTTTACCTGCAAGACAAGGAGAAAGAGAGCAATATGTCAGCACTTGGAATCAAGCTTCCAGCCAGGAACTGACTGCCTGGAACCCCTTACCTGATTACTTACCTGGCATTGCTCTCGAGTACTCATCTTCATCATCTTATGTTTCCAGGGAAGATTCCGCATCTGCTTGAGGAACAGATAGGGCAAGTGCGAAGGATACAAGGAAGCATGTGGAGACAAGCGTAACAGCACACGTGCCGATACATCCATTACTCTGTCAAAAGCAAAAGTATCCCATATCAGCAGGGTGGAACGTACTCTAGATTTGATGGACTTGTTTTGACCCTCAAATTCTTCAGTCGGCCTTATACTCTGGAGGAAACCAGAAAACCCTCCAGCTCAGTTCAAGAATAAGCCTGTGGAAAGTTACTTCTTCAAAAGCAAAAGTATCTCATATCATCTCTTCTCATTTTTCTTCTCTTTATCCTTCATGCTGCTGCAAGATGGGGAGAAGGTGAACAATCAGTCGGAGCTCTGATTGCTTACCTTGTCTGTCACCTCTTTCAGCAGACCCCCTAGCTCGGCGACTTGGGGGACTCCTACTACATGGTTTGTATCGCGCTTGACCAAGCCTGAAACTACAAGTAAGCTTCAAGTGAAATTGATACATTACCTTGTGCATCTCCACCAGTTAAAGATACCACCCCTGGATGGAGGAAGAGTACTTCCAGAGAAGATGCCACATCTACCTATGAGACAGATAAGGCAAGTCAAGACGACACCACACTCCGATACTTAGAAGTTTCGTGATTACGAGATCATTCTCCCACAATATTTCCTAATGTCATTTGTACTAAATCATTCACTCGTACTCGCTAAAGGAGAGCTTGAACCTATGTACTTGTGTAAACCCTTCACAATTAATGAGAACTCTTCTATTCCGTGGACGTAGCCAATCTGGGTGAACCACGTACATCTTGTGTTTGCTTTCCTATCTCTATCCATTTATATACTTATCCACACTAATGACCGGAGCAATCTAGCGAAGATCACAAAAAGCGACCGTTTTCGTTACCTAGGATCTATCTTGCAAGAGAACGGAGAATTAGATGGAGATCTCAACCATAGAATACGAGCTGGATGGAAAGAGTGCATCCGGCGTGTTGTGTGACCGTCGTAGGCCACTGAAGCTCAAGGAAAAATTTTATAGGACGGCAATAAGGCCAGCGATGTTGTATGGCAGAGAATGTTGGGTGGTGAAGCATCAACACGTACACAAAATGGGTGTAGCGGAGATGAGGATGCTTCGTGGGATGTGTGGGCACACGAGAAAGGATAAGATTGGGAATGAGGATATCCGAGGTAAAGTAGGAGTAGCCGAAATTGTAGGAAAGATGAGAGAAAATCGGCTCTGGTGATTTGGACATGTGCAAAGAAGGCCGACTGACGCTCCGGTTCGAAGATGTGACTACGGGACAGAGGTTCAGGGCCGAAGGGGTAGAGGAAGACCTAGGAAAACTTTGGAAGAGACTCTAAGAAAAGACTTAGAGTACTTGGATCTAACGGAGGGCATGACACAAAACCGAGCGCAATGGCGTTCTAGGATTCATATAGCCGACCCCACTTAGTGGGAAAAGGCTTTGTTGTTGTTGTTGTTGTTGTTGTTGTTCCAGGTTCAAGCTTATCCAGTGACTGCCTATCATTTTCTTATTACTAATCTCCTTAGAGATTTGATCAAAATTAATAATTTTTCCAAGACGGCTGAGAGAATTATTATGTGTCACCTGTTGACAGCCTTTTAAATAGTAAAATGCTGCTTAAATATTCATCACCTTAAGGTTTTCATGGTTATTTGAGAATATCATATTTAGGTCACTAGAATTCTTTATATAGGACTGACTGGGCTCCTATTTTAAATGACAGGTCAATCCCCAATTTTATGCATTTAAGCGGATCACCCTCCTCTTAACCCAGGAGTTTAATTTCGCTGACAGCATTCACACTTGGGATACACTTTCAAGTGATCTGAGGGTCCCCAGTTAGTATTATATATCCTTTTGGAGTGTATAGACTGAAGAGTTTGTTTTCAAGGCATGAAATGGAAAAAATTTGGCTTTTGGTTTTCGCCTCCTGAATTATCTGAGCGATTGATTACATTAATGTGTGTAGTACATGGTATTTTTAAGCCCGAGAAGGACTAAATTACTAATTTATACAAATTTTCTTATGAGAAAACTTTCTATATGTTTTCTCACTCTTCTTAGTTTATCATTGAACTTTATACTCCTTTCATTCATTAATTTATGATTTGGGTTGTTTTTCTTTTGTGATTTCAGTATTTAGGTCTTTAGTGACTGCACAATTTCATGGTTTTTTTACTATTTCAGAAGTAATTGATAGAGTTGGATGTGATTCTACTAAAGTTAGAAATCGTTGTGTCCTTCGAGCAAACAAGTCTGCAGATACCCATTTTGTTTTGATTTGGGCACCTTCTACCAGACTGTACAGGACATAAAAAAATGATTTGATTGTGCTGTTATGTATTTTATTTGTATTTTTTATGGCGGTATCATTTTCTCAACAAAATAGAAATAACTTAAATAAATAAACCACTCAAGCAATGAATCTTCAATGAGAACTTATTATCTTCTCATGTTGGACAAACCAGCAGGTGTTTCTTCACAAAATTTACTTGCCCATCTCTTAGATGGACATAAGGAACATCAATTGTGTGTCTCTTACTTTTTTTGGTTTAGCTTTAAGTTATGATTTCTGATACCGTAATGAGTTTTTTCTCATAATGCATATGAAGACCTTTGACTCTGTTGGTTCTATGTTTGAACTTTGAAGCCAGAAAAACTCATATGTTGCTTTTGCAGTTTGATTAGTAGTTGTTAATTAGAATTGGCTAAATCTTTTACTAAGAATTTGTTTTTACTCACTCTGTTGGTTCTTCTTCATATAAGTATATAGAAATTGCATCAAAGACTAATTAGAATTAGTCAGCTTATGGGTGTGTTAACATGTTTAAGTAGTAGTACTTAAACTCAAAAGATGCTGGAGTATTTCTATCATTAATAATTTGTATCGAACTCAGCATTTCATAAGCATCGAACCTGAGAGCTTTGTGGAAAGGAATAAAACTAGTTTGTACTATTTTATGTATATTTGATTACATTGCTTATAATTAGTAATAATTACATTTTATGGACATTGTAGCTTTCATGGAGTCCCCTGCTCAAACATGTGTCAAGCCGAATGACAATGGACTATAGATATCAAACAATGTGGCTCACAGAATTAAGCAAGAGATTTAGGATGGTCAGTTTGTGGATACACCCATTTTAATTTTCAAATTAATTTAGTAATTGTTTGTGAATGAATTCAATTAGAACTCACATTTCTAATTTTTTTATTTCATTGGACTATTAAACTGTCTTTTCACTTTGCTATGTTTTAAATACATATTCAGCTGACAATGCAATAACTTTTTTACAGTATCACTAACAACTCCCTTTCATAAAACCGAGAATGTAAATAGAATTAGTATATATGTTGTAAGATGCCAACCATTTATATTTTTAGGAGTATTACTTAATTGAATTTGGCACTGCAAAACCAAATGTTGCTGTAATTGTTACTTAGTTGGATTGGGTTTGGGACAAGTTAGGGTTGCATTCGGTGAGATCGACGGCTCAGTGTGGGATTGGTGAGGGGAAGACATGCGGCTTGCAAAGAGGATGTGAGACAGAGGAAATGACAGAGGGGGAGGGGGAGAGAGAGAGAGAGAGAGGAATTCGGTGAAGGGAAGGCATGCGGCTTGCAGAGAGGAGGGAGGGAGGGAGGAGAAGATGAAAAGCAACCGCAACAAGTTCATGGACAGGGTTGCAGCAATGAAGACCCCTCGACAGCAGCTTCAAGTCAACCTGGGTAAAGTCATGGGCTTCAACCCTTATTAAAGCTTCCCTTTCATCCCCTTCTCCAGGTTATTTTTTATTTATATTATTCAATTTATCTCTATTTTTGGTGGCATTTTATGCTCAGAAGAATCACATTTCTGATGACCTCTGGGAGAGAATGATTAGTTGGATGTTTAAGCTTTTGATAGGATAGAAATTTAAACATTAATTTGTGTTTGTGTGTTTATCTCTCTATATATTATTATACATATGTGTAATCATTTGCTGCTCTACTTATTTATCATATTTTTTATTTGGGTTTCTGAAGTTCCGGGACGAGTTCGCCTCGGCCAAAATTGATGCCTTACTTCGATTCCAAACTCTCCAAAACTGCCTTCTTTATAGATCATCAAAGCAGTGCTGAAATTTTGAGAAGGTATATTTAGAAACAATTATTGAGTTTTACCAATAATTTTGCTCATTTTTTTCTTCTTGATCTTATGAAATTTAGGTTTCTGAGTAATGGGTTAGGAATTAATTCTTAATCAATAATAGGTATTGAAGTTGAGTTGCAAATAGTGTTGAAAGTATTAGATGATCTTAGTTGCGTGAGATTATTGTGTTTCTAATCCACCAAATTCATTTTAAATATAGTGGTGATTCTTGGTGTACCTGAATATCTCTAATGGAGGATGAAACTGTTTTTTGGTGTTACAATTAATTTGTGTTTCTTTTAATTTTTCCATCCTTTGACTATTACTTCAATCTAAAGTAAGGATTGAAATTGGCACTATTCAAATGAACAGTGTTTCAATTCTGGATTTCACTTTAATTACAACTATGCCATTACTGTTCGGGTTGATTTTAGGTTAGCAGGCCAACCCAAAGCCAGGCCCAAATGTGTTGGTTTTAGCTGAGAAGCTTGGCCCTCAGTGAGGCCCAAATTATTTAATTACAGTTTTGCCCATCAAAGATTACAATTCGATGGTGAGGATGGTGTATTAGGAAGGGCAAATTGGTCCTCTTGCTTTTGGGCGAGATAGGGGTAACTGGGTAGGTTTCATATGCTTTCGTTGAATCAGGGTTTCAGAGAGAGAGAGAGAGAGAGAGAGAGAGAGGTGGGTATGGTCAGACAAGAGCAAATGGGTTGTCGGGATTGGGATTTCAGGGAGACGAGGTAGGGGTCATGAACAAACCCTACTGAGAGCGGGGTGTGCCCGGATCTTGCGTTGCATGCCTCAAATCCAAAGATAAGTTCCTTTTTAAAAATGTATTCTTTAATGGTAGCTTAAATTTTCGAATTGTTTAGCATGTTAGGTCCGGTTTTGGGGGTTTATCAGTTTATAAAGAGAGATGGATAGGGAGATAGAGATAGAGAGAGAGGAGAAATTATTGCTGTGTGCATTTTTTGGGTGTAAGGATTGAAATTGACACTATTCAAATGAACAGTGTTTCAATCCGGATTTCACTTTAATTACAACTATGCCATTACTGTTTGTGTTGATTTTAGGTTAGCAGGCCGGCCCTAAGCCAGGCCCAAATGTGTTGGTTTTAGCTGAGAAGCCCGGCCCTCAGTGAGGCCCAAATTATTTAATTACAGTTTTGCCCATCAAAGATTACAATTCGATGGTGAGGATGGTGTATTAGGAAGGGCAAATTGGTCCTCTTGCTTTTGGGCGAGATAGGGGGTAACTGGGTAGGTTTCATTTGCTTTTGTTGAATTAGGGTTTTGGAGAGAGAGAGAGAGAGAGAGAGAGAGAGAGAGAGAGAAAAGGGTGGGTATGGTCCGACAAGAGCATATGGGTCGTCGGGATTGGGATTTCAAGGAGACGAGGTAGGGGTCATGAACAAACCTTACTGAGAGCGGGGTGTGCCAGATCTTGTGCTGCATGCCTCAAATCCAAAGATAAGTTCCTTTTTTAAATTGTATTCTTTAATGGTAGCTTAAATTTTCGAATTGTTTAGTATGTTAGGTTCAGTTTTGGGGATTTCTCAGTTTATAGAGAGAGAGAGAGAGAGAGAGAGAGAGAGAGAGAGAGGAGAAAGTATGGTTGTGTGCATTTTTTGGGATTGTAAGGATTGAAATTGGCACTATTGAAATGAACAGTGTTTCAATCCAGATTTCACTTTAATTACAACTATGCCATTACTGTTTGCGTTGATTTTAGGTTAGCGGGCCGGCCCTAAGCCAGGCCCAAATGTGTTGGTTTTAGCTGAGAAGCCCGGCCCTAAGTCAGGCCCAAATTATTTAATTATAGTTTTGCCCATCAAAGTTTACAATTCGATGGTGAAGATGGTGTATTAGGAAGGGCAAATTGGTCCTCTTGCTTTTGGGCGAGATAGGGAATAACTGGGTAGGTTTCATTTGCTTTCGTTGAATTAGGATTTCGGGGGGAGAGAGAGAGAGAGATAGAGAAAGAGAGAGAGCGAGAAAAGGGTGGGTATGGTCAGACGATCATATGGGTCGTCGGGATCGGGATTTCAGGAAGACGAGGTAGGGGTCATGAACAAACCCTACTGAGAGCGGGGTGTGCTGGATCTTGCGCTGCATGCCTCAAATCCAAAGATAATTTCCTTTTTTAAATTGTATTCTTTAATGGTAGCTTAAATTTTCGAATTGTTTAGTATGTCAGGTCCGGTTTTGGGGGTTTATCAGTTTATAGAGAGAGATGGATAAGGAGATAGAGATAGAGAGCGAGGAGAAAGTAGGGCTGTGTGCATTTTTTGGGATTAATTAATGGGTTAGTGTGCTCTTCTTAAAATTAATGGGTTAGTGTGCAGGGTCAGTGAGGAGAGAATGACAGAGGGATGTATGGGAGGGTATGGGTTTTCTTTTTTTTTCCTCTGATTCAACAAGTTATGCACTGTTTGAAAATAATTGTTTATTGTTTTGTTTTCCGTTTGCTTTGTTAAAACCATCATTCGAATTTTTTGGTTTCACTGTGCTCATTTATGTGCTTCTTCATAATTTTGTAGTGTTTGCTTCTCATCCCTATGTTGGTAGATTTTTTTCCCATTTCTTGGTTCCTTATGTATTCATTGGTACAAATCTGTCTAATTTTTGGTTGTGTGATGATCCTTGTAGGTGAACTGTATGAAGGTTTTTTTTTGAGACGAGTTAAGAAGATCCAGCTGAAAAAGCATACAAGATAGAGAACTTGTATGCCGCTTTATTTTTTGTGTTGGATTTTGATGTTTCTGTGCTGCTATAAAGTTGATTTTATTGTGCTCTAAATCTGTTTTGTAAATGTGTTTAAAGATTGGACATGTTATTGAATATTACCCATGTTGTTTGAATTGGATATGTAGTTGAATATTAGGTAGTTGGCTTGAATTTGTGCTTAGGTTGGTTTAAAACCCAGGTTGAGTGAGTTTATCGGTTTAATTGGGGGAATGAAAAAATAAAGTTGGCCTTTCATTGAAGATGCTCAAGCAATTGGAGTTTGTTTTATTAGAAAGATGGTTAAACATTCTGTTTTATTGGGAACATTCTCGCATAGAATTCATCTAAAGGAAGGTTTAGGTTCTTTGAGGCTTTTTATCTGGTTATGTCAATTTGGAATAAAGGAAACAACAACAACAACAACAAAGCCTTTTCCCACTAAGTGGGGTCGGCTATATGAATCCTAGAACGCCATTACGCTCGGTTTTGTGTCATGTCCTCCGTTAGATCCAAGTACTCAAGTCTTTTCTTAGGGTCTCTTCCAAAGTTTTCCTAGGTCTTCCTCTACCCATTCGGCCCTGAACCTCTGTCCCGTAGTCACATTTTCGAACCGGAGCGTCAGTAGGCCTTCTTTGCACATGTCCAAACCACCGGAACCGATTTTTTCTCATATTTCCTTCAATTTCGACTACTCCTACTTTACCTCGGATATCCTCATTCCCAATCTTATCCTTTCTCGTGTGCCCACACATCCCACGAAGCATCCTCATCTCCGCTACACCCATTTTGTGTACGTGTTGATGCTTCACCGCCCAACATTCTGTGCCATACAACATCGCTGGCCTTATTGCCGTCCTATAAAATTTTCCCTTGAGCTTCAGTGGCCTACGACGGTCACACAACACGCCGGATACACTCTTACACTTCATCCATCCAGCTTGTATTCTATGGTTGAGATCTCCATCTAATTCTCCGTTCTCTTGCAAGATAGATCCTAGGTAGCGAAAACGGTCGCTTTTTGTGATCTTCGCTAGATTGCTCCGGTCATTAGTGTGGATAAGTATATAAATGGATAGAGATAGGAAAGCAAACACAAGATGTACGTGGTTCACCCAGATTGGCTACGTCCACGGAATAGAGGAGTTCTCATTAATTGTGAAGGGTTTACACAAGTACATAGGTTCAAGCTCTCCTTTAGTGAGTACAAGTGAATGATTTAGTACAAATGACATTAGGAAATATTGTGGGAGAATGATCTCGTAATCACGAAACTTCTAAGTACCGGAGTGTGGTATCGTCTTGACTTACCTTATCTGTCTCATAGGTAGATGTGGCATCTTTTCTAGAAGTACTATTCCTCCATCTAGGGGTGGTATCTTTAACTGGTGGAGATGCACAAGGTAATGTATCAATTTCACTTGAAGCTTACTTGTAGTTTCAGGCTTGATCAAGCGTGATACAAACCATGTAGTAGGAGTCCCCCAAGTCGCCGAGCTAGGGGATCTGCTGAAAGAGGTGACAGACAAGGTAATCAATCAGAGCTCCGGCTGATTGTTCACATTCTCCCTATCTTGCAGGCAGCATGAAGGATAAAGAGAAGAAAAATGAGAAGAGATGATATGGGATACTTTTGCTTTTGAAGAAGTAACTTTCCACAGGCTTATTCTTGAACTGGGCTGGAGGGTTTTCTGGTTTCCTCCAGAGTATAAGGCCGACTGAAGAATTTGAGGGTCAAAACAAGTCCATCAAATCTAGAGTACGTTCGACCCTGCTGATATGAGATACTTTTGCTTTTGACAGAGTAGTGGATGTATCGGCACGTGTGCTGTTACGCTTGTCTCCACATGCTTCTTTGTATCCTTCTCACTTGCCCTATCTGTTCCTTAGGCAGATGCGGTATCTTCCCTGGAAGCATAAGATGTTGAAGATGAGTACTCGAGAGCAATGCCAGGTAAGTACTCAGGTAAGGGGTTCCAGGCAGTCAGTTCATGGCTGGAAGCTTGATTCCAAATGCTGACTGATTGCTCTCTTTCTCCTTGTCTTGCAGGTAAGAACAAGGCCAAAGGAAAAGACAGGGAAAAAGCATGATATGAGATACTCTTGCTTTTAACCCTGATGATATGAGATATTCTTGCTCTAGTATAGCTTGTTTGCAGAGGTATTATCGGGGGGAAAGAAAGTTGAATATTTCGAAAGGCTTCGTTGGGAGTGCCCTCTCAGATAAGAGGAAGGGTTGAGCATTTTTGCAGGTCTGCCTATCCGTTGGGGATGGAGGTCGACATATATAGGAGTCTCCCTAACATCAAGTAATAATGCTATTCCTTTACCCTGCTTGGTTATAGCTCGGTAGTGGGAGCTGCCAGCTTCACATGTTTTAACTCTGTCAGAGCACTTTGAAAAAGTGGTCTGTGGTATCTGGAAAGCTGATGTTGCGTGTGAAGATTACAGACAAGCTTTATCCAAGGAGATCCAGCTCTTGAAGTTGGGAAAGTGGTGCCTTTTCGGTTTTCGAACAAGCAATCCTGTCGGGGATCTGGCTCTCGAGATTCGGAGAACGATGCCTCTTCGATTTTTGAGAAAGCAATCCTGCTGGGGGTCTGGCTCTCGAGATTCGGAGAGCGGTGTCTCTTCGATTTTTGAGAAAGTAATCATGTTGGGAGTCTGGCTCTCGAGATTCGGAGGGCGGTGGTGCCTCTTCGATTTTGGAGCAAGCAATCTTGTTGGGAGTGTTTTCTCGAATGTGAGTAAAGGTTGGGCATGTTTGCTAGTCTACCTTGCCACGAAGCACAGAGGTTAACACACAAGGACTTTCCAATTATCCAGTAGTGTTACTGTTCCTTTACCCTCTCTTCGATTTTTTAGAAAGTAATCATGTTGGTAGTCTGGCTCTCGAGATTCGGAAGGCGGTGCCTCTTCGATTTTGGAGCAAGCAATCTTGTTGGAAGTGTTTTCTCGAATGTGAGTAAAGGTTGGGCATGTTTACTAGTCTACCTTGCCACGAAGTACAGAGGTTGACACACCGGGACCTTCCAATTATCCAGCAGTGGTACTGTTCCTTTACTCTTGTGGGTAATAATATCGTAGCTAGACCTTCAAAATTTATGTGTCTAAACTTTGTTAGTGTTGTTTCTTTGCTATTCTTTTACCATTCTTGGTCAGAACGATGTAGTGGGAGCTGCAAGCTTCACGTGTCTCAACTTTGTCAGATAACTTTGGCAAAGTTATCTGTGGTACCCATGAGCTACTGTTGCGTGTGGGAAGTGGGTGATTGAATAGTACGATTCATGTGCTTTCTACTTCACCAGAAATCTTCGACAGAATGCCCATAATTTCCGCAAAGCTGAGTGTGCGTGTGGCAGGTGCTGACAAGGCTGGAAAAGTATGTGCCTCTTCGATTTCTGAGATCGACCCTCGTGGTCTCTGAGCAGCCCAGCTTTTGAGAAAGCAAGCCTCTTCGATTTCTGAGATCGGCCTTCATGGTCTTTGAGTAGCCCAGCTTTTGAGAAAGCAAACGCCTCTTCGATTTCTGAGATCGACCCTCGTGGTCTCTGAGCAGCCCAGCTTTTGAGAAAGCAAACGCCTCTTCGATTTCTGAGCAGGCGCCTCTTCGATTTTTGAAGCTTCGTCGAGTGCAGATTTTTATACGGGCTGGCATTAAGTTCCAAAGCACACTTGAATCTCCACCAGTAGAAGCTCCATTCTTGCACTTCTAAGATCTTGATTTGTCCGACCTCTTCTCTCTTCAACACCTTTGAAAATGTCTGGCCCCTCCGACCGTCGTTTTGACTTGAACCTTGTTGAAAAGGCAGCCCCGCCTTCTCCAGACAACATATGGCGCCCATCCTTCGTCAACCTTACTGGTCCTCTTACCGTTGGGGATTTCGTGATGAAGAATGATATGACCGCTGCGGTAGTGGCCAGGAACCTTCTCACTCCCAAAGATAACAGATTACTTTCCAAACGGTCTGATGAGTTGGCTGTTAAGGATTCTCTGGCTCTCAGTGTTCAGTGTGCAGGTTCTGTGTCTAATATGGCCCAACGCCTATTTGCTCGAACCCGCCAAGTTGAATCATTGGCGGCTGAAGTGATGAGTCTCAAACAGGAGATTAGAGGGCTCAAGCATGAGAATAAACAGTTGCACCGACTCGCACATGACTATGCTACAAACATGAAGATGAAGCTTGACCAGATGAAGGAATCTGATGGTCAGGTTTTACTTGATCATCAGAGATTTGTGGGTTTGTTCCAAAGGCATTTATTGCCTTCGTCTTCTGGGGCTGTACCGCGTAATGAAGCTCCAAATGATCAACCTCTGATGCCTCCTCCTTCTAGGGTTCTGTCCAGTACTGAGGCTCCAAATGATCCCCCTCCGGTGCCTTCTCTTTCTGGGGCTCTACCGACTGCTGAGACTTCTCCTAAACAACCTTTGTGAAGGCTCCCTCTTGTTTGTTTATTTTGACTCATGTATATGTACATATTTGTAACTTATCGGGGATATCAATAAATAAGTTTTCCTTCATTTCAACGTATTGTGTTAAATACACCAAAGCCTTCTTTGCTAAGTTCTTTGAATTTTCTTTTGTTGAAGTTTGTATGTTGAAGCTTTGTGAGTGGAGCATGTAGGTTGAGGTAGTGTTCCCTTAATTTCCCGAGCGAGGAAAACTTCTCGATTGGAGACTTGGAAAATCCAAGTCACTGAGTGGGATCGGCTATATGAATCTTAGAACGCCATTGTGTTCTGTCATGTGTCATGTCCTCCGTTAGATCCAAGTACTCTAAGTCTTTTCTCAGGGTCTCTTCCAAAGTTTTCCTAGGTCTTCCTCTACCCCTTCGGCCCTGAACCTCTGTCCCATAGTCGCATCTTCTAATCGGAGCGTCAGTAGGCCTTGTTTGCACATGTCCAAACCATCGTAACCGATTTTCTCTCATCTTTCCTTCAATTTCGGCTACTCCTACTTTACCCCGGATATTCTCATTCCTAATCTTATCCTTTCTCGTGTGCCCACACATCCAACGAAGCATCCTCATCTCCGCTACACCCATTTTGTGTACGTGTTGATGCTTCACCGCCCAACATTCTGTGCCATACAGCATCGCCGGCCTTATTGCTGTCCTATAAAATTTTCCCTTGAGCTTCAGTGGCATACGGCGGTCACACAACACGCCGGATGCACTCTTCCACTTCATCCATCCAGCTTGTATTCTATGGTTGAGATCTCCATCTAATTCTCCGTTCTTTTGCAAGATAGATCCTAGGTAACGAAAACGGTCGCTCTTTGGTATTTCTTGATCTCCGATCCTCACCCCTAACTCGTTTTGGCCTCCATTTGCACTGAACTTGCACTCCATATATTATGTCTTTGATCGGCTTAGGCGAAGACCTTTAGGTTCCAACACTTCTCTCTAAAGGTTAAGCTTTGCATTTACCCCTTCCTGAGTTTCATCTATCAACACTATATCGTCTGCGAAAAGCATACACCAAGGAATATCATCTTGAATATGTCTTGTTAACTCATCCATTACCAACGCAAAAAGGTAAGGACTTAAGGATGAGCCTTGATGTAATCCTACAGTTATGGGAAAGCTTTCGGTTTGTCCTTCATGAGTTCTTACGGCAGTCTTTGCTCCTTCATACATATCCTTTATAGCTTGGATATATGCTACTCGTACTCATTTCTTCTCTAAAATCCTCCAAAGAATGTCTCTTGGGACCCTATCATACGCTTTTTCCAAATCTATAAAGACCATGTGTAAATCCTTTTTCCCATCTCTATATCTTTCCATCAATCTTCGTAAGAGATAGATTGCCTCCATGGTTGAGCGCCCTGGCATGAACCCGAATTGGTTGTCCGAAACTCGTGTCTCTTGCCTCAATCTATGCTCAATGACTCTCTCCCAGAGCTTCATTGTATGACTCATTAGCTTAATACCCCTATAGTTCATGCAATTTTGTACGTCGCCCTTATTCTTGTAGATAGGCACCAAAGTGCTCGTTCGCCACTCATTTGGCATCTTCTTCGTTTTCAAAATCCTATTGAAAAGGTCAGTGAGCCATGTTATACCTGTCTCTCCCAAAACTTTCCACACTTCGATTGGTATATCGTCTGGGCCTACTGCTTTGTTCAACATTTCCTGTCATATGGTTGCTACAACCACTATCAATGTACCAATTTCCATTCACCCTTGCCTCAATAATGGCACTGTTAGTATATAACAGGTTTCCAGTAACTTCCATTTGATTAACACAATTTGCCTTCTAGATAGCCTTGTCTATTGTACATTCCTTGGCCCAATGTCCAAATTTGTCACAGTTATAGCACTTAGGCTTCCCGTTATATCGACATTCACCAAAATGGAATTTAGAACACACTTTACACTGTGGTTTAACTGCATCTTGCTTTATGGACCCTGAAGGAGTTGATTCTGTGCAGGACCAGGAAATGTTTTATGTTGGAACCTAGGCTTAGACTCCCATTTCTTCCCTTTTGAATTCAAGTTTTTATGTGGTTTGAATGCATCAGAGTGAACATTACTATTGTTTTGCCATTTTGAGCTCACAGAGAGTGAAGCAAAAGCCCTCTCAGTGGTGTCAACACTTTGTAAATTGAACCGTTGCTCTTGACTCTTCAAGATTGCTACAACCTCCTGCAATTCCACAGTCTTTAAACATTTTGTATTCTCAATAACCAGGCATATAAGATCATATGGCTTACGAAGACTAATCAAAACCTTCTGCACAAGTCTTTCATTAGAAAGAACTTCACCAAATGTTTTCATCTGATTGATCAAGTCATTTAGCCTAGTAAGATATCCAGATAGGGTTTCATCATCACGCATTCTAGTATATTCGAACTCATGTCTCAGATTTTGCAATTTTCCAAACCTTACCTGATCACCATCGTGATACTCTCCATACAACAATTTCCATGCCATCTTTGCGTATTCGGCATTGGCGATTCAAGAGAAGATTTGATCCGTAACTGCATTTTAAATAATTCCCAAAGCCTTTGCGTCTTTCATCAACACATCAGCCATTTCTTCATCTCCTTCACCATTTGATGATCCTTCAACCTTCTTCTTCTTCTTCGAATCGTGAGTTATAATTCATTTTTCAACCAGATTCCACAACCCATGTGATTTGAAGATCGTCACCATCTTGATTCTCTAGAACTTGTAGTTTTCACCGGAGAAAATTGGAGTTCTCACTTCCGAGTCTCCAGATCTAAACATTTTGGTCCGAATGAGTTGATTATCCTTCTCAGATGGTAACGAGACTCCAACGACCTTCACCAAGCTTTGATGTAGCTAAGAGGATTCACAGTTTTAAGCCCAGGCTCAATTGATCGAACCTGGCTCTGAGGCCATGTTAAAGTTTTAGTTTTAGGGAGAGTATGAATCGAAGAAGGAATGAGAGGAGAAATAACAGAGAATTGACAATGGTGATGGATGCGTTCTTCTCTGCAAGTCACAGAGAGAATGTTCTAAGTTGATTCTTTTTCAATTGCACACACTATTATGCATAACGGTTAGTTATGCTGAGGAATCCCACCAATACATCAAAAGGATCCCAGCCACACATCTAGCTGGATTCAAGGTGGTTTATCCACATGTCACTTAGACAAAATTACAATGTGAGCCCTACACTTGGCAATATTAACCAAAGTGGATACACAACTAAATACAAGGCTTATTTCTACTAAATTCAAAATTAGCTTAAAAGCTTATACACTAACCAATTAAAGTGTTGCAATTTAAATTTACAATTTCATAAGAACAATGAGATTAAATGGGAGAATAATATTGCTACTTTTCTATGGGGTACATCCACCGAAAATTAATAGGCCCAGTAAGTATCACTTCATCTACTAAGTGGATGATATGTGATGTGAATGTGTAATTAATTTGAAACTGATTTGGCATTGAATTTTTTAAGTTGGAACCTATTAACCCCCTCTAGGTCAAACTATTACCCATCCTAGAAGTTTCAATTGGTATCAAAGATTGTCACTAGACGTAATTAGTGAGATCTGAGGGACTACTGTGATGAATTGTGCTATGGTTCAGTTTCTCATCCACCACACTTTGATGGTGACAACTATGTTGCGTGAAAGGCAAAAATGAAATCATTTATGTGGGCACAAGATGACAAGGTGTGGCATGCTATTGAAGAAGGTTGGGAACCTCCAATGATCGAAGAGACCAAAAGTGAAGTAGAGTTCTCTGTGTCTATATCTAATCTTAATGGAGAAATGATGAGCGTATAACTCTAGAACTTTTAACCAAAGAGCTCTGAATGCTTTATTCACAGCCGTTTCGCCTAAACAATTCAATTACATAAGCAAGTGTTCAACTGTGAAAGAAGTTTGGGACATTCTTGAAGTTACTCATGAGGGTAACTCAACTGTTAAAGAATCCAAGCTTCAACATCTCATCACAAAATTTGAAAATATCGCAATGTCTGATGATGAGAGTTTCTTTGACTTTTATGCTAAGCTTAGCATAATTGCCAATGGCTGCTACAATCTTCATGACAATATTCTAGAGTATAGGATTGTGAAAAAGATCTTAAGATCACTTCCTATAAGGTTTCATGCGAAGAGAACAAAGATTAAGGAATCAAAATATCTAAAGATTAAGCAATTGATTATGTCTATGCAAACGTATGAGTTAGAGCTTCCTGATTCCAAGAAGATAAAAAACATTGCTCTTAAAGCTCTCAAAGAAGAAGAAAGTGATGGCTTAATTGAAGACATGTTTGAAGATGAATTGGTTGAGTTAACCATGCAAATTAGAAGGTTTCTCAAGTCTCAGAATTCCAAGGGTTGTGAGTAACGAACCAACTCAAGTTCTAACTCAAGAAACTTTTGTTCTCTAGATTTCTCACATGACAAAGCATCTAGATCCTCTAGAACTAGTGGACATAGGAGTTCTAACAATAGATTTCAATGCCATGAGTGTCAAGGGTATGGACACATTGCTTCTGAGTATGCAAACACTATCAAGAGAAAGGAGAAGAAGAATAGGGCAATGAATGTCACTTGGAGCGAAGATTATGGGATGCATCTACATCGGAAAATGAGAAGGATACAGTTACTTTCCACCTCCAAATCGTTTATATTGACTGAGTTCTGTCTTTGCATATGTTTTCATTCATGTATGCTTGCATGTTCATTTAGTATAGATATTGCATCTTTTTCTTCTTGTTAAAAAAACATGTGAGGTAAAATGAAAATTTCATATGAGTTCTAGTTTTGTTCATTTGATAACATGGCACTAGCATGATATGTTTGACAATTGTTGACAATAGCTTCATGTTGATAATATATGAATCTTAATGAGCTAAACACGTTTAACTTCAATAAATCTGCACCCATGTGAGCTTTTGTGCCTAAATATAGTGTGCATTTTTCATACTCTTATTTTTCTCATGTGTGAAATCTTGTGTGTTTTGCATCTCTAGAACTTACCTTGAGACCTCTCAAAAGTTTGTGTCATATATAGCTCTATTTCAGAGATGATAGTAGGCATTACGACTTACCACCATTGCTATATATGCTAGTGCCTTACATATTTTTTCTCTAGTTAACCATTTTGAGCCTTTATGTAAGCCGTTTGTTCTTAACCCTACATTTTCCTTACCTAGCCTCTTATATTTAAAATGCCTTACCCTACTATGAAGCTGGTAGAGTATGTTTTTCAAAGCAGAGAGATCAAGGTTGTTCAAATGTTTAAGACACAAATTTTGTGAAGAAAACCAAATTACAAAGTGAAGAGCAAAAGAAGAAAAGGGGAAAAGAGGTTATTTTGAGCCACAATTAAGCTGGCAGCATCAGAAGAAATCAAGTGTGTTGTTGTAAATGAAGACAAGAATCATTAGAAATCAATTATGCAGTAGTATTTCGTTCATGTTTCAAATCCAACTGCTCAATTTACTGCTAAATTGCATGGTTCATTGTTACATTTCTCTCTCTCGGTTACATTCTCCACCACCCTATTTGTTTCTTGGACTTTGTCTTTCCCATATCCATCATTTGTTTATCCAAGTCCCTAAAGCCCCGTTACAACCATTTGCAAAGACCGACTTGATCCAAAAAGGTAAATTTTGATGTGTGGAGATGAGATCAATTTGCAAGTCTATGATAGAGCATTCATGTAAAGATCTTTTGTGTATACACTTCACCCCCAAACACTTTAAGTGACAAGTGGAGCGTATGTCTGGTAAGGTTAAGGGTTAAAGTTAATTTGATCATGTAAGACTTAATTACATTGTGTAACATCAATTTTCGGCTATATTGTTCAAATATGTTATGTTTTAGAGAATGTGCTAGTTTGTGAAGAAGGATTCAAAACTACATGTGTTTTTGTACTCTATCATTCTTGTTGGTATAATGATTGGCTTCTCATACAAATTAATATATATATATATATATATCATTTGCATGCTGCATTTCATTATTTTTTGAAAAGCATTTGTTTAGGGGGAGCATAACAATTTGAAGATGTGTTTCTTTCGATGTTTATATATTTATGTTTCATCAACTATTGCTTTGTTTTACTTTCCTCTTCTGAATTCGTCCTCACTTTCAAGCTTCATTCTTTTGAAGTGATTCCAATTCCTAGTAAGGAAATTTTTTTCCGTCTCATCTTGTATACATAGATAATTTATCTATTCATAGTAATCATAATTACTCTCAACGAATTTCATATTTTGGAACCATTGCATGATGTCATCTACACCATTGAAAGAATTATCAAATTCAATAGAAAGAATCACTAAAATTTTGCAAATCCTAAAACTCAAGTAAGAGGTAGGATAGAATAGAAACAAATATGTTATAGAGAATAATAGAGTTTTACCAACCTTATTGTCTTTATTCAATAAATTTGGAATTTAGAATGGCTAAATATATGAAATTCAAGAAGAACAGGGGGAATAGTTCTGCCAGGGCATAAGTGAAAGACGATTATTTTTTTTAATTAAAGTGAATGATGGGTTTTAATTTAAATGTTATTGATTTGTGATAAATGATCATTTGAAATATTATACTTAATTTTGGGATGAGATATGTTGGATGAAAAAGATAGATAATGATTGATTTTTTATTTTTTTTTAAGTATTGAGAAGGGTTGCAAAGCAATAGAAATAAGTGTACTACTAATCTTATTTTTTAAAGTCAGCTAGGGTAGGCCTTGGACTACTATAGTCCTTATGTGCCTCCGTCAGTGGTTTTACCATTGTTAGTTTTGTGAGTTTATGTTTCCTTAGAGCAACCTTGATCAAGATTGCATTTGTGACTCTCAATGCCAATTGAAGGCTCCAACAATCATCCGAGAAGACCTGATACGACTATTTCTTAAGCTTTACACATCAAGGGGAAGTATCGTAGTTAATATTATTTAGGAATGTTGTTTTGTAAATCTAGAAGTAGGATTCCAATAAGATTTGGAAATCAAATCCCTGTATGACTTGTATTACTTGTAGGGCAAGTAAAGCCCATGTAATTAATATAATGAAAGGTGTAAGGCTACAAGAGAAAATAAGCAATTACAGACAGTTGAGAGCGCTTTCTCTCTTGTAGTCCCTTTCCTACCCTCACTCTCTAAATTTTTTCTTAAGAAGTTTATTAGAAAGTTATATATATATATATATATATATATATTTTTTTTTTTTTTAATAATGCGATAGAGTTGGTGGGTTAGACAAATAATTGTTAGGTGCAAAGGGATCGGTGAAAAAGTTTGATATTTTGATAAAAAAAACATTTCTAATTTGAAATCCAAACTGGCAATGTCCAACACTAACTTGACCCAGCCAAAGTCTACGAGCACACACTTTTTCCAACTTAACGTGTAAGGTAAGCTGGAAAATAGAAACAAAACCAACCCCTTATTTAAAGCTTGTCGGCCGGTAATGATTTATGAATGCCAGCTATATATCTACCAGTTTACCATGGCACTGTCCAATACTAGAGTGTAGAGACAATATGGTCAACCCATATATATCAAGTCCAGTCCATAATATATACATACATGTATATATATATATATATATTAAAACTACAGTGTTTGTGAATTAAATAAATAATTGTTAAGAAAGAAAAAAGTCTGCTAAAATTATATGGATGGCAATTTCCAACCCTAACTTGACCATGGCAAAGTCTACTAGCACACTTTTTCCAACTTAGCTTGTAAGCTAAGCTAGAAAATAGAATCAAAACAGTTTAGAAGCTACTTTCCAACCTTATTTCAAGCCGGTCGGCCAGTAATATTTGATGAATGCGACAGCTATATATCAACCAATCTACCGTGGCACTTTCCAACATCAGAGACAATATAGTTGACCCAACGAATCAAGTCCAAATATTTAAAAATTTGGAATCAGATAATTTACAACCAAAGTGTTGATGCACAAAAGCTGATCACCTTAAAGTTTGTCTTGTAGAATTATCAGAGTAACGGGCTGAATGTTTATTTCTAACAATATCGATATTGTTATCAACTTGATAATTACTATTTGCACAATTCATCAGTTGTGGAGTATTATCACAAAAAGCCTCGGTGTTAGCTCGAATGAGGTAATGATACTTAAACTCTTCTTTTGTCATTGATACGATCGACGTGAGACATTTTAACACGCTCCCTCACATGAAACCCAATTAGTGTGTCACACGTAGAAGATACACACATCAACAATCACGCAGAATTAAGGGAACTCACCTACACGCAGGGCCAAATCACCAACCATTATCGCGTGAAAAGGTCCCTCCTTTGACAAATTTGCATTAGCTTGAGTGGTTAATGCTTTCTGACAACCATCTCAGAAGTGGGGGAATTGACAACTCGACCTTTCTCTGTGATTTGAGCAAGGAAGAAAATATCGGTAATATCGGAAATATCGGTAGTCCGAAAACACAGAAATATCGATGGAAATATCGGGATAATATCGATATCGATAAAAATTACATGGAAACCACGGAAATTGTAAGAAAAACTTGGAAATTTTTATTGAAACTTTGCAGGATGTTTATTTAGTCAATTATCTATTAGTTTATCACAAAAAATTGGAAGGAAATGCATTGCATGATGGATTTAACATTATCAAGTAGTAATTAATTATAGCGAGCTGACAAACATTGTGAGTGTAGAAAATATGTAGTAATTAATTAAAGAAGTCTAAACACACCATAATTATTTATATATAATGAATTAGTACAATATTTTACACTTTATACATTGCATTTTTGGTTCTTCTCTGACAGAATTTGGTCTTCACGTGGAGAAGAAGATAAAGTAAGCAGATTTTTTGGTTCTTCTCTGACATAATATTTGGTTCTTCTGAGCAAAGTCACTTCCAAATCTTTCATACAAAACCGTGTGCCACACACACACACCTCAAAGTTTTTTTCTTTTTCTCTCGGATAACACACACACACACATAACCATACACACACACACACACACAAAGCCATGGTTTCATACAAAACCGTGTGCCACACACACACACACACACACACACACACCTTCAATGTTTTTTTTTCTCTCGGATAACACACACACACACACACAATCTCTCGATCCTTCTCCCTCATTCCGCACTCACACTCCACCACAAACGCACTTCGAGACCCCCACACCATACCACACACGCACACAGAGACTGAGCTCAGTCTCTCTCTCGGTCATTCCTTCTCTCTCGAATCGTCTCGATCCTTCATTCTCTCTATTCTCTCTCTGAGTCTTCTCCCTTCCTGTAATTGTTCTCAGTCTTCTCCCTTCCCCCTTCTCCAGTTCTTCCACACACACACACAGACATCATCTCTCGAATCTCGATCCATCTCTCGATCCTCCTCGTCCGTGTCTCCCTCTGCTTCTCCCATCTCACCCGCCCTAAACCCAGCCGTCGACACCACTCCATAACCGCCTTCTAAACCACCTTGTTCCATGGAGAAGCCGTGTCGTTAGTCCCAGTCGTCAAGTTGTAACTGTCGCGTCATCGCAAATAAACGGTTGTGGAGAAACTGAGCGGAGGCAGCGGACACCGGACGATGGACCGGAATTCATCGTAGTCGTCGGTGAGGAGCACGACGTTGTCCCAGCCGTCTTGGATTCGTGAGGAAGACGACGTTCCCAGGCTCCTTCCTACTTCTCTTCTTCTCGGCTTGTAATTTAATTTTTGTACAGATTTCGAATTTTCTGCATGTAATTTCATTTTTGTACTGAATTCGATTTTAGGGATTTAGGAATTAGGGATTCAGTTCATTTGCTTTGAATTTGAATTTGGGGATTTAGGGATTCAGTTCATTTGCTTTGAATTCGAATTTGGGGATTTAGGGATTCGGTTAATTTGCTCGGATGTTCTTCTCCGATTTGAACAGTGCCAAAATATCGTGATAGTTTCGAAAATATCGCGATATTATCGATATTATCGATAATATCGCGATATTTTGACGAAAACAATTTGGATAGTTAAAAAAATATCGGACAAAAAAAAAACGATAATATCGGCGAAATATCACCGATATTATCGATATTTTCTTCACTGGATTTGAGCAATGCCACCCATTTAGAATTTCTCGAAATGTTTTTTTTTTTTTTGGGTCAAGAATTTCTCGAAATGTTTACCAACAAGTTTGGGGTCACGTTACCTCAATGCATAGGAAACCTATCTTCTTCTCTTCAAATATTCCATATTACACAAAATAAAATATTAGGAAGTATCCCGAATGAGATTGTAAATTTGGCTAACTTGGAGGTTTTGGGGATGCTGAGAACCAATTATCAGGTCACATTCCCCTGGGTGTAGGAAAGAAAGCTTTACAAGTTATATCTATTAAATTTGAGTAGGAACTCTTTGTGTGGCAATCTTACATCCTCTTTCGGAAATTTAAGTCAATTAAATGAGTTAAGCTTAAAAGGCAACAACTTCCAGGCAATATCCTGCCAAGTTTAATAGAGTGTCAGAATTTGAGGCTCTTATATCTTGGTGAGAACAGTTTTAGCGGTATCATATCGCAAGAAATCATTGGTATGTTGAACTTGTATATATTTAGTTTACCTCAAGATCATTTTCTCAGCTCCCTACCAGAGGATGTAGGAATTTTAATAAATCTTGAGTACATAGATATCTTTGAAAACATGTTATTCAATGAAATTTTGTCAAGTCTTGTTAGTTGTATAAAATCAGAGTACATAGACATGCATCAAAATTTCTTCCATGGGACGATTCCATCAACTTTAAGTAGCACAATAATCCTAATTCTTGTCGTGCGGCTTGTTCTTGGCAATCGACACTGAAAATCTTAAACCTAACCACCTAAGCCTATTGCAACCATGGGAGAAAAGACAATATTGTCTTTTTTTTGATCAAGTATCTCTCTCTGTTGATCGGGATAATTCAGGAAATTTGGGAAGAGTCTAAATTGCTTCTAGAGATCATGACCACATGACGCATGACAAGTCTCTCTTTCATCCATGATTCATCCTCCAAAAGAGAGTGTCGTCACTGCCAATGGAAATATTATCTCAGTAGTAGAGGCTGGTCTGATTGCACTCACCCCATCATTATCCTTACACAATACCTTGCTTCTTCCAGAATTATCAATTCATCTTTTATCAGTCAGTCAAATTACCGATCGATTGGGTTATATCGTACTAATGTTTCTATTTTTTTGCTTACTTCCGGATATCCAAACTAGAGTTGTAATTAGGCATGGTACTAAGAGAAGGGGGTTGTATTATGTCGACAATGTGGCTCCTAGCAGAGTGAATCAAGTACGCAGTGGGAATGGTGACAAGATTAAGAAGATTTAGTTAAGGCATCGGTGACTTGGGCATGCCTCGTTTGGCTATTTACGGAAGTTGGTTATGTTATTATTTACTAGTATTTCAGACTCTGATAGCAGTCTACGTGTCTTTCTTTCCCTATATGAGTTGCTCGAAGAAACATAAAGAATTAGATTTCAGGAGGTTTAGTTGGATCTTTTTCAACCACCACGGGGTGGCCCAGCGGTTGGGGATGAATTCTAGGCCCATATTCCATATGGCATGTCCTGGGTTCGATTTTTGGTGCTAGTGAATTGCACGATGGTGGTCAGGGGGAGGCTAAAATGCCTCTGTGAGTCTTCCCTGCCCCCGGAAGGATGGACTATCATGGCAAAGTCACCAGCTGGTCTCCTTTTATTAAAAAAAAAATTGGATCTTTTTCTAATGACTTAGTGGTTAGACGCGGATAGAGAACCGGAAGTGGCTCTGATCACTTGGTCAGTACCAATCCTAAGACCAAATGCTATCTCAAAAAAGTACATAGAAAGTGTTGAACGCTAACCTCGGGACCCTTAGCTTCGTCTTACCCCTTTAGACAATATGGCTTTCCTGAGTAATGCGTGAACAGCTAAGCAATAGCTCTCTTTGCTCACTATAATCTTCCAACTCTCTCTTTGTTTTTTTTTTCTTCCTAAAGAACCTCGATATTATAAGGAGTGCACAATAAGATTTTATAGTATTAATAAAATAAGTTTTTTTTTTTTTTTTTTACTAAAGATATTATTTAAAAGTCCCTTCAAAATTGGGGCCATGTGCAATTGCACCTTTTGGTCCCCAAAGCCGCCTCTGCCGCAGTGGTTGTTTGATCTCAGCCTTGCTCATACCTAAGTTCCCATTACCTATTCTTTTGTGTATATCCTCAATCCATTCACAAGACGCAAGCACGCACCCAATCTGGAACTAGAGGAGTGAGGACGAACATAATTTGTTGGCATAAACAAATGACACAATAATACACCAAAATTAGGTATTGTCATTATACAATACCAAAGCTAACTATTGTTTTATTGGCATACTATCCATATGAACAGGAACGAGCAATTTTCGATGTATTCGAACACGATCATGTGGTGTTATTATTTCACTCAATTTATAACTCATGAATTTGTTTTTTTTGTTTTTTTGTTTTTATCAATATACATAAGAAGTAAGATATATAAACCTTGTCGTCCATCTTTATTATAACACGTAGAATAATACGCCACATAACTTGTATTTTTGGTACCCATAAAAATTTCTCAACGAGAACAACACATTCATCAAGTTAGTCGCTGTGTCATACGGTTTATAATCAAAGAGAAAAATTTCATACAAAACTAATATCTCTCTTTTTCATTTGTTTTTAAGTTAAAGAATGAATACAATAACTTCAAAAAAGTGAACATTCTTAATATTAGTTCACAAAATTAGATTTATATTGAATTTATTCAAAAAATTAAGAGAAAAGATATATTTTTTTGTCAGGACATCCCTCATCGAGTACGATAGCGATTGGGGTGGCTGTTCCACTACGTACAGAGCACTCTGATTAGGGATTATAAATTGGATGCTGCTGAAGCTGCTTGACAAACAATCAATACAGCTCAGCTTTTTTACAACTCCATTTCTACGTTCGCACAAAACAAATATCCTCATCATCGTGGGGATGGGGTTTTACAACTCCATTTCTGCCGTGTTTTTGTCATCCTTTTTTATGCATGCTTTCATACTTCACTCTTGCCTTCCTTGTTTCGCCCTTCCGGGAAATGAGACAGATAGACTCGCTTTGCTTGAAATCAAGGCTAGCATAACTCATGACCCTTTTAAAGTCCTGACTTCATGGAATGAAACCATCCACTTTTGCTCGTGGCATGGCGTTACATGTGGTCGTCGTCATAAGAGGGTCACAATGTTGAGCCTGCCGTCCTTGAAACTTGGAGGATCTATACCACCACATGTTGGGAACTTGAGTTTTTTGAGAGTCGTTGATCTCCAAAACAACAGCTTAGGCCATGAAATTCCTCCAGAATTCAGCCGCCTGCACAGATTGCAAGACCTCTTGTTAAACAACAATTCATTGAGTGGAGAAATTCCCACTAACTTGTCGCGTTGCTCTCAGCTCCTCAGGCTCGATGTTGGTTTCAATGTGCTGATGGGAAAGATTCCAAAGGAGCTTGCCCTCTTGTCAAAGTTAAGACTTTTCCACATCCACTTTAACCACTTTACAGGGGGAGTCCCTCCTTCTTTTAGCAATTTATCATCTCTTGAACAGTTCTCCGCATCTTCTAATAATTTGAGTGGCACTGTCCCGGATATTTTTGGCCGAATGACCAATCTTAGCTTTCTTGCTTTCGATGTAAATAGCTTTTCGGGTATGCTTCCCCTCTCAATCTTTAATCTCTCTTCTCTCATAGTCCTTTCTATGGTAATAAATGAAATCCAAGGGAGTCTACCCTCAAACTTAGGTATGGTCTTTCCGAGTCTCCAAGTGTTTTCCTTTGACGACAACCAATTCAGTGGATCTATTCCTGTTTCCTTATCTAATGCGTCAAATCTAATTGAATTTTCAATGGGAGGTAACCAACTGCATGGAAAGGTCCCTCCTTTGACGAATTTGCATAAGCTTAAGCGGTTACTCCTTGCTGAAAACCATCTCGGAAGTGGGGGAATTGATGACTTGACCTTTCTCTGCGATTTGAGCAATGCCACCCATTTAGAAATTCTCGAAATGTTTAACAACAATTTTGGGGGCACGTTACCTCAATGCATAGGAAACCTATCTTCTTCTCTTCAAATTTTCAATATTGCTCAAAATAAAATATTAGGAAGTATCCCAAATGAGATTGCAAATCTGGCTAACTTAGAGCTTTTGTGGATGTCTGTGAACCAATTTTCAGGTCACATTCCCCCTGGTGTAGGAAAGCTGCACAAGTTATATCAATTATCATTGGGTGGGAACTCTCTCTCTGGCAATCTTCCATCGTCTTTCGGAAATTTAAGTCAATTAAATGAGTTAAACTTAGAAGGCAACAAACTTCAAGGCAATCTCCCGCCAAGTTTAATTGAGTGTCAGAATTTGAGGATCTTATCTCTTAGTGCCAACAGTTTTAGCGGTATCATATCGCAAGAAATCATTGGTCTGCTGAACTTGTATGAATTGAGTTTAGGACAAAATCATTTTATAGGCTCCCTGCCAGAGGAGATAGGAATTTTAATAAATCTAGAGTATTTAGATATCTCTGATAACATGTTATTCGGTGAAATTACGGCAAGTCTTGTTAGTTGTATAAAATTAGAGTACCTGGACATGCATGGAAATTTCTTCAATGGGACGATTCCATCAACTTTGAGTTCACTAAGAGGTCTTTCAAAATTGTATCTTTCTCACAACAACTTGTCAGGCACAATTCCAGAATTCTTAGAACGTTTGAATTTTTTGGAATCTCTAAATCTATCTTATAACAATTTTGAGGGCATGTTGCCGATCAAAGGAGTGTTCAAGAATGCAACGGCGACATCAGTTGAAGGAAATAGTAAGCTTTGTGGGGGCATACCTGAGTTTCATTTGCCAAAGTGCAAACTCCAGCATACAAAAAAGGAAGCATTGAGCTTAACCATGAAATTGGTTCTCTCCCTCGTTTGTGGGATTCTTGGAGTTATTTTTGCACTAACCTTTTTGTATCTTTATTGCTCATGGAGGGACAAAAAGGGTCACACTGCAAGTGATTCAAACAAATTTCCCCAAGTGTCTTACCAAAGTCTTCTAAAAGCAACAAATGGATTCTCCTCAACCAACTTGGTCGGTATGGGCAGTTTTGGGTCCGTTTATAAAGGAGTACTCGAGCAAGGTGAAACTACAGTTGCCATCAAGGTACTCAACCTCATTCGTCGCGGAGCTTACAAAAGTTTTATTGCTGAATGCGAGGCTTTCAAAAATATTAGACACCGTAATCTTGTGAAGGTACTCTCGGCATGTTCTGGTTTTGATTATCGCGGTCACGACTTCAAGGCCTTAATTTATGAGTTCATGGTTAACGGGAGCTTGGAGGAATGGTTGTATCCAATTCATACAATTGGTGAGACAAATGAGAGGCCAAGGAGCTTAACAATTTCTCAAAGGTTGAATATTGTTATTGATGTTGCTATGGCATTGGATTATCTCCATCATCATTGTGAGACACCAATAGTTCATTGCGACCTCAAACCCAGCAATATTCTTCTCAATGAGGACATGATTGCACATGTAGGTGACTTCGGGTTGGTGAGGTTCTTACCAAAAGCTGTTGAAAATTCTTCAGGAAATCAATCAAGTTCTTTAGGGATCAAGGGAACTATTGGTTATGCTCCTCCAGGTAAATACACTTGGTAGTTTATTTTTTTCCTAGCTAGTATTTTAAAATTGTGCTGTATTTATTTTAAATTTTTCAAACATGAAAGCTTTTAGCACTTCACTAGAAAATTAGAATCTAAGGTTCTGAATTGTGGAATGCAGAATATGGCATGGGACATGAAGTGTGGACACAAGGTGATGTGTATAGCTTTGGCATCCTCTTGTTGGAAATATTTACAGGAAAAAGACCGACGGATGACATGTTTCAGGGAACTTCAAACCTTTATAGCTTTGTGAAGGCAGCTCTGCCTGAGCAAGTGGAAGAGGTTTTGGATCCCGTTCTTGTTCAAGAGAGCAATCATCCTAACGAGGGGAGGGCAAGGAATCGTGTCCTAATCATAGAAACTTTAATCCATGTTTTAGAAATTGGTGTTGCTTGCTCAGCGGAGTTGCCTAGAGAAAGATTGAACATCTGTGATGCTGTGGCACATATGTGTCGGATCAGAAACAAACTTCGAGCAAATGGTATATGTGGATAGAAGCTTATTGTTAATATGTGGTATAGCATGTAATAGTATTGATGTTATGTGAAAGCGTTTTTGTATTTGTTAGATAAAAAAAGGCAGTACAAATGGCTAGTTGATCAATGCTTGCCAAACAAACTTATTTGCATCAAATTATGCTTGAACAACGACATTCTAGCTTTGCCAAACATTACAGGACGCACACTCTGAAAGAATTAAAAATTAAAATTAAAAAACAAAGTTGTGGAAAGTATTCATCAAATTTCAAACCTATGTTGGAATTCCTGCTCTATGTTGAGAGGTTTATCCATGGTTGAAAATGGGAAGTGTTCCATAGTAGTTTATTGCTTTTTTTATTTTATTTTATTTTAAAACCTCGACGATACGAGAGGAATTTTATTAATAACAAAAAATAAGTTACACCTAGTCAGGGGGCAGGGGGCATAAACCTAACTCCTTGTAATACAAGAAAAAAGAATAAAAAATACATGAAAAGGAGGGGAGACATAAACCTTACTCTTCTATAAACGAAACAATAAAGATACAAAAATATGCATTCATCGGTCATCCATTCATCAACATTTATCTGAGCATTCATCATCTACACGAATCCAGAAAAGAATTTGAGGCTGAGTTCAGTCATACTTAAAGTGGGGATTGCGGGGAAGACCCCTGTGTTGCTTGGAAATCCCTTTCGCTCACTCACTCTCATATTTCATTAAAATATTGTTTTACGTATAAGTTTGGGGGTGGTCCAGGCAACACAGAGGTGGACATTCATCAAAGCCATGTCACAGATCCAGTATCATGCACAGTTTTTGCTCAATATTTGTCACATGGAGGCATGCAACCACACAGAAAATTACATGAGCATTGACGAAATTTTTAGGTGTATGAATGCATAATAGAAACATTTCACAAATCCGTATGATTTTCAGAGATACTAAACCATGCTTAATTTTAACGCAGTGGAGGGATTTGATCTACCTTTCATTTTGTAGATCCGAGGTCTGGCAGCCATCTACAGCAGCTCCATGTGTGAGCCATTGCTCCTTGCAGTTCCTATTCCCCCTTGGCCTTACTCGGGTCCCCAAGTCTGCATACAGAAAACATACATGCATGAGTCAGAATTTCGTTTTCATTTCACCTTCGGTCATGAAAACGAAAGGGAAAAATAGTTGGATGGATTTTTATTTCAGATATCGCCAAGTGGAGACCATAATCGCAGAGAGAATGAGAGCTCTTTACCTCGGGTTTCGTAGAGGAATGCACGATGGTGACAATCTGGGCTAGAATCAAAGATCGCCATGGCTGGGTTCCCTTTTTGACAGAGACGGAGCTGGATTCATGTTTTGACGTTCTGGGTTGTAGATAGAAGCTAGGATTTCAGTCCTATGAGAAACGAAGAGAGAGAGGAAATGAAGGAGATAGCTTTCACGGCTCTGGGCTCGTGGGTAGTGAGAGAGAGAGAGGTTCTCAAACGGCGCTAGTTAGGAGAGATGAGGAATTGGGCATCTGGTCGCTAAAATGGGCCTCTATTTCATGCTCCCTGTCACAGGTTCAGCTCTCCAGAGCGCTGAAATTTTGCTTCTTTTTCCAATATTTTGTTGTTTCTTTCTTTTATTTTCTATTTCTATTTTCCTAGTTTATTTTCTTTGTCTTTGTTAGCTATTTTTCAGTTTTTAAGGTTTTAATATTTTTGTTTTCTTTCTTTATTTTTTCCGCATCTTGAGGATAATGTGTGATTTAAGTTTGGTGTGGAAAAGTAAAATTTTTAGATTTCTAATTTTTAAGTATGCTAAAATTTTTCATTCTTTTTAAATTAATATTCATAGATTATTTTAAACATTATAACAAATGGACTTGGTAGAGATTAATCTCACAGTATAATCTTTTCTAATTATTGTTGTTTAGGCACTAATTCATGAGTTATCCTTTGACAATTAGCACATTGTACATGATTTGTGGGGGTGAGATTGAAGCACTTGCTAGCTTTCCGTCTGAGTTAATTTTTTTTTTGTTCTATAAAAAAGTAAAGTTTAGTTATTGTTATAAATAAAGTAATAATTGTTCCACAAGAATTTGCTGAGTAACTTGGCCAGTCCTGCTTGATCAGCAGTGATTCTCGCATCAAACAATAGAGTCTTAGCATGAGGTAAGGTGGTTAGTTGGTTTCGTAGTTTTTTCAGCTTGAGTTAGCAAGTCTTTAGGGTGTTCTACACCTAGTGCCCTTAAGCCCTTGTAGTTTGGGAGTCATTGATCTAAAACTCATTACATGGGTTGGATCGAAAGCTTAAGTGACCTAACATTGCACAACCACTACTATTACGATAAAAAAAAATTAAAAAGTCGGAAAGAAGAAAAAAAAAGTTATGTTTGAAGTTAGTAAGTATTAAATAAAAAGGATGAGTGGTAATGGTTTTAGTCGAGTCTCTTTAACTATGTTGGTTCACTTTACACCAAAAGAAGTTTATGAGTTCTTTTCCAATTAATTCTAAATGGCTTAGACTCTGTGATGGTATTAGTTGAAATTTTTGAAAAGATGTTCAATTTTAACATTTTCTATGGATTCCAACTTAAAGGTGAAAATTGTCTTAGTCAAGTTTTGTTAAAGTTTTTAGTTTTTTAGTTTTTATTTTTTGTTTTTGAGTTTTGTTTTGCTTGAGGACAAGCAAAAAGCAAAGTTTGGGGGTATTTGATGAGTCCATATTACACCATATATTTTACTCTATTCTTAGTTGTAGTTTATTGGTTATTTTGGTAGAATTTTGATAATTTGTTATGTATTTTCAATGTAAGGCATGCGACTTCCTCTTGAGCAAAAAGTGATCAAACAGATGAATTTTATAGTGATTCCAATTGAAGGATGTTCGTGAGTCTTTCAAGATCATTCGATCAGATTTTTCTACCAAGTTGTTTAATTGTGGTGAAGAAAAGAAGGCCCAGCTGCTTTTCTAGATTGACGTTTTTGAACGTTTTGGATATTTTGGAGGTCAAGATGGAATATTTTGAGGAAGATTCCTTTTGGGGATTTGATGGGGACAACTTAAGCTTTCAAAAGAGACCTTTTGGGACCAAATCGGAGTTGATTTGGTCGGTCAAAAGTCTGATTTTCTGAGAAGTCTGAATTTCAGTTCAATAGGAAACCTTTTATTTGCTGGTTTATTATTTTATTATGTTTCCTAGTTTTATGCTAAGACCTTTTCGAGGTACGATTTTATTTTGCAATAGTATAAATAAGGCTTTTTAGCCATTAGGGTTACAAACGCATTATTTTTGGAGAATTTCAGACTTTTTACTTACAATGTGTTTTCTATCCATGTTCTTATAATATTTGTTCTATGATTGTTCGTAGCTAATTTTTTTTGCTAAGGCGATGCCTTGATCCTTAGCATGAATATGTAGTCTTTATTTAATTGCTTATGATATTATGTATGTGTGCCTTGAATTATTAATCACTGTGTTTAAATTGTTTCTATGTATTAATGATTCGCGACCATTATGATATTTAGATAAGTAATCGGATGCAATTTCTGTAGGAATATCACCCTGAAATTAAGGAATGCTTCTTGTGGTTAATAATTGTAATTTCACTTAGGATGAACACCACGTCTTAAGGGTTGCATGGTTTTTCAAAGTGTTTTCATAAAGCTTAATGAGTTTTTCATGTTCATATTTGATCCGAACGTCTGGACGGATTGCATGTTAGATATACGTTCTATGTTGGAGGTTCCAAGTAGGACATATATTAGGAAAACCTGACCTTCGAAATATGCATGGGTAATTCATAAGTAATTGGAAGAACTACGTAAGATTGTTACGGTGACGGCGGAACTCCTCTTCTTTCATTTAGGAAAGCAGACTTCACATCTAGCTAGAACAAACTGAATCCCTTTTGTGCAGCCAAAGCTATCAAAGTTCTAAACTGGTGCAAATGTTTTATTGTAGTTGATGATTCAATATTATACCATATATTTTAGGGAACTTTAACGAAAACTCCCGGTATTATTCACTTTAACGAAAACCACATTTTTACACTAAAAAGTCAATCATGATACTATTCACTTTACCCTTTATTTTGTTCTTATCATTAAAACTCAAAGTTTTCAAACCCTTTTCATTAGTTTTCCTTATATTTTACCCTATTCTTAGTTATATTTTATTGATTATTTTGGTAGAACTTTGATATTTTGTTATGTATTTTCAATGTAGGACATGCAACTTTCTCTTGAGCTAAAGTGAACAAATGGACGAATTTTGGAGTGAATCCAATTGAAGGATGTTCGTGAGTTCTTCAAGATGATTATGTCAAAATTCCAGATTTTTCTACCAAGCCATTCGCACGGCAGTAAAAATCAGATTTTGACTGACCAAATCAACTCCAATTTAGTCTCAAAAGCTCCCTTTTGAAAGCTGAAGACGTCCCCAACTTTAGCTTTGGATGTTAATTGTTTGAAAACCTAACTACCTAGTGTTTGTGATCAATTTAATTATGTATTAAAGCACAATATATTATGGGACATGAAGTTTGGACAAGATGCGATGTGTACAGCTACGGCATTCTCTTATTGAAAATGTTTACAGCAAAAAGACCAACAGATAACATGTTTCAAAGATCTTCAAACCTGCATAACTTTGTTAAGGCATCTGGTAGATATTGTCGATCCCTCGTTCAAGAAAATGTTGAGGGTGATCAGATGAATGCTAGCAATCACAATAACGAGAATATCACCAGCATTGGCATCTAATTTGAAGAAATCATTGTTGAGAGAGGGTGGACACTGGTGACGCGACACAATTGCGTCAGATCACAAAGAAGCATACTGAGCAGCATTGGCATGTCAAGTTAGTAATGTTTCTTATGTAAAACTAACTTTTCCTTGGTATTTTGTTTGATCAATAAACACAGAATTGCTATTTGCTCGCAGATGACAATCTGTTCCCTTCGATCAATAAAAACAGTATTACTCAAATCTTTGTAACTACATTCTGAACCGGAAGCCTTCTCGCTTTCTACTGTCTAGCTAAATTACCTAAATGGAATACACATCAAAACATACATTTCCAACATGTAAATGAAAATCGGGAGTTAAAACTCAAAATAAGCGCAACTCAATCATCCCTTCTTTTCTTTTTGGGGAATATCAAGCAACGACCTTCCCTGTTCTTAAAAGTCTCAAGGAGTAGCTCAAGCTGTATATGAAATCCTCAATATGTGGGGCGTGTTTCCAGCACAAAGAGTCGAGTGCAACCCTGGAATCCGGTCTAAAGACGATTGACCCATAAATCTACAAAGGAAAGGTATTGTGTCAATAACAATTGGATTTTCATCCCAGTAACCAAAACATTCACCCCAGCCACGCATGTTAATAGCCATATAAAGGAGCTCAGCTTTTCATCCTCTCATTTTAAAGTTCTATGCTGATCTAATAGTCGTACAGTACAGATACATCAGCAGAAAAATGACTGCAGATTATTGAAATTAGACAGGGCAGACACGTTTCCACAAGTACCAATTAGCAAATGACAATGCAGGTTTTGCAACACATTGTGCATAGCATTTAAAAAATTCTCTTACAACTTAAGGTGCGAAACATTTAAAAAGTTACGGTATAAATAGAAATACCTGGTGCTGAAAGATTAGATTGATCCTAGGGGAGGACATCGGATCTGTTGCACTATTAGCAGAGGAACTCTTCAAACCATTAATCACCCTTTTAGCCAAAGCTGAAGCTGAACAAATATCCAGGCGAGTGTCAATCCTGGTCGGATCACCATAGAGCTCTCTAAATTTTCCATGCTGGAAAGTATAACAGAGACAGCCGAAAAAATCAGCATGGAATGGACTTCTCTTCTTATTGCTCCTAAAATTGCCCTTGTCTCCCCTCATATCAACTGCCACTGGGTTGTACCCATCCTGAAACCAGGCAGTGCAGCTTCCACCTAAAATGTAATGCCACCATTGACCACAAGAAGTGAGAATGGCATTACAATTTCATTTTGCAAACAAAAGGGAACTGTAGCACAAACAATGATTAATTTTGACAATTATAGAATTTCGTATCTGGCCTTCCCTGGGGCAAACATCAGGAAATAGTTAAAGTAAAAACCTAAAGATACCGCATACTGTCGGCAACAGATCTGGACTCATAAACACAAAATAAAAACATTGAATTGTTCTGTTAGAATTTGTCTCTAGAATTATTTTTTATTACTATTATTTTCTTTTACTGCAGTCACACCGACCACCACGGAACACCATGAAAGGAGGTGACATACTCCTTAAGTCTACTGGCTTTTAATATACTAAAGTAGAAAACTACACACATACAATATAAACGAAACTAAGAGGTACCAAAACACGTATACATGTATAAAAACATGCAAATGTATAAGCTAAAAATTATAAGATACACCTGAGTATTAGTATGAAACTTCCAAAAAAATGTAAAGAGATTATACAAGTTATCACAGAAAATACGAGTAACGTGTAAAATTACCAAAGATTCCAGATACTGCAGCATGAGATTCTTTAAGACGCATATCATAAGATGGCCGCCAACACCAACCCTTTTCTTTCTGTATCATGATGTCTTTTTGTGTCTCATTTTGCCTCCAAAGATCTTGGCTTTTTTCAAAAGAAAAGGCAGCGTTTGCGCAGAATCCAGGCATTAGAGAAATAGGTGCTTCACCAACTATGGAATTAACTGTCTGGGGATGACCACCGTTTTTACGTACACATCCAGATTCGGAGACAAGTGATGACATATCTAAGGAAATTGACTCAGGCACATCCTAGTACTTTCCTTTATGGTCAATGAACAGTTCAGGCCGTGCAGCCTCAAGTGTAATATCATGGTAAGGAAGCTGCAAACATCTTAAAGGTTGAGAAAATTTAATAGATGGCTCATAATTTAAACAATAAGACAAATAAGGGAAATATCTAATCTCTGGTTTTCCGAAAAGCCCCTCGTACCGACATGAACTTTTTCACTAAAACAGCTTAGGCAGCATATGTGCAATGTTAAAGGTATAGATATTAACTTTTTCGGTACATGGCTCTTAATTTATAGACATGAAACTTTCCAATTTTATCTATGTTCCGTGCAATGTTATCTAGGCATGTAACCTATAAATAAAAGTGGTAAACAGAAGAAACTTGTAAATTAAGATGTTTGAAGCATGTTGATATATATATATATATATATATATATAAACCTATATCCAAGGTATGTTCAGTAAAGAAATGAAAAAATTGTGGTCTCATTTGGTCTCTAAGATTGGATTGAAATGGACAACCCACTATACTCAAGGTATGTTGACGAAAAAAATGAAAAAATTGTGGCTTACTTGAAGGTAGGAGATGGATTATTTTCCATTTCAATCCACCAAAATGGTAAGGATCAGAAGAGGATTATTTTCCATATCCCCCTTCTAATCACCTCAACATGAAAAATCATTCACTCTATCTTTAATATACCCTGAATATGGTAGTTTGTCCATTCCATTCCAATCCTAGAGACCAAACAAGGCCCTATTTTTCAACAATTAAGAAATTAGGAAACAATACTTTAAGATTATACATGCTGACAGAGTCTGGTAAGGTTCAAGTGATACATCCCTATAATTACTTATTTTTAACTTCAATTCCTATAAGAGAAATTTGACATATGAAAGGAAAAAAAAAAATCGCAGTTGGTAAACAAATTATCCACCTAGCCATAGTACAACCTAACAACAAAGCCTTTTTCCACTAAGTGGGGTCGGCTATATGAATCCTAGAACGCCATTGCGCTCGGTTTTGTGTCATGTCCTCCGTTAGATCCAAGTACTCAAGTATTTTCTTAGGGTCTCTTCCAAAGTTTTCCTAGGTCTTCCTCTACTCCTTCGGCCCTGAACCTTTGTCCCGTAGTCATATTTTCGAACCGGAGCATCAGTAGGCCTTCTTTGCACATGTCCAAACCACCGGAACCGATTTTCTCTCATATTTCCTTCAATTTTGGCTACTCGTACTTTACCTCGGATATCCTCATTCCCAATCTTATCCTTTCTCGTGTGCCCATACATCCCACGAAGCATCCTCATCTCCGCTACACCCATTTTGTGTACGTGTTGATGCTTCACCGCCCAACATTCTGTGCCATACAACATCGCTGGCCTTATTGCCGTCCTATAAAATTTTCCCTTGAGCTTCAGTGGCCTACGACGGTCACACAACACGCCGGATGCACTCTTACACTTCATCCATCCAGGTTGTATTCTTCTGTTGAGATCTCCATCTAATTCTCCGTTCTCTTGCAAGATAGATCCTAGGTAGTGAAAACGGTCACTTTTTGTGATCTTCGCTAGATTGCTCCGGTCATTAGTGTGGATAAGTATATAAATGGATAGAGATAGGAAAGCAAACACAAGATGTACGTGGTTCACCCAGATTTGCTACGTCCACGGAATAGAGGAGTTCTCATTAATTGTGAAGGGTTTACACAAGTACATAGGTTCAAGCTCTCCTTTAGTGAGTACAAGTGAATGATTTAGTACAAATGACATTAGGAAATATTGTGGGAGAATGATCTCGTAACCACGAAACTTCTAAGTACCGGAGTGTGGTATCGTCTTGACTTGCCTTATCTGTCTCATAGGTAGATGTGGCATCTTCTCTGGAAGTACTCTTCCTCCATCTAGGGGTGGTATTTGTAACTGGTGGAGATGCACAAGGTAATGTATCAATTTCACTTGAAGCTTACTTGTAGTTTCAAGCTTGGTCAAGCGCGATACAAACCATGTAGTAGGAGTCCCCCAAGTCGCCGAGCTAGGGGATCTGCTGAAAGAGGTGACAGACAAGGTAAGCAATCAGAGCTCCGGCTGATTGTTCACATTTTCCCTATCTTGCAGGCAGCATGAAGGATAAAGAGAAGAAAAATGAGAAGAGATGATATGGGATACTTTTGCTTTTGAAGAAGTAACTTTCCACATGCTTATTCTTGAACTGGGCTGGAGGGTTTTTTGGTTTCCTCCAGAGTATAAGGCCGACTGAAGAATTTGAGGGTCAAAACAAGTCCATCAAATCTAGAGTACGTTCGACCCTGCTGATATGGGATACTTTTGCTTTTGACAGAGTAGTGGATGTATCGGCACGTGTGCTGTTACGCTTGTCTCCACATGCTTCCTTGTATCCTTCTCACTTGCCCTATATGTTCCTCAGGCAGATGTGGTATCTTCCCTGGAAGCATAAGATGTTGAAGATGAGTACTTGAGAGCAATGCCAGGTAAGTAATCAGGTAAGGGGTTCCAGGCAGTCAGTTCCTGGCTGGAAGCTTGATTCCAAGTGCTGACTGATTGCTCTCTTTCTTCTTGTCTTACAGGTAAGAACAAGGCCAAAAGAAAAGACAGGGAAAAAGCATGATATGGGATACTCTTGCTTTTAACCCTGATGATATGAGATATTCTTGCTCTAGTATAGCTTGTTTACAGAGGTATTATCGGGGGGAAAGAAAGTTGAATATTTCGAAAGGCTTCGTTGGGAGTGCCCTCTCAGATAAGAGGAAGGGTTGAGCATTTTTGCAGGTCTGCCTGTCCGTTAGGGATAGAGGTCGACATATATAGGAGTCTCCCTAACATCAAGTAATAATGCTATTCCTTTACCCTGCTTGGTCATAGCACGGTAGTGGGAGCTGCCAGCTTCACATGTTTTAACTCTGTCAGAGCACTTTGGAAAAGTGGTCTGTGGTATCTGGAAAACTGATGTTGCGTGTGCAGATTACAGACAAGCTTTATCCAAGGAGATCCACCTCTTGAAGTTGGGAAAGTGGTGCCTCTTCGGTTTTCGAACAAGCAATCCTGTTGGGGATCTGACTCTCGAGATTCAGAGAACGATGCCTCTTCGATTTTTGAGAAAGCAATCCTGCTGGGGGTCTGGCTCTCGAGATTCGGAGAGCGGTGTCTCTTCGATTTTTGAGAAAGTAATCATGTTGGGAGTCTGGCTCTAGAGATTTGGAGGGCGGTGCCTCTTCGATTTTGGAGCAAGCAATCTTGTTGGGAGTGTTTTCTCGAATGTGAGTAAAGGTTGGGCATGTTTGCTAGTCTACTTTGCCACGAAGCACAGAGGTTGAAACACAGGGACTTTCCAATTATCCAGCAGTGGTACTATTCCTTTACCCTCTCTTCGATTTTTGAGAAAGTAATCATGTTGGGAGTCTGGCTCTCGAGATTCGAAGGGCGGTGCCTCTTCGATTTTGGAGCAAGCAATCTTGTTGGGAGTGTTTTCTCGAATGTGAGTAAAGGTTGGGCATGTTTGCTAGTCTACCTTGCCACGAAGCACAAAGGTTGACACACAGGGACTTTCCAATTATCCAGCAGTGGTACTGTTCCTTTACCCTCTCTTCGATTTTTGAGAAAGTAATCATGTTGGGAGTCTGGCTCTCGAGATTCGGAGGGCAGTGCCTCTTCGATTTTGGAGCAAGCAATCTTGTTGGGAGTGTTTTCTCGAATGTGAGTAAAGGTTGGGCATGTTTGCTAGGCTACCTTGCCACGAAGCACAAAGGTTGACACACAGGGACTTTCCAATTATCCAGCAGTGGTACTGTTCCTTTACCCTTGTGGGTAATAATATCGTAGCTAGACCTTCAAAATTTATGTGTCAAACTTTATTAGTGTTGTTTCTTTGCTATTCTTTTACCCTTCTTGGTTAGAGCGATGTAGTGGGAGCTGCAAGCTTCACGTGTCTCAACTTTGTCAGAGAACTTTGGCAAAGTTATCTGTGGTACCCATGAGCTACTGTTGCGTATGGGAAGTGGGTGATTGAACAGTACGATTCATGTTCTTTCTACTTCTCTAGAAATCTTCGACAGAATGCCCATAATTATCGCAAAGTAGGTGCCTCTTCGATTTCTGAGATCGGCCCTCGTGGTCTCTGAGCAGCCCAGCTTTTGAGAAAGCAAGCCTCTTCGATTTCTGAGATCAGCCTTCGTGGTCTTTGAGCAGCCCAGCTTTTGAGAAAGCCAACACCTCTTCGATTTCTGAGATCGACCCTCGTGGTCTCTGAGCAGCCCAGCTTTTGAGAAAGCAAACGCCTCTTCGATTTCTGAGCAGGCACCTCTTCGATTTCTGAAGCTTCGTCGAGTGCAGATTTTTATAGGGGGTGACATTAAGTTCCAAATCACACTTGAATATCCACCAGTAGAAGCTCCATTCTTGCACTTCTAAGATCTTGATTTGTCCGACCTCTTCTCTCTTCAACACCTTTGAAAATGTCTGGCCCCTCCGACCGTCGTTTTGACTTGAACCTTGTTGAAGAGGCAGCCCCGCCTTCTCCAGACAACATATGGCGCCCATCCTTCGTCTCCCATACTGGTCCTCTTACCGTTGGGGATTCCGTGATGAAGAATGATATGACCGCTGCGGTAGTGGCCATGAACCTTCTCACTCCCAAAGATAACAGACTACTTTCCAAACGGTCTGATGAGTTGGCTGTTAAGGATTCTCTGGCTCTCAGTGTTCAGTGTGCAGGTTCTGTGTCTAATATGGCCCAACGCCTATTTGCTCGAACCCGCCAAGTTGAATCATTGGCAGCTGAAGTGATGAGTCTCAAACAGGAGATTAGAGGGCTCAAGCATGAGAATAAACAGTTGCACCGGCTCGCACATGACTATGCTACAAACATGAAGAGGAAGCTTGACCAGATGAAGGAATCTGATGGTCAGGTTTTACTTGATCATCAGAGATTTGTGGGTTTGTTCCAAAGGCATTTATTGCCTTCGTCTTCTGGGGCTGTACCGCGTAATGAAGCTCCAAATGATCAACCTCTGATGCCTCCTCCTTCTAGGGTTCTGTCCAGTACTGAGGCTCCGAATGATCCCCCTCCGGTGCCTTCTCTTTCTGGGGCTCTACCGACTGCTGAGACTTCTCCTAAGCAACCTTTGTGAAGGCTCCCTCTTGTTTGTTTATTTTGACTCAAGTATATGTACATATTTGTAACTGATCGGGGATATCAATAAATAAGCTTTCCTTCATTTCAACGTATTGTGTTAAATACACCAAAGCCTTCTTCGCTAAGTTCTTTGAATTTTCTTTTGTTGAAGCTTGTATGTTGAAGCTTTGTGAGTGGAGCATCTAGGTTGAGGTAGTGTTCTCTTAATTTCCTTAGTGAGGAAAACTTCTCGGTTGGAGACTTGGAAAATCCAAGTCACTGAGTGGGATCGGCTATATGAATCTTAGAACGCCATTGTGTTCTGTCCTGTGTCATGTCCTCCGTTAGATCCAAGTACTCTAAGTCTTTTCTTAGGGTCTCTTCCAAAGTTTTCCTAGGTCTTCCTCTACCCCTTCGGCCCTGAACCTCTGTCCCATAGTCGCATCTTCTAATCGGAGCGTCAGTAGGCCTTCTTTGCACATGTCCAAACCACCGTAACCGATTTTCTCTCATCTTTCCTTCAATTTCGAAGAGGTCGCACTTGGTGCGATGGCAAGTGCCTTCGTCCATGAGCGGTAGGTCTCGGGTTCGAGACTTGGGAGCAGCCTCTCCATAAATGGGGGTAAGGCTAGCCGACATTCACCTCTCCCAAACCCTGCGTAAAGCGGGAGCCTTGTGCACTGGGTACGACCCTTTCCTTCATTTTCGGCTACTCCTACTTTACCCCGGATATCCTCATTCCTAATCTTATCCTTTCTCGTGTGCCCACACATCCAACGAAGCATCCTCATCTTCGCTACACCCATTTTGTGTACGTGTTGATGCTTCACCGCCCAACATTCGGTGCCATACAACATCGCCGGTCTTATTGCCGTCCTATAAAATTTTCCCTTGAGCTTCAGTGGCATACGGCGGTCACACAACACGCCGGATGCACTCTTCCACTTCATCCATCCAGCTTGTATTCTATGGTTAAGATCTCCATCTAATTCTCCGTTCTTTTGCGAGATAGATCCTAGGTAACGAAAACGGTCGCTCTTTGGTATTTCTTGATCTCCGATCCTCACCCCTAACTCGTTTTGGCCTCCATTTGCACTGAACTTGCACTCCATATATTCTGTCTTTGATCGGCTTAGGCGAAGACCTTTAGATTCCAACACTTCTCTCCAAAGTTTAAGCTTTGCATTTACCCCTTCCTGAGTTTCATCTATCAACACTATATCGTCTGCGAAAAGCATACACCAAGGAATATCATCTTGAATATGTCCTGTTAACTCATTCATTACCAACGCAAAAAGGTATGGACTTAAGGATGAGCCTTGATGTATTCCTACAGTTATAGGAAAGCTTTCGGTTTGTCCTTCATAAGTTCTTACGGCAGTCTTTGCTCCTTCATACATATCCTGTATAGCTTGGATATATGCTACTCGTACTCCTTTCTTCTCTAAAATCCTCCAAAGAATGTCTCTTGGGACCCTATCATACGTTTTTTCCAAATCTATAAAGACCATGTGTAAATCCTTTTTCCCATCTCTATATCTTTCCATCAATCTTCGTAAGAGATAGATTGCCTCCATGGTTGAGCGCCCTGGCATGAACCCGAATTGGTTGTCCGAAACCCGTGTCTCTTGCCTCAATCTATGCTCAATGACTCTCTCCCAGAGCTTCATTGTATGACTCATTAGCTTAATACCCCTATAGTTCATGCAATTTTGCACATCGCCCTTATTCTTGTAGATAGGCACCAAAGTGCTCGTTCGCCACTCATTTGGCATCTTCTTCGTTTTCAAAATCCTATTGAAAAGGTCAGTGAGCCATGTTATACATGTCTCTCCCAAAACTTTCCACACTTCGATTGGTATATCGTCTGGGCCTACTGCTTTTCTATGCTTCATCTTCTTCAAAGCTACAACCACTTCTTCCTTCCGGATTCTACGATAAAAAGAGTAGTTTCTACACTCTTCTGAGTTACTCAACTCCCTTAAAGAAGCACTTCTTTCATGTCCTTCATTGAAAAGATTATGAAAATAACCTTTCCATCTGTCTTTAACCGCGTTCTCTGTAGCAAGAACCTTTCCATCCTCATCCTTGATGCACCTCACTTGGTTTAGGTCCCTTGTCTTCTTTTCCCTTGCTCTAGCTAGTTTATAGATATCTAACTCTCATTCTTTGGTATCTAGTCGCTTATACATATCGTCATAAGCCGCTAACTTAGCTTCTCTCACAGCTTTCTTCGCCTCTTGCTTCGCTTTTCTATACCTTTCACCATTTTCATCGGTCCTATCCTTGTATAAGGCTTTACAACATTCCTTCTTAGCCTTCACCTTTGTTTGTACCTCCTCATTCCACCACCAAGATTCCTTTTGGTGTGGGGCAAAGCCCTTGGACTCTCCTAATACCTCTTTTGCTACTTTTCGGATACAACTAGCCATGGAATCCCACATTTGGTTAGCTTCCCCCTCTCTATCCCACACACACTGGGTGATTACTTTCTCTTTGAAAATGGCTTGTTTTTCTTCTTTTAGATTCCACCATCTAGTCATTGGGCACTTCCAAGTCTTGTTCTTTTTTCTCACTCTTTTGATATGTACATCCATCACCAACAAGCGATGTTGATTAGCCACGCTCTCTCCTGGTATAACTTTGCAATCCTTACAAGTTATACGATCCCCTTTCCTCATTAGAAGAAAATCTATTTGTGTTTTTGACGACCCACTCTTGTAGGTGATCACATGTTCTTCTTTCTTCTTAAAGAAGGTGTTGGCTAAGAAGAGATCATATGCCATTGCAAAATCCAAGATAGCTTCCCCATCCTCGTTTCTCTCCCCAAAACCATGGCCACCATGAAAACCTTCATAGTTGCCTGTCTCCCTGCCCACGTGTCCATTTAAATCTCCTCCTATAAATAACTTCTCCGTCTGAGCAATTCCTTGCACCAAGTCTCCAAGGTCTTCCCAAAATTTCTCCTTCGAACTCGTATCCAACCCTACTTGAGGTGCGTACGCACTAATCACATTGATAAGTTCTTGTCCTATTACAATCTTGATTGCCATGATTCTATCTCCTACCCTCTTGACATCTACAACATCTTGTGTCAAGGTCTTGTCCACGATGATGCCAACACCGTTTCTCGCTCTATTTGTGCCCGAATACCATAGTTTAATCCCTGAGTTTTCTAGATCCTTTGCCTTACGACCAACCCACTTAGTTTCTTGTAGGCACATAATATTTATCCTTCTCCTCACCATAACTTCTACTACTTCCATAGATTTTCCCGTCAAGGTTCCTATATTCCACGTTCCTAAACGCATTTTGCTCTCTTGAACTCTACCCTTCTGTCCTAGCTTCTTCACCCTTCCCCGTCTAATAGGATCAAAATACTTCTTTTGTGTGTCCCGTGTAAAGTTGATAGGAGCATATGCTCCCAAACAACTTTGAGTGGAGTCGTTCGAAAAGAAGTTTCTATAGCCCCCTTGCTCATTTAACACTGCATCCGGCTGCCGATGGAGATACAGCGACCCTTGCTCACTTATCACTGTACTCGGGCCACACAGCGCGCCACTTACGGGTGACGCCCTAGCTTTAGCGCGATTTCGTTCTGGATTCATTTTCATAAGGATTCGACGTAATCATGGAGTGCCGGCTGTCGACTACTTGACGCCCTCCCCTCCTCCTTTATCCGGGCTTGGGACCGGCAATGTAAGATAAACTTACACGCATTTACTTTCCTGTTTTGACCTTTAATCAAATTGTTTAAACAGTCAGAATTCCTTTTGTCCCTTGAGGGATTTATGGTTGTCAATTTCTTTTTTTACACCTAGCCATAGTAAATGTAAAAAAAGAAATTGACACCCATAAATCCCTCAAGGGACAAAAGGAATTCTGACTGTTTAAACAATTTGATTAAAGGTCAAAACAGGAAAGTAAATGCGTGCCTTATGAAAGAGCACCAATTTGTTGTAGCGTCCTTTTTTCTCACCATGCCCTTCTGTGCTCAACTTTATGGATGATAACGGAGACAAAAGAAGCTGTGTGCATAATCCAAACGAATAAAGTGACTTGTCCAATACATGCTTCACCACATCTTTCAATGTAGGGACCCCCATCTCATCATTGGTAAATTCAGCTTTAATAGAAGAAAAAAGTTTCTTCGGGCGGAACTGCCCAATTAATCCAAGCCACCTATTTTCACGCAGATCATGTAACAAGGGAATTAGTATGTCGGACAACTAAGAATGCTAACCGGATTTGATTAATATGAGATGACTTTGGTCTAAGCATAGTAACTCTTAATTCACTCCTCCAACAGAAAACATGCTCAAGGAATTAGGACATTAAACTCAACACATTTGGATCAGTAATTTCAAAAATACAATGCATTTACACAGTACATTCATTAGCGAGGATATTGTTCAGATTTCAAAACATCGAAACAAACTTTTTCACCTAAGAAATCCCATAAAAAATAGGGATAATCCCAACCAGTGCTCTGATAAACCTGATAAAGCTTTGATGCTCTCGAAAAACATAAGAACCCGCTTGCAAATCAGTAAAATAACAACAACAACAACAACAAAGCCTTTTCCCACTAAGTGGGGTCGGCTATATGAATCCTAGAAAGTCATTGCGCTCGGTTTTGTGTCATGTCCTCCGTTAGATCCAAGTACTCTAAGTCTTTTCTTAGAGTCTCTTCCAAAGTTTTCCTAAGTCTTCCTCTACCCCTTCGGCCCTGAACCTCTGTTCCGTAGTCACATCTTCGAACCGGAGCGTCAGTCGGCCTTCTTTTGCACATGTCCAAATCACCGGAGCCGATTTTCTCTCATCTTTCCTACAATTTCGGCTACTCCTACTTTACCTCGGATATCCTCATTCCCAATCTTATCCTTTCTCGTGTGCCCACACATCCCACGAAGCATCCTCATCTCCGCTACACCCATTTTGTGTACGTGTTGATGCTTCACCACCCAACATTTTGTGCCATACAACATCGCTGGCCTTATTGCCATCCTATAAAATTTTCCCTTGGGCTTCAGTGGCCTACGACGGTCACACAACACGCCGGATGCACTCTTTCCATCCAGCTCGTATTCTATGGTTGAGATCTCCATCTAATTCTCCGTTCTCTTGCAAGATAGATCCTAGGTAGCGAAAACGGTCGCTTTTTGTGATCTTCGCTAGATTGCTCCGGTCATTAGTGTGGATAAGTATATAAATGGATAGAGATAGGAAAGCAAACACAAGATGTACGTGGTTCACCCAGATTGGCTACGTCCACGGAATAGAAGAGTTCTCATTAATTGTGAAGGGTTTACACAAGTACATAGGTTCAAGCTCTCCTTTAGTGAGTACAAGTGAATGATTTAGTACAAATGACATTAGGAAATATTGTGGGAGAATGATCTCGTAATCACGAAACTTCTAGGTATCGGAGTGTGGTGTCGTCTTGACTTGCCTTATCTGTCTCATAGGTAGATGTGGCATCTTCTCTGGAAGTACTCTTCCTCCATCCAGGGGTGGTATCTTTAACTGGTGGAGATGCACAAGGTAATGTATCAATTTCACTTGAAGCTTACTTGTAGTTTCAGGCTTGGTCAAGCGCGATACAAACCATGTAGTAGGAGTCCCCCAAGTCGCCGAGCTAGGGGGTCTGCTGAAAGAGGTGACAGACAACGTAAGCAATCAGAGCTCCGACTGATTGTTCACCTTCTCCCTATCTTGCAGCAGCATGAAGGATAAAGAGAAGAAAAATGAGAAGAGATGATATGAGATACTTTTGCTTTTGAAGAAGTAACTTTCCACATGCTTATTCTTGAACTGAGCTGGAAGGTTTTCTGGTTTCCTCCAGAGTATAAGGCCGACTGAAGAATTTGAGGGTCAAAACAAGTCCATCAAATCTAGAGTACGTTCCACCCTGCTGATATGGGATACTTTTGCTTTTGACAGAGTAATGGATGTATCGGCACGTGTGTTGCTACGCTTGTCTCCACATGCTTCCTTGTATCCTTCGCACTTGCCCTATCTGTTCCTCAAGCAGATGCGGAATCTTCCCTGGAAACATAAGATGTTGAAGATGAGTACTCGAGAGCAATGCCAGGTAAGTAATCAGGTAAGGGGTTCCAGGCAGTCAGTTCCTGGCTGGAAGCTTGATTCCAAGTGCTGACTGATTGCTCTCTTTCTCCTTGTCTTGTAGGTAAAAACAAGGCCAAAAGAAAAAACAGGGAAAAAGCATGATATGGGATACTTTTGCTTTTAACCCTGATGATATGAGATATTCTTGCTCTAGTATAGCTTGTTTGCAGAGGTATTATCGGGGGGAAAGAAAGCTGAATATTTCGAAAGGCTTCGTTAGGAGTGCCCTATCAGATATGATGAAGGGTTGAGCATTTTTGCAGGTCTGCCTGTCCGTTGGGGATGGAGGTCGACATATATAGGAGTCTTCCTAACAACAAGTAGTAATGCTATTCCTTTACCCTGCTTGGTCATAGCACGGTAGTGGGAGCTGCCAGTATCACATGTTTTAACTCTGTCAGAGCACTTTGAAAAAGTGGTCTGTGGTATCTGGCTCTCGAGATTCGGAGAACGATGCCTCTTCGATTTTTGAGAAAGCAATCATGCTGGGGGTCTGACTCTCGAGATTCGGAGAGCAGTCTCTTCGATTTTTGAGGAAGTAATCATGTTGGGAGTCTGGCTCTCGAGATTCGGAGGGCGGTGCCTCTTCGATTTTGGAGCCAGCAATCTTGTTGGGAGTGTTGTCTCGAATGTGAGTAAAGGTTGGGCATGTTTGCTAGTCTACCTTGCCACGAAGCACAAAGGTTGACACACAGGGACTTTCCAATTATCCAGCAATGATACTGTTCCTTTACCCTCTCTTCGATTTTGAGAAAGTAGTCATGTTGGGAGTCTGGCTCTCGAGATTCGGAGGACGGTGCCTCTTCGATTTTGGAGCAAGCAATCTTATTGGGAGTGTTTTCTCGAATGTGAGTAAAGGTTGGGCATGTTTGCTAGTCTACCTTGCCACGAAGCACAGAGGTTGACACACAGGGACTTTCCAATTATCCAGCAGTGGTACTGTTCCATTACCCTTGTGGGTAATAATATGGTAGCTAGACCTTCAAAATTTATGGGTCTAAACTTTGTTAGTGCTGTTTCTTTGCTTTTCTTTTACCCTTCTTGGTCAGAGCGATGTAGTGGGAGCTGCAAGCTTCACGTGCTCAACTTTGGCAGAGAACTTTGGCAAAGTTATCTGTGGTACCCATGAGCTATTGTTGCGTGTGGGAAGTGGGTGATTGAACAGTAAGATTCATGTGTTTTCTACTTCCCCAGAAGTCTTTGACAGGATGCCCATAATTTCCGCAAAGCTGAGTGTGCGTGTGACAGGTGCTGACAAGGCTGGAAAAGGCTGGAAAAGTAGGTGCCTCTTCGATTTCTGAGATCGGCCCTCGTGGTCTCTGGGAAGCCCAGCTTTTGAGAAACCGAGCGCCTCTTCGATTTCTGAGATCGGCCTTCGTGGTCTTTGAGCAGCCCAACTTTTGAGAAAGCAAACGCTTCTTCGATTTCTGAGATCAACCATCGTGATCTCTAAGCAGCCCAGCTTTTGAGAAAGCAAACGCCTCTTCGATTTCTGAGCAGGCGCCTCTTCGATTTCTGAAGCTCCGTCGAGTGCAGATTTTTATAGGGGCTGGCATTAAGTTCCAAAGCACACTTGAATCTCCACCAGTTGAAGCTTCATTCTTGCACTTCTAAGATCTTGATTTGTCCGACCTCTTCTCTCTTCAACACCTTTGAAAATGTCTGGCCCCTCCGACCGTCGTTTTGACTTGAACCTTGTTGAAGAGGCAGCCCCGCCTTCTCCAGACAACATATGGCGCCCATCCTTCGTCTCCCCTACTGGTCCTCTTACCGTTGGGGATTCCGTGATGAAGAATGATATGACCGCTGCGGTGGTGGCCAGGAACCTTTTCACTCCCAAAGATAACAGACTAGTTTCCAAACGGTCTGATGAGTTAGCTGTTAAGGATTTGCTGGCTCTCAGTGTTCAGTGTGCAGGTTCTGTGTCTAATATGGCCCAACGCCTATTTGCTCGAACCCGCCAAGTTGAATCATTGGCGGCTGAAGTGATGAGTCTTAAACAGGAGATTAGAGGGCTCAAGCATGAGAATAAACAGTTGCACCGGCTCACACATGAATATGCTACAAACATGAAGAGGAAGCTTGACCAGATGAAGGAAACTGAGGGTCAGGTTTTACTTGATCATCAGAGATTTGTGGGTTTGTTCCAAAGGCATTTATTGCCTTCGTCTTCTGGGGCTGTACCGCGTAATGAAGCTCCAAATGATCAACCTCTGATGCCTCATCCTTCTAGGGTTATGTCCAGTACTGAGGCTCCAAATGATCCCCCTCCGGTGCCTTCTTTTTCTGGGGCTCTACCGACTGCTGAGACTTCTCCTAAGCAACCTTTGTGAAGGCTCCCTCTTGTGTGTTTATTTTGACTCATGTATATGTACATATTTGTAGCTTATCGGGGATATCAATAAATAAGCTTTCCTTCATTTCAACGTATTGTGTTAAATACACCAAAGCCTTATTCGCTAAGTTCTTTGAATTTTCTTTTGTTGAAGCTTGTATGTTGAAGCATTCTGAGTGGAGCATGTAGGTTGGGGTAGTGTTCCCTTAATTTCCCGAGTGAGGAAAACTTCTCGATTGGGGACTTGGAAAATCCAAGTCACTGAGTGGGATCGGCTATATGAATCTTAGAACGCCATTGTGCTCGATCCTGTGTCATGTCCTTCGTTAGATCCAAGTACTCTAAGTCTTTTCTTAGAGTCTCTTCCAAAGTTTTCCTAGGTCTTCCTCTACCCCTTCGGCCCTGAACCTCTGTCCCATAGTCGCATCTTCTAATCGGAGCGTCAGTAGGCCTTCTTTGCACATGTCCAATCCACCGTAACTGATTTTCTCTCATCTTTCCTTCAATTTCGGCTACTCCTACTTTACCCCGGATATCCTCATTCCTAATCTTATCCTTTCTCGTGTGCCCGCACATCCAACGAAGCATCCTCATCTCTGCTACACCCATTTTGTGTACGTGTTGATGTTTCACCGCCCAACATTCTGTGCCATACAGCATCGCCGGCCTTATTGCCGTCCTATAAAATTTTCCCTTGAGCTTCAGTGGCATACGGCGGTCACACAACACACCGGATGCACTCTTCCACTTCATCCATCCAGCTTGTATTCTATGGTTGAGATCTCCATCTAATTCTCCGTTCTTTTGCAAAATAGATCCTAGGTAACGAAAACGGTCGCTCTTTGGTATTTCTTGATCTCCGATCCTCACCCCTAACTCGTTTTGGCCTCCATTTGCACTGAACTTGCACTCCATATATTCGGTCTTTGATCGGCTTAGGCGAAGACCTTTAGATTCCAACACTTCTCTCCAAAGGTTAAGCTTTGCATTTACCCCTTCCTGAGTTTCATCTATCAACACTATATCGTCTGCGAAAAGCATACACCAAGGAATATCATCTTGAATATGTCCTGTTAACTCATCCATTACCAACGCAAAAAGGTAAGGACTTAAGGATGAGCCTTGATGTAATCCTACAGTTATGGGAAAGCTTTCGGTTTGTCCTTCATGAGTTCTTACGGCAGTCTTTGCTCCTTCATACATATCCTTTATAGCTTGGATATATGCTACTCGTACTCCTTTCTTCTCTAAAATCCTCCAAAGAATGTCTCTTGGGACCCTATCATACGCTTTTTCCAAATCTATAAAGACCATGTGTAAATCCTTTTTCCCATCTCTATATCTTTCCATCAATCTTCGTAAGAGATAGATTGCCTCCATGGTTGAGCGCCCTGGCATGAACCCGAATTGGTTGTCCGAAACCCGTGTCTCTTGCCTCAATCTATGCTCAATGACTCTCTCCCAGAGCTTCATTGTATGACTCATTAGCTTAATACCCCTATAGTTCATGCAATTTTGTACGTCGCCCTTATTCTTGTAGATAGGCACCAAAGTGCTCGTTCGCCACTCATTTGGCATCTTCTTCGTTTTCAAAATCCTATTGAAAAGGTCAGTGAGCCATGTTATACCTGTTTCTCCCAAAAGTTTCCACACTTCGATTGGTATATCGTCTGGGCCTATTGCTTTTTTATGCTTCATCTTCTTCAAAGCTACAACCACTTCTTCCTTCCGGATTCGACGATAAAAAAAGTAGTTTCTACACTCTTCTGAGTTACTCAACTCCCCTAAAGAAGCACTCATTTCATGTCCTTCATTGAAAAGATTATGAAAATAACCTCTCCATCTGTCTTTAACCGCGTTCTCTGTAGCAAGAACCTTTCCATCCTCATCCTTGATGCACCTCACTTGGTTTAGGTCCCTTGTCTTCTTTTCCCTTGCTCTAGATAGTTTATAGATATCCAACTCTCCTTCTTTGGTATCTAGTCGCTTATACATATCGTCGTAAGCCGCTAACTTAGCTTCTCTGACAGCTTTCTTCGCCTCTTGCTTCGCTTTTCTATACCTTTCACCATTTTCATCGGTCATCTCCTTGTATAAGGCTTTACAACATTCCTTCTTAGCCTTCACCTTTGTTTGTACCTCCTCATTCCACCACCAAGATTCCTTTTGGTGTGGGGCAAAGCCCTTGGACTCTCCTAATACCTCTTTTGCTACTTTTCGGATACAACTAGCCATGGAATCCCACATTTGGCTAGCTTCCCCCTCTCTATCCCACACACATTGGGTGATTACCTTCTATTTGAAAATGGCTTGTTTTTCTTCTTTTAGATTCCACCATCTAGTCCTTGGGCACTTCCAGGTCTTGTTCTTTTGTCTTACTCTTTTGATATGTACATCCATTACCAACAAGCGATGTTGATTAGCCACGCTCTCTCCTGGTATAACTTTGCAATCCTTACAAGTTATACGATCCCCTTTCCTCATTAGAAGAAAATCTATTTGTGTTTTTGACGACCCACTCTTGTAGGTGATCACATGTTCTTCTCTCTTCTTAAAGAAGGTGTTGGCTAAGAAGAGATCATATGCCATTGCAAAATCCAAGATAGCTTCCCCATCCTCGTTTCTCTCCCCAAAACGATGGCCACCATGAAAACCTCCATAGTTGCCTGTCTCCCTGCCCACGTGTCCATTTAAATCTCCTCCTATAAATAACTTCTCCTTCTGAGCAATTCCTTGCACCAAGTCTCCAAGATCTTCCCAAAATTTCTCCTTCGAACTCGTATCCAACCCTACTTGAGTTGCGTATGCACTAATCACATTGATAAGTTCTTGTCCTATTACAATCTTGATTGCCATGATTCTATCTCCTACCCTCTTGACATCTACAACATCTTGTACCAAGGTCTTGTCCACGATGATGCCAACACCGTTTCTCGTTCTATTTGTGCCCGAATACCATAGTTTAAACCCTGAGTTTTCTAGATCCTTTGCCTTACTACCAACCCACTTAGTTTCTTGTAGGCACATAATATTTATCCTTCTCCTCACCATAACTTCCACTATTTCCATAGATTTTCCTGTTAAGGTTCCTATATTCCACGTTCCTAAACGTGTTTTGCTATCTTGAACTCTACCCTTCTGTCCTAGCTTCTTCACCCTCCCCCGTCTAATAGGATCAAAGTACTTCTTTTGTGTGTCCCGGGTAAAGTTGATAGGAGCATATGCTCCCAAACAACTTTGAGTGGAGTCGTTCGAAAAGAAGTTTCCATGGCCCCCTTGCTCATTTAACACTGCATCCGGGTGCCGATGGAGATACAGCGACCCTTGCTCACTTATCACTGTGCTCGGGCCACACAGCGCGCCACTTACGGTTGACGCCCTAGCTTTAGCGCGATTTTGTTCTGGATTCATTTTCATAAGGATTCGACGTGATCATGGAGTGCCGGCTGTCGACTACCTGACGCCCTCCCCCTCCTCCTTTATCCGGGCTTGGGACCGGCCATGTAAGACATAGGCGGAGTTGCAAATCAGTAAAATAACAAGGCAACAAAAAATTCATGCTTTATGTGCCATACCACTAGAACTAGGCCAACGAGCTTTGTTCGGCTGTCAAGTTTTCCACTCAAGCTCTCTTTCTCACATCAAATAATTTACCAATAACCCAAAGTTTATACAACATACCAACATCTTCCTAAATATCAAACAAAGAACAAACCAAACCTAGAAGCAGAGGCTCCTTAGCAATTAGTAACATAAAAATCGTTTACAAAAATAAGAATTTGGGGAACAAAGAAAATGTTCATTTCTCAGGAAACAGGAGACAAATTATCTTTCCTAACCTTTTTCCTTAACCCAATTCAACCCCATAACAACAATTTCAATTGCTCTTCTCTCCAAACTTTCCCGGCAACCAAACAAACAACAAACGAATCACACCAATTTCCCATCATTTTCTCAGTATCCATACAAACCACAAACCAATCCATGGAAACACGTAAAACGAAAAAGAATATCCATTAAATGGAAAATAAAATAAATTTGAGAAAACCCAATAGGCAATAGCTAAGCAAATAAGTTGTAGCAGTGTACCAGTTAGAGGTAGCTGGTCTGAGCAAGAGGGACTGGAGAGAGAAAGACCAAGTCCCTGTTAGAATTGGGGTTGTAGGAAGGTATAACACCCAGAAGAGAGAGTTGCTGAATCCTAAGGGCTCGGCTGGCTCGAGCACCATTGAGAGGAAATGGGTCACCAGGAACGGCCTGTTGAAAGGTAATCTTGCTTCTAGAATGGTTGGTGCATGCATTGAAAATGCTAGACAATTCTAGCATGAATATGGCATGTGTTCATTATGTTCATAAGCAAAGTCTATGTTGGTGGGCTACTTTAAGAGAATCAAGAATAATGGCTAGGATGATTTCACACTTGGTATTCACACTTGGTATGGTTGGTTATGCTTGCCTATAAATATAGGTGAGTGTGTTGTAATGTAAGATATAAGAAGAAGAAAAGAGAAGTGAGAAAGAAGAAGAAGAAGTAAGAGAGACAAGAAGGCTCTCTAAAGTGAGAATAAGTAGAAGAAGCATTCATAGCTTCCAAGAGTGTTTGAGTGATTTCTCTTGTATTAGTTTGTGTGAGAATAAGAAAAGTTTTGAGTGTTACCTTGAATATTCTTTTTCTCTTGCCTATCAATTTCCGCTGTGTTACATTCTTATTTGTGAGATAGACATCTCCAAAGTAGAGAAGTCTTTTAAATCCCAACAAAGTGGTATCAGAGCCATGGCTAACAACGCTATGGCTGCCTTCCAAGTTCCAGTGCTCAACAACAACAACTTCGATAATTGGAGTATCAAAATGAAGGCCCTTTTGGGAGCACATGATGTATGGGAAGTCGTGGAGAAAGGCTACATTGAGCCAGAAGATGAAGCTACTCTGCCCCAACCCCAGAAGGAGAGTTTGAAAGACTCAAGAAAGAGAGACAAGAAGGCTCTCTACCTCATCTACCAAGCATTAGATGACAATGGTTTTGAGAAGGTCTCAAGTGCAACCTCCGCCAAGCAAGCATGGGAGAAGCTTCAAACCTCTTACAAAGGAGCCGAATAAGTGAAAAAGGTTCGTCTTCAAGTATTAAGAGGTGAGTTCGAATCTTTACAAATGAAAGGGTCTGAATCAATCTCCGATTACTTCTCAAGAGTTTTAGCCGTTTCCAATCAATTAAAAAGAAACGGTGAAAAATTAGAAGATGTTAGAATTATGGAGAAGATACTACGCTCGTTGGACCCCAAGTTCGAGCACATTGTCGTGACAATTGAAGAAACTAAAGACTTGGAAGAAATCAGTATAGAGCAATTAATGGGTTCGCTACAAGCATATGAAGAGAAACATAAGAAGAGGCAAGGGAATGATGAGCAGCTTCTCAAGATACATATTCAGCCAAAGAAGAAAGAAGAAAGCTTCGACAACGAGAGAAGCCAGTACGGAAGAAGTCGTGGCCGAGGTCGCGGACGTGGACATGGGCGTGGACGAAGTTGGAACTTCAACAACCATAGCAACTACGAAAGAGGAGAAAGCTCAACAAAAGGTCGTGGGAGAGGACGCTCAAACTTGAGGTATGAAAAATCTCAAGTTCAATGCTATAATTGTCAAAAGTTCGGGCATTATGCTTGGGAATGTAAAGCTCCAAACAACAGACTTGATGAGAAGGTCAATTATGTGAAAGAAGATAAAGAAGAGAATGGCGTTGTGCTACTAGCGTGCAAGAACAATAATGGAGACCAAGACTATACATGGTATCTTGACACCGGCGCTAGCAACCACATGTGTGGAAAAAGAAGCGTGTTCGTAGAGCTCAATGAATCAGTGAGTGGCAACGTTTCTTTTGGAGACGAATCCAAAATACCCGTAAAAGGAAAAGGTAACATCCTTATTCCCCTTGAAAATGGCGGTCACCAATTAATTTCAAATGTCTACTACGTGCCCAATATGAAAAGCAACATTTTGAGTTTGGGTCAACTCTTAGAAATGTTGGAAATGTGCCCTAAAGCCAATCATGTGATGATACTTTACGGACATTTCACATGTTAAACTAATCTAGTTTAACATATAAAGGGCATAGATTATTGTTTGAGCCGTCTCATATAAATGTTATATGCTTAAACGATAAAGTCCAAGGAATATGTGATTGGGAGAATGTAATCTAATGAAGTTAGATTCATGAGACCATTCTTTCGTAGACACATCCTAAACGTTCCTGATCATAGGATTGCCAATTGGGCGTTGACAGTCCGTTAAGATCAGTACGTACTATGTCTTCTCTCAGGGAGAGTGATTAGTCTCGAGTCATTGGTGTGTGTGACATCAAGACAAGTACGGTAGGTGCTCAATAGAGAATGAGTTCACTGAACGCGATCAACGAAGAGTTCTCATATTCCATGTCACGTGAGAACTCATGGTTGGGATAATGCAAAGTAGTCCTTTGACCTGAGGCATCATAGTTGTCTTGTGGTTAAGTCCTTGATCTTTGATTATGTCAAAGTCACTCCATCAGGAGGGTGTCCACGGCATCGTTGGGGTCAAGCCACTTAGCTATGGAGACAAGTGAATGCGCAACAAGGGATCTCTAACCTTCAAACCGTTTGAGGGAGAATACTCTATGATATGATTTGAATCTCTGGCCAGAGTATGAATGAGATTTGGGAATGCGTTCCGAATCACATTCAAGGTAATCATATAAGCACAAGACACACATTGGATAGTAGACATGAGCAAATGAACTATCAAACCAAACAATGTGGTCAAGAGTATTAGATTAGAGAAAGACCGTATTGCATTTGTAATCCCGAACTGAATAGGTTCTCTAACCTCTTCTGATTAGCTTGGGTAACCATGATATGCTGCTAGGTGTCACTCATGGTTTGTGGAAGCCCTAAACGTGTATAATCACTAAAGGGAGAATTGAAAATAGTTTCAATTCACAATCGATGTAAAATGGTTTTAATCGCCCACTACCTCGCTAAAAGGAACCTAATGGATCGCACACCATAAGAGGTGGAGATTGAAGATTAAACGGAAATGAGTAAGAATGATTAAATGGTTTAATCATTTATTTATGGCAAATATTAATTAATATGTTAATTAATCAAACGAATAAGTTCGTTAAAGACTTCGGGATAGTTTTGGACCTTAAGGCCCAATGGGCTTCGAACGTCAAGCCCATTAACTTAAGTTGTATGACAATTTAATGAATAAAGATTCATTAAAGCCCAAAAATCCCAATATGGCCGGCCATAGTCTGATGAATTAGGGTTTTGGTTATTTAGGTCACTTAAAGAAGTGACTATATAAATGACTTTATAGCCAAATATTCATTAAGGATTAAAAGGGTTTATTTTTGGGGAAAATTGGTGAGAATTGTCTCTCCATTTTCTCTCTAAAGAGGCCAACACCTTGGAGGGTACATCTAGCAATCCTACTACTCCAAGGTCACTCATTTCTTCTACAATCTAACCTTGGTGAAGAGACTTAGAGGTTCTCAATTTTGGGAACTTAGAGAACCTATTCTTCCATCCAAATCCATGGATCTAAGAAGCAAGGAATGAAGGCCCTATCTCTTTGGGTGATTAGCCTTTGCTTATGCAAAGAGGAATCTACAAAGGTATTAATTTCAACTCACTTTGTTTTGAGTTGATTATTGGTTCACCAATCTACTAGGCTTTGAATTTCATGGTCATGTTTTGTTTTTGAGTGCATACAAGCATGATTCCGCCTTTAATTGTTAATTGCATGCTATATGATGTTGCTCAAATGAACATGTTTTCACAAAATAATCCTTCAAGTGGTATCAGAGCCTAGGTCTAGTAGTTGGTGAATCCTTTTGTGTTTTGTAGTTCATAAGTTTGTGATTTAAAAGTTGTAATTGTTACAAGCTTTATTCTTGCTTCTTTGAAAGTAAATTTTGTTGGAAAATTTGCTATCTCAAATGTTGTAGATGTTGTTCATATGAGCATGAATATTGGAGCTAAAATTTGGTGCCATGCTTTTGGGAAAATTCGGCCAAAACCAAAGGGTGGATTTTTGGGTTCTTGTTTGACTTGTTAAAAGTGTTTTAATGTGTTCTTTGGAACCCCTAAGTACCCTAGTTTGGTTAGATGTTATTTCCCTTAAGTAAGAATGGTTTTGGAATGTTTTTGGGTGAAAAAAGTTCATGGAAAAATTTGGGTTTTTCATGGATGTTCTTCATTGTTCTTGATGTTCTTGCCAAGAACAAAAAGGTTTGGTGTTTTGATTCAAAGTTTTGATTTATTTCATAAAGTTTATGTGATATGTTTTTAAATGATTTATCATGTATTTAAAGTGTTAGATATTTGTATAAATGATGATTGAAATAATTGTGATTGAATTATTTCAAAAACTTATCTTACATACACTTGCATGATTAATTTTGACAAAACTCACAAATCAACACACACATCACTCTTATCCTCTCCCCAAAACCGGCCACTCCCTCAAAGGGAGTACTTTTGGGGCTTTTATGCAATTACATAAAGTTTTGATACTTTTGTGTATTTGCACTTTGGCCCAAAAGTTTACGTTTTTACGTTTAGGTCCAAAAACGCTAAAGGACAAATTGTTTTGTTCCTTTAATGAAGTTTTTGCATTATTAAAAGTTTGGGTTCTAGTTGTATTTACATGAAGTAGTGACTTTTGTGTATTGTACAAAGTGACCCCAAAAGTTTTTGTTATTGCAATATGGCCCAAAAGTTGAGGTTAATTGCATGATGGCCCAAATAGGATGAGAACAAAATTGTTTTGTTTCTTTAAATGAGAATTGGATTTTCATTTTGTTTAGCTCCATTTAAATCAATTTTATGGATACAAAAACCAAATGAAAATGTTGCATTCAAATTAATTAGTTAAAGTGTTAATTAATTAAAGGGTGATTATGAACCTAAGCCTAATATAATTGAGCTATGTGAAAGGCGTTTCAAATTTGTTTGAACCATGGGAATGTGTAGATTAGATTTTGGTTGTAATTTGATTTGATCAAATGTTGTAAAAGGGCTTAAGCTCTTCTTTACTTTAAAGTAATTTGTTATATGCAAATGTTGTAATGAGCATAAGCTCACCTTTACTTTGAAGTACTTCTTTCTTGCTTTATACGATATGCATGAAAATGAAGTAGTTGGGTCCAACGCCCCTAAGACAATACGCCTTAATGTGATTAAACGCGTAACTAAAATCAATCACCATCCCTAGACCGAGATTTAACACAAGGCTCGTGTTGAATCTAAACAAAGGTTCATAATCATCCTTAGGCCCTAAGGCAACTATATATAGTCCATCAAATGAATGCAAAGTTTATGTTAGTAGTATCATATACTCTTGCTTTAAAAATCGTTTTAAAAGCATAGTGGGAGTATTATGTACAACTAAAACAATGAGATGGACCAATAGTTGTAATAGGACCAAAATTGTTTTAATAGAGATTAAAATGTATGTTTATATGTGATGAGACCTAAAACCCTCAACCAAACCAATATTAAGTTGATAAGCGGAAAGTGCTTAGAACACTCTTTCGTGGCCTTCCACCGTGGTGGGATCCAATCGTTTATGACTTGTACACCGGCTTCACCCTATCATGGGGGAGTACAAAGTGCATGCTTATACTCAGGAGGAATCCATATACATATGATGAGGTTGGTGTAGGCAACGAGGATGGCCGACATCGTATCATCGTGAGGCTATTCTTGAACCCCTTCACGAACTAAGCATGGTGGGAATGACTTAACTAAGTGAAATGGAGCCAACATCATATCATTGTGAGGTGACATTCTCTAGAGGCCAAATAAGATGGGTACTTGCATTAGTTGCAAATGAGTAAGCGTACTCTCTCATTATTATTGTTGCTAGCCATACATCGTATCATCGTGCGGTGGGCTTGGTAATAGTGAGCCTCCCATAACCTACTAGGAGTTTCATCCAAAACTCTCGAATTCCAATGAGGGATATGGAATTTGCCAAAAATAGTGGGTGGTGCTATTTTGATTTAAAGACCCGAATCAAATGGCTTAAAATCAATCAATCTATATTCGTTATGTATTTGTTTACCAATATATTTGCAAACGCTATCCAACACTTGACAAAACCGAATGTTTTAGTTTCCGGACTTGGTACCACAATCCCAAAGAATGTCTTAAATGGATTGTATATGTATCTAAGTAGTCTCATCCTCACAATCTTCCTATTGATAATGTATCATTAGAAGAATATGTTAGAAAAGGTCTATCATAAAGAGGACAACACTTTTAATGTCATAATTCTTCAATTACAAATTGTTGTATGAAGAAATAGGAGTTGCTTTGAACAACCCTTAGTCAATGCAAACACTTAGTGCTTGTTTCTTTGTTAAATGAACAAAGAACTTGAGAAGAAAGCACAAAGGCATGGACACTTAATGTGCCATAATTCTTCACTTACAATTTGTTGTGTGAAGAAATAAGAGTTGCCTTGTATAACTCTTTAAAGTTTGTAATTATGTTTAGAATATAATGGTTGATTGACAAAAATAGTCCACTAACATGGACTTATGATGATTTTGAATCATTGAATGTTGAAGTGATAAACCACTTAACGAGACGGAAACTAGGCGAGGACTTCACCTTTGTTTCCCTATCCTAATGGTTCACTAAGTTTATTGTAAACTATGTAGTGAACAATAACCACATGCTCTCCAAAATGTTTGATGTGTATAACACAATTGAAAAAGGTTTCAAGAGAGATAGTGGGAGTTTAGGGACCATGACTAATGTAGTCAAAGGTGAAAGTCAAATAAAGAAGATAAATAACTCCAAGGGAACAAACTTTCTTTATGAAAGGATGGACATTGGAAGGGGTATTTGCAAGAAATGTCTTGCAAGTGTCAAGAACACACCTTTCGAAGGTGTTGTAAAATGTTCTTGAAAAGTTCAAAACAGTTGGTTCTTCTACTTGAATGCTTGATTCCGTATTAGTAACTATGTTTTACAATCGTTGTAAAAGTGTGGCTAATAAGAAGTAGAAGATTAATGAGAGAAGAGAAAGTACTTCACATTCGAAACGTGAATCAAATGTAGATCTCTGCGAAAGCAGATGGTACTTACTTCCTCATATGAACTACCAAAGAAATTGGAAAAACATAGATTGTCTTTATATTCCAATTTTAAGGAACTAAATTCCGTCACTATGTGAAATGGATAAATGTTTTGTTTGACAAAACAATGTTCTTTATTAATCAATGATTGGATTATGGTAATCTAATTAATTATCTCTATAGTAGAGATAATATGGTAGTGTTAACTGTTTAGAAAATAATGATGCTTAAAACCCAAAAGGTTGCAAGGTAGTGACTAATCCCAACTAAAGTTGTGATACCTTTAAAACATAAATTACGAGTTGGTCATAGATGGACGCTTTGGATCGTTAGATCCGGATCCAATACCTTCTTGTTAAAATTGTATAAAGGCGAAATGTTCGAATCTTTATTCTTTTGGAAAGAAAAAAGAATCACAAAGTTGTTGAGGGTAATTCACTTAGATGTTAGTGGTATTTGTCCACAAACATAATACTACTCATATTGGATAACATTCACCGAAGATCACTCTCGGTTGGACTATAGTTTATTTTGAATAAACACAAGTCCGAATACTTTGCAAAATGTTTCAAAGAATTCAAGTAATGTAAGTTGATGAGTAAGACGTCTAAAGTATTTACCTCCTTAGATTTGATCCAAGGAAAGGTAACACTTTAGATGAGTTTCCTTGAAAGATATCAAGGAAAATAGCATCAAAAGATAATGTATTTCTCCATTAGGAGAAGAACGAACTCGAATAAGTTTTAGTTCGTTAGATATTATCTATTACCCATATATAGGATATATACTTCTAAAACAATATGATTGTCAATGAGAAGATCTTCCAATATTTTCATGACTCCATAAGATGTAGTTGGAAAGAAAGACAAATCTTAAGCATGTTAAAGATTTGGGGTTGTGTGCTAACAAGCAATATTTGTTTGATAACAATCTTGTAGGATATCCTTAAAATAACTTTTGGATATCGCTTCTATAAACCAACTAACAAAGGTTGTTTTGTTGGGTAGTTCATTATAATTCTACAATGTGATTTGCCTAAGAGCAAATGAACGAGAGATAGAACTCGAAGAATGGGTTCTTTGAGAGACAAGATAGTAATCAACAAATATAACAACCTAGTTCCTATACCACAAGCTCCAAAGTAGTCGATAAGAATGAAAATCCTTATGACTACATTGAGTGCATATACGATATATACTCAAGGAAATGGTAAAGTACCATTTGACTCGAAATAATGAAACCTTCATAAGCTAATTGGTAGCTTAAGGTGACTACAATCAAAGAGAATGGTTGACTTTAAAGGAACCATTTTTGACGTAGTCTTAGTTTCAATTAATTCGAAGATTGCTAGCTACAACTAAATGGTGATTCAATGTTTGGACATAATATGGGTTTCCGAAACCATTATTAAGATAGTCTTGATAATATATGTCTAAAACTATAAATCACAAGACATGTAAGTTGTAGAGATCCATCCATCATGGATCTTAGCAAGTTAGTGGGAGCTATTTGCATTTTATGAGAAAAGGATCAAATCGTTTGATTTCTCATAAAGATGTAAATGAATCTTTTGTTTACTAGTTTTAAAAAAAATTAGTTGGAGTTAATCATGTTCCTAAAATTTAAATATATATGATATATTAATTTTGGAAATGAAAAGAATACTTCTTCGTTAAAGTTATGACTTTAAGCATTCTATAAACGATAGAATGTATATGGGAGATATAGTCTATATACATGGGATGGTAGGAAGTTTCTCATATGATGATAAACTTCAATAAGAAGGACGATTCTAGTGAGACTAGCAAGTTGCCCTTCTCAAAGGGAATGTGCCCCTTTGACTCCCAAAGAAATAATGCGTAAATAGAATCCTTTATGCATACGCAGAAAGATGATTTATGTATTTCATATTGTATGAAAAACATTGATATGAGTTGTACCTAAAACGGTACAAGACGATATCAGTGCAAGCCCAGGATCAGAACCATGGCAACTGTCAAGTGAATCCTTAAGTATTTAAGAAATACTAAAGGATAAATTCCTCAAAGATCGAGGAAGAATCAAAGTAACGTAATGGAAGCGTAAATGTATTAGATTATGAATCTAATCCATCATTGGATGTTTCTTCATTATGAATGAAGAGATAAACGAATATCTCTTTATTATGACTAAAAAGATATTTGGATGGAAACATTAAAGTAATGACTTTAGTGTGTTCCATTATGAATGCAAGATATATTGCCATATAGAAGTTTACAACAATGTTGTTTGGATGGGAAAGTTCATTTATGAACTCTCTATTCGGTTCCAACCAGAAAGTGTATGACACTAATGGGGCGATAGCTCAAGCCTGGGAATCAAGGTCTCATCAAGATCCGAACTCAAATGAGAGACTGAACCACATGATTGAGAATCATGTATAATGGTGACGTCGTTATTCTCAAGGTTGCTTCTATGGATAACACATATAGATGTCCACTGTCTAGGCCTACTATTCAACCATTTATGAAATGACTACAGAAAAGGTATCATCAAGATGACCAAGCTGATTGGCTCTAGTGCAAGTGGGAGATTGTTGGAAATGTGCCCTAAAGCCAATCATGTGATGATACTTTACGGACATTTCACATGTTAAACTAATCTAGTTTAACATATAAAGGGCATAGATTATTGTTTGAGCCGTCTCATATAAATGTTATATGCTTAAACGATAAAGTCCAAGGAATATGTGATTGGGAGAATGTAATCTAATGAAGTTAGATTCATGAGACCATTCTTTCGTAAACACATCCTAAACGTTCCTGATCATAGGATTGCCAATTGGGCGTTGATAGTCCGTTAAGATCAGTACGTACTATGTCTTCTCTCAGGGAGAGTGATTAGTCTCGAGTCATTGGTGTGTGTGACATCAAGACAAGTACGGTAGGTGCTCAATAGAGAATGAGTTCACTGAACGCGATCAACGAAGAGTTCTCATATTCCATGTCACGTGAGAACTCATGGTTGGGATAATGCAAAGTAGTCCTTTGACCTGAGGCATCATAGTTGTCTTGTGGTTAAGTCCTTGATCTTTGATTATGTCAAAGTCACTCCATCAGGAGGGTGTCCACGGCATCGTTGGGGTCAAGCCACTTAGCTATGGAGACAAGTGAATGCGCAACAAGGGATCTCTAACCTTCAAACCGTTTGAGGGAGAATACTCTATGATATGATTTGAATCTCTGGCCAGAGTATGAATGAGATTTGGGAATGCGTTCCGAATCACATTCAAGGTAATCATATAAGCACAAGACACACATTGGATAGTAGACATGAGCAAATGAACTATCAAACCAAACAATGTGGTCAAGAGTATTAGATTAGAGAAAGACCGTATTGCATTTGTAATCCCGAACTGAATAGGTTCTCTAACCTCTTCTGATTAGCTTGGGTAACCATGATATGCTGCTAGGTGTCACTCATGGTTTGTGGAAGCCCTAAACGTGTATAATCACTAAAGGGAGAATTGAAAATAGTTTCAATTCACAATCGATGTAAAATGGTTTTAATCGCCCACTACCTCGCTAAAAGGAACCTAATGGATCGCACACCATAAGAGGTGGAGATTGAAGATTAAACGGAAATGAGTAAGAATGATTAAATGGTTTAATCATTTATTTATGGCAAATATTAATTAATATGTTAATTAATCAAACGAATAAGTTCGTTAAAGACTTCGGGATAGTTTTGGACCTTAAGGCCCAATGGGCTTCGAACGTCAAGCCCATTAACTTAAGTTGTATGACAATTTAATGAATAAAGATTCATTAAAGCCCAAAAATCCCAATATGGCCGGCCATAGTGTGATGAATTAGGGTTTTGGTTATTTAGGTCACTTAAAGAAGTGACTATATAAATGACTTTATAGCCAAATATTCATTAAGGATTAAAAGGGTTTATTTTTGGGGAAAATTGGTGAGAATTGTCTCTCCATTTTCTCTCTAAAGAGGCCAACACCTTGGAGGGTACATCTAGCAATCCTACTACTCCAAGGTCACTCATTTCTTCTACAATCTAACCTTGGTGAAGAGACTTAGAGGTTCTCAATTTTGGGAACTTAGAGAACCTATTCTTCCATCCAAATCCATGGATCTAAGAAGCAAGGAATGAAGGCCCTATCTCTTTGGGTGATTAGCCTTTGCTTATGCAAAGAGGAATCTACAAAGGTATTAATTTCAACTCACTTTGTTTTGAGTTGATTATTGGTTCACCAATCTACTAGGCTTTGAATTTCATGGTCATGTTTTGTTTTTGAGTGCATACAAGCATGATTCCGCCTTTAATTGTTAATTGCATGTTATATGATGTTGCTCAGATGAACATGTTTTCACAAAATAATCCTTCAAGAAAAAGGTTATGATTTTCATACAAAAAATTATATCCTTTTTCTTAGAGATGACAAAGGAAGATTAATTGCCAAGGCGAAAATGTCAAAGAATAGGATGTTTCCCATGAACATTCAAAACGATGTTGCAAAGTGTCTCAAGATATGTTACAAAGACATATCTTGGCTTTGGCATCTTCGTTTTGGGCATCTTAACTTCGGGGGATTGGAGTTATTATCTAAGAAGGAGATGGTGAGAGGATTACCGTGCATCAGCCACCCTGATCAAGTTTGTGAAGGATGTTTACTTGGAAAACAATTCAGGAAAAGCTTTCCAAAGGAGTCGACCACAAGAGCCCAGAAGCCACTTGAGCTCATTCACACCGATGTGTGCGGTCCTATAAAACCAAGCTCTTTGGGTAAAAATAATTATTTCCTTCTCTTCATTGATGATTTTTCAAGAAAAACCTGGGTTTATTTCTTGAAGCAGAAATCAGAAGTCTTTGGAGCATTCAAGAAGTTCAAAGCCGCCGTAGAAAAAGAGAGTGGTTGCAAGATCAAAGCCATGAGATCTGATCGAGGAGGAGAATTCACTTCAAAGGAATTTCAAGAATTTTGTGAAGCCAATGGAATTCGTCGACCTTTGACAGTTCCAAGATCCCCTCAACAAAATGGTGTGGCGGAAAGAAAAAATCGAACTATCCTCGACATGGCTTGAAGTATGCTCAAAAGCAAGAGATTGCCTAAGGAGTTATGGGCAGAAGCTGTAGCATGTGCTGTCTACCTATCCAATCGATCTCCAACAAGAAGTGTGTGGGGAAAGACTCCGCAAGAAACATAGAGTGGAATAAAACCAGGTATCTCTCATCTAAGAGTTTTTGGAAGCATAGCCCATGTACATGTACCAGACGAGAGGAGAGCCAAACTCGACGACAAAAGTGAGAAGTTCATCTTCATCGGCTATGACTCAAATTCAAAAGGCTACAAGTTGTATAATCCAAACAATGGAAAGACGGTGATCAGTCGAGACGTGACGTTCGACGAAGAAGAAGAATGGGATTTTGGCCCGCATGCAGGAGATCTTCATTTATTTCCTCAATTTCAAGAAGAGAATGAACAAGGGACGATGAAGCAAGCAAGAGAGGTTCAACAAGAATCCACTACTCCACCTGCTTCACCAATATCAACCAATCATGGCAATTCACCAGCATCAACATCATCAAGTGGGAGCCTAAATGAAAGAGAAGTACCACGCACAAGAAGTATACGAGATCTCTATGAGGTAGCTGAAAGACTTGATAATCCTACACATTTCTGTCTCTTTGCTGATTGTGAACCAGTCGACTTCCAAGAAGCAGTACAAGATACTAAGTGGAGGAAAGCAATGGATGAAGAAATCAAAGCAATCGAGAAAAATGAAACATGGGAACTCACTGATCTTCCAAAAGGACACAAAGCCATTGGAGTCAAGTGGGTGTACAAGACAAAGAAAAATGCCAACGGAGAGGTCGAAAGATACAAGGCGAGACTAGTGACGAAAGGTTATAGTCAAAGAGCCGGAATCGACTATGATGAGGTATTTACACCCGTTGCTCGTTTGGAAACGATACGATTGCTAATTTCTTTGGCAGCTCAAAACAAATGGAAGATTCAACAAATGGATGTGAAGTCCGCCTTCCTAAATGGAGTCCTTGAAGAAGAAGTCTACATTCAGCAACTATCAGACTAAGAAACTCAATCGGCGTCACAAGCAAGATTAAGGGGGGATGTTGAAAGGTAATCTTGCTTCTAGAATGGTTGGTACATGCATTGAAAATGCTAGACAATTCTAGCATGAATATGGCATGTGTTCATTATGTTCATAAGCAAAGTCTATGTTGGTGGGCTACTTTAAGAGAATCAAGAATAATGGCTAGGATGATTTCACACTTGGTATTCACACTTGGTATGGTTGGTTATGCTTGCCTATAAATATAGGTGAGTGTGTTGTAATGTAAGATATAAGAAGAAGAAAAGAGAAGTGAGAAAGAAGAAGAAGAAGTAAGAGAGACAAGAAGGCTCTCTAAAGTGAGAATAAGTAGAAGAAGCATTCATAGCTTCCAAGAGTGTTTGAGTGATTTCTCTTGTATTAGTTTGTGTGAGAATAAGAAAAGTTTTGAGTGTTACCTTGAATATTCTTTTTCTCTTGCCTATCAATTTCCACTGTGTTACATTCTTATTTGTGAGATAGACATCTCCAAAGTAGAGAAGTCTTTTAAATCCCAACACGGCCATGGCGGAGCCCTCAAGGGTCTGAGGCGAAGAAACGTTCAAGTCCCAGAAGGTTGAGTCCATTGCCGTCCTCAGGTTCACCATTGTTGGCTGTCGAAAGAGTGAGGGAGCACGAATTCTTTTTGGTTTCGGTTTTGGGGTTTAAGTGGTGGGTTTGTGATGGTTTTATTTTTCTCTTCCTTTGGGTCCTTATCTGTCTTGAAATGAGCATGAACATGGTGTATCCTCTTTATCGCATTTCGTGCTCATGACATGATATTAAGTGGAGAAAAACTTATGAGTTATAATTGTTTCATTGGCTTGAGACTCTACCATGGCGATGTATCACTATCATGGAAGTACTTTGCGAGAAAGAGATTGGTGGTTGAGAAATCCGCAAAATCCACCATGGTGTGAAAGGAGAAGGTGGTGATGGAGTGTTCATATGTTATGTTTCAATGAAGGATGGTACTAGTTTAAGGGAGGTGAATAGGTTCCAATTTATAAATTTAATGTTAATTTCGATTCTCAAATTAATTTTCACGTTCACATCATATGAAATATCCTACATAATAAACAAATAAAATGTACACACGGAAGTAGGAAAATCCTCGGGCTCCCTCCCAAGTCCCAAGTCAGGACAAATGAGGACGGAAAGACTTACAAAACTCATCAACTAGTAGGCAATTTTATCTCCATGCTTTGCTACTCAAACTAACTCCGCCTGTGTAAGTTTATCTTACATTGCCGGTCCCAAGCCCGGGTAAAGGAGGAGGGGGAGGGCGTCAGGTAGTCGACAGCGGGCACTCCACAGTTACGTCGAATCCTTATGAAAATGAATCCAGAACGAAATCGCGCTAAAGCTAGGGCGTCACCCGTAAGTGGCGTGCTGTGTGGCGCGAGCACAGTGATAAGTGAACAAGGGTCGCTGTATCTCCATCGGCACCCAAATGCAGTGTTAAATGAGCAAGGGGGCCATAGAAACTTCTTTTCGAACGACTCCACTCAAAGTTGTTTGGGACCATATGCTCCTATCAACTTTACACAGGACACACAAAAGAAGTACTTTGATCCTATTGGACGGGGGAGGGTGAAGAAGCTAGGACAGAATGGTAGAGTTTAAGAGAGTAGAATGCGTTTAGGAACGTGGAATATAGGAACCTTAACGGGAAAATCTATGGAAGTAGTGGAAGTTATGGTGAGGAGAAGGATAAATATTATGTGCCTACAAGAAACTAAGTGGGTTGGTCTTAAGGCAAAGGATCTAGAAAACTCAGGGTTTAAACTTTGGTATTCAGGCACAAATAGAACGAGAAACGGTGTTGGCATCATCGTGGACAAGACCTTAACACAAGATGTTGTAGATGTCAAAAGGGTAGGAGATAGAATCATGGCAATCAAGATTGTAATAGGACAAGAACTCATCAATGTTATTAGTGCGTACGCACCTCAAGTAGGGTTGGATACGAGTTCGAAGGAGAAATTTTGGGAAGACCTTGGAGACTTGGTGCAAGGAATTGCCCAGACGGAGAAGTTATTTATAGGAGGAGATTTAAATGGACACGTGGGCAGGGAAACAGGCAACTATAGAGGTTTTCATGGTGGCCATGGTTTTGGGGAGAGAAACGAGGATGGGGAAGCTATCTTGGATTTTGCAATGGCATATGATCTCTTCTTAGCCAACACCTTCTTTAAGAAGAGAGAAGAACATGTGATCACCTACAAGAGTGGGTCGTAAAAAACACAAATAGATTTTCTTCTAATGAGGAAAGGGGATCATATAACTTGTAAGGATTGCAAAGTTATACCGAGAGAGAGCTTGGCTAATCAACATCGCTTGTTGGTGATGGATGTACATATCAAAAGAGTGAGAAAAAAGAACAAGACTTGGAAGTGCCCAAGGACTAGATGGTGGAATCTAAAAGGAGAAAAACAAGTCATTTTCAAAGAGAAAGTAATCACCCAGTATGGGTGGGATAGAGAGGGGGAAGCTAGCCAAAGGTAGGATTCCATGGCTAGTTGTATCCGAAAAGTAGCAAAAGAGGTATTAGGAAAGTCCAAGGGCTTTGCCCCACACCAAAAGGAATCTTGGTGGTGGAATGAGGAGGTACAAACAAAGGTGAGGGCTAAGAAGGAATGTTGTAAAGCCTTATACAAGGACAGGACCGATGAAAATGGTGAAAGGTATAGAAGAGCGAAGCAAGAGGCGAAGAAAGCTGTGAGAGAAGCTAAGTTAACGGCTTATGACGACATGTATAAGCGACTAGATACCAAAGAAGGAGAGTTGGATATCTATAAACTAGCTAGAGCAAAGGAAAAGAAGACAAGGGATCTAAACCAAGTGAGGTGCATCAAGGATGAGGATGGAAAGGTTCTTGCTACAGAGAATACGGTTAAAGACAGATGGAGAGGTTATTTTCATAATCTTTTCAATGAAGGACATGAAATGAGTACTTCTTTAGGGGAGTTGAGTAACTAAGAAGAGTGTAGAAACTACTCCTTTTATCGTCGAATCAGGAAGGAAGAAGTGGTTGTAGCTTTGAAGAAGATGAAGCATAGAAAAGCAGTGGGCCCAGACGATATACCGATCGAAGTGTGGAAAGTCCTGAGAGAGACAGGTATAGCATGGCTCACTGACCTTTTCAATAGGATTTTGAAAATGAAGAATATGCCAACTGAGTGGCAAAAGAGCTAATGAACTATAGGGGTATTAAACTAATGATTCATACAATGAAGCTCTGGGAGAGAGTCATTGAGCATAGATTGAGGCAAGAGACACGGGTTTCGGACAACCAATTCGGGTTCATGCCAGGGCGCTCAACCATGGAGGCAATCTATCTCTTATGAAGATTGATGGAAAGATATAGAGATGGGAAAAAGGATTTACACATGGTCTTTATAGATTTGGAAAAAGCGTATGATAGGTCCCAAGATACATTCTTTGGAGGATTTTAGAGAAGAAAGGAGTACGAGTAGCATATATCCAAGCTATAAAGGATATGTATGAAGGAGCAAAAACTCTCGTAAGAACTCATGAAAGACAAACCGAAAGCTTCCCCATAACTGTAGGATTACATCAAGGCTCATCCTTAAGTCCTTACCTTTTTGCGTTGGTAATGAATGAGTTAACAGGACATATTCAAGATGATATTCTTTGGTGTTTGCTTTTCGCAGACGATATAGTGTTGATAGATGAAACTCAGGAAGGTGTAAATGCGAAGCTTAACCTTTGGAGAGAAGTGTTGGAATCTAAAGGTCTTCGCCTAAGCCGATCAAAGACAGAATATATGGAGTGCAAGTTCTGTGCAAATGGAGGCCAAAATGAGTTAGGGGTGAGGATCGGAGATCAGGAAATACCAAAGAGCGATCGTTTTTGCTACTTAGGATCTATCTTGTAAAAGAACGGATAATTAGATGGAGATCTCAACCATAGAATACAAGCTAGATGGATGAAGTGGAAGAGTGCATCCGGCGTGTTGTGTGACCGCCGTATGCCACTGAAGCTCAAGGGCAAATTTTATAGGACGGCAATAAGGCCGGCGATGCTGTATGGCACAGAATGTTGGGCGGTGAAGCATCAACACGTACACAAAATGGGTATAGCGGAGATGAGGATGCTTCGTTGGATGTGTGGGCACACGAGAAAGAATAAGATTAGGAATGTGGATATCAAAGGTAAAGTAGGAGTAGCCGAAATTGTAGGAAAATTGAGAGAAAATCGGTTACAGTGGTTTGGACATGTGCAAAGAAGGTCTACTGATGCTCCGGTTAGAAGATGCGACTACGGGACAGAGGTTCAGGGCCGAAGGGGTAGAGGAAGACCTAGGAAAACTTTGGAAGAGACTTTAAGAAAAGACTTAAAGTATTTGGATCTAACAGAGGACATGACAAAGGACCAAGCACAATGGCGTTCTAAGATTCATATAGCCGACCCCACTCAGTGAAGAAGGTTTTGGTGTATTTAACACAATACGTTGAAATGAAGCAAAGCTTATTTATTGATATCTCCGATAAGTTACAAATATGTACATATACATGAGTCAAAATAAACACACAAGAGGGAGCCTTCACAAAGGTTGCTTAGGAGAAGTCTCAGCAGTCGGTAGAGCCCTAGAAAGAGAAGGCACCGGAGAGGGATCATTCGGAGCCTCGGTACTGGACAGAACCCTAGAAGGAGGAGGCATCGAAGGTTGATCATTTGGAGCTTCATTACGTGGTACAGCCCCAGAAGACGAAGGCAATAAATGCCTTTGGAACAAACCCATAAACCGCTGATGATCAAGTAAAACCCGACCATCAGATTCCTTCATCTGGTCAAGCTTCCTCTTCATGTTTGTAGCATAGTCATGTGCGAGCCGGTGCAACTGTTTATTCTCATGCTTGAGCCCTCTAATCTCCTATTTGAGACTCATCACTTCAGCCGCCAATGATTCAACTTGGCGGGTTCGAGCAAATAGGCGTTGGGCCATATTAGACACAGAACCTGCACACTGAACACTGAGAGCCAGAGAATCCTTAACAGCTAACTCATCAGACCGGTAGTCTGTTATCTTTAGGAGTGAGAAGGTTCCTGGCCACCACCACAGCAGTCATATCATTCTTCATCACGGAATCCCTAACGGTAAGAGGACCAGTAAGGGATAAGAAGGATGGGCGCCATATGTTGTCTGGAGAAGGCTGGCTGCCTCTTCAACAAGATTCAAGTCAAAACGACGGTCAGAGGGGCCAGAAATTTTCAAAGGTGTTGAAGAGGGAAGAGGTCGGACAAATCAAGATCTTAGAAGTGCAAGAAGGGAGCTGCTACTGGTGAAGATTCAAGTGTGCTTTGGAACTTAATGCCAGCCTCTATAAAAATCTGCACTCGACGGAGCTTCAGAAATCGAAGAGGCATTTGCCCAGAAATCGAAGAGGCGTTTGCTTTCTCAAAAGCTGGGCTGCTCAGAGACCACGAGGGCCGATCTTAGAAATCGAAGAGGCATTTGCTTTCTCAAAAGATGGGCTGCTCAAAGACCACGAAGGCCGATCTCAGAAATCGAAGAGGCGCTTGCTTTCTCAAAAGCTGGGCTGCTCAGAGACCACGATGGCCGATCTCAAAAATCGAAGAGGCATTTGCTTTCTCAAAAGCTGGGCTGCTCAAAGACCACGAAGGCCGATCTCAGAAATCGAAGAGGCGCTTGCTTTCTCAAAAGCTGGGCTGCTCAGAGACCACGAGGGCCGATCTCAGAAATCGAAGAGGCATCTGCTTTTTTCAGCCTTGTTAGCACCTGTCACATGCACACTCAGCTTTGCTGAAATTACGGGCATTCTGTTAAAGATTTCTGGTGAAGTTGAAAGCACGTGAATCTTACTGTTCAATCATCCACTTTTCACACGCACCATCAACTCATGGGTACCACAGATAACTTTGCCAAAGATCTCTGACAAAGTTTAGACACGTGAAGCTTGCAGCTTCCACTACATCGCTATGACCAAGAAGTGTAAAAGAATAGCAAAGAAACAGCACTAACAAAGTTTAGACATATAAATTTTGAAGGTCTAGCTACCATATTATTACCCACAAGGGTAAAGGAACAACACCGCTGCTGGATAATTGAAAAGTCCCTGTGTGTCAACCTCTGTCCTCCGTGGCAAGGTAGACTAGCAAACATGCCCAACCTTTACTTACATTCGAGAAAACACTCCCAACAAGATTGCTTGCTCCAAAATCGAAGAGGCACCGTCCTCCGAATTTCGAGAGCCAGACTCCCAACATGACTACTTTCTCAAAAATCGAAGAGACACCGCTCTCCGAATCTCGAGAGCCAGACTCCCAGCAGGATTGCTCTCTTAAAAATCGAAGAGGCACCGTTCTCCGAATCTCGAGAGCCAGATCCCTGACAGGATTGCTTGTACGAAAACCGAAGAGACACCGCTTTCTCAACTTCGAGAGCCAGATCTCCTTGGATAAAGCTTGTCTGTAATTTTCACACGCAACATCAGCTTTCCAGATACCACAGACCACTTTTTCAAAGTGCTCTGACACACGTGAAGTTGGCAGCTCCCACTACCGTGCTATGACCAAGCAGGGTAAAGGAATAGCATTACTACTTGTTGTTAGGGAAACTCCTATCTGAGAGGGCACTCCCAACGAAGCCTCTCGAAATACTCAGCTTTCTTTCCCCCCGATAATACCTTTGCAAACAAGCTACACCAGAGCAAGAATATCTCATATCATCAGGGTTAAAAGCAAGAGTATCCCATATCATGCTTTTTCCCTGTTTTTTCCTTTGGCCTTGTTCTTACCTGCAAGACAAGGAGAAAGAGAGCAATCAGTCAGCACTTGGAATCAAGCTTCCAGTCAGGAACTAACTGCCTGGAACCCCTTACCTGATTACTTACCTGACATTGCTCTCGAGTACTCGTCTTCAACATCTTATGCTTTCAGAGAAGATACCACATCTGCCTGAGGAACAGATAGGGAAAGTGAGAAGGATACAAGGAAGCATGTGGAGACAAGCGTAACAGAACACGTGCCGATACATCCACTACTTTGGCAACAACAAAAGTATCCCGTATTAGCAGGGTCGAACGTACTCTAGATTTGATGGACTTGTTTTGACCCTCAAATTCTTCAGTCGGCCTTATACTCTGGAGGAAACCAGAAAATCCTCCAGCCCAGTTCAAGAATAAGCTTGTGGAAAGTTACTTCTTCAAAAGCAAAAGTATCTCATATCATCTATTCTCCTTTTCTTTTCTTTATCCTTCATGCTGCCTGCAAGATAAGGAGAATGAGAACAATCAGCCGGAACTCGAAATCAAACTTCTGATCTGGGACTGATTGCTTGGAGCTCTAATTGCTTACCTTGTATGTCACCTCTTTCAGCAGATCACCTAGCTCGGCGACTTGGGGGACTCCTACTACATGGTTTGTATCTCGCTTGACCAAGCCTGAAACTACAAGTAAGCTTCAAGTGAAATTGATACATTACCTTGTGCATCTCCACCAGTTAAAGATATCACCCCTGGATGGAGGAAGCGTACTTCCAGAGAAGATGTCACATCTACCTATGAGACAGATAAGGCAAGTGAAGACGAGAGCTTGAACCTATGTTATTTGTACTAAATCATTCACCTGTACTCACTAAAGGAAAGCTTGAACCTATGTACTTGCGTAAACCCTTCACAATTAATGAGAACTCCTCTACTCCGTGGACATAGCCAATCTGGGTGAACCACGTACATCTTGTGTTTGCTTTCCTGTCTCTATCCATTTACATACTTATCCACACTAATGACCAAAGCAATCTAGCGAAGATCACAAACTTAATACTTTCTATTGTACCAAAGTCCTCACTGATTTTGTGCATCAACAATCCTTAAGTCTTTACCTTTTTGCGTTGGTAATGGATGAGTTAACAGGACATATTCAAGATGATATTCCTTGGTGTATGCTTTTCGCAAACGATATAGTGTTGATAGATGAAACTCGGAGGGGTAAATGCGAAGCTTAACCTTTGGAGAGAAGTGTTGGAATCTAAAGGTCTTCGTCTAAGCCGATCAAAGACAGAATATATGGAGTACAAGTTCAGTGCAAATGGAGGCCAAAATGAGTTAGGGGTGAGGATCGGAGATCAGGAAATACCAAAGAGCGACCGTTTTCGCTACCTAGAATCTATCTTGCAAAAGAACGGAGAATTAGATGGAGATCTCAACAATAGAATACAAACTGGATGGATGAAGTGGAAGAGTGCATCCGACGTGTTGTGTGACCGTCGTAGGCCACTAAAGCTCAAGGGAAAATTTTATAGGACGGCAATAAGGCCGGCGATGTTGTATGGCACAGAATGTTGGACGGTGAAGTATCAACATGTACACAAAATGGGTTTGGACATGTGCAAAGAAGGCCTACTGACGCTCCGATTCGAAGATGTGACTACGGAATAGAGGTTCAGGACCGAATGGGTAGAGGAAGACCTAGGAAAACTTTGGAAGAGACCCTAAGAAAAGACTTAGAGTACTTGGATCTAACGGAGGACATGACACAAAACCGAGCGCAATGGCGTTCTAGGATTCATATAGCCAACCCCACTTAGTGGGAAAAGGCTTTGTTGTTGTTGTTGCTTTGCTACTCAAACTCTCTTCAGCCTTCAAGTGGATGTGGCACGATACTTACGGAGTCAAGTGCAACCCTGGAATCCACTCTAAAGACAATTGGCCCATAAATCTACAAAGGAAAGGTAATGTGTCAATTACAATTGGATTTTCATCCCAGTAACCAAAACATTCACCCCAGCCACGCATGTTAATAGCCATATAAAGGCATCCTCTCATTTTAAAGTTCTACGCTGATCTGATAGTCGTACATTAAAACACATGAGCAAACGACTGTACAGATACATCAGCAGAAAAATGACTGCAGATTATAGAACTCAGACAGGGCATACACGCTTCCACAAGTACCAATTAGCGAATGACTATGCAGGTTTTGTAACATATTGTGCATAACTGCATTTAAAAATTATCTGCCAACTTAAGGTGCACAACATTTAAACAGTTAAGGTATAAATAGAAATACATGCTGCTGAAAGACTAGATTGATCCTAGGGGAGGACATCGGATCTTTTGCACTATTAGCAGAGGAACTCTTCAAACCATTAATAAACCTTTTAGCCAAAGCTGAAGCTGAACAAATATCCAGACGAGAAGCAATCCTGGTTAGATCACCGTAGAGCTCTCTAAATTTCCCGTGCTGGAAAGTACAGCAGAGAGAGCCGAAAAAATCAGCACTGAATGGATTTCTTTTCTTATTGCTCCTAGAATTGTCCTCGTCTCCCTTCATATCAATTGCCACTGGGTTGTACCCATCCTGAAACCAGGCAGTGCAGCTTCTACCAAAAATGTAATGCCACCGTTGACCAGAAGAAAAGTGAGAAATGGCATTACAATTTCATTTTGCAAATAAGATTCATATAGCCGATCCCACTCAGTGACTTGAATTTTCCAAGTCTCTAACCGAGAAGTTTTCCTCACTCGGGAAATTAAGGGAACACTACCCCAACCTACATGCTCCACTCAGAAAGCTTCAACATACAAGCTTCAACAAAAGAAAATTCAAAGAACTTAGCGAAGAAGGCTTTGGTGTATTTAACACAATACGTTGAAATGAAGGAAAGCTTATTTATTGATATCCCCGATAAGCTACAAATATGTACATATACATGAGTCAAAATAAACACACAAGAGGGAGCCTTCACAAAGGTTGCTTAGGAGAAGTCTCAGCAGTCGGTAGAGCCCCAGAAAGAGAAGGCACCAGAGGGGGATCATTTGGAGCCTCAGTACTGGACAGAACCCTAGAAGGAGGAGGCATCAGAGGTTGATCATTTGGAGCTTCATTACGCGGTACAACCCCAGAAGACGAAGGCAATAAATGCCTTTGGAACAAACCCACAAATCTCTGATGATCAAGTAAAACCTGACCATCAGTTTCCTTCATCTGGTCAAGCTTCCTCTTCATGTTTGTAGCATAGTCATGTGCGAGCCGGTGCAACTGTTTATTCTCATGCTTGAGCCCTCTAATCTCCTGTTTGAGACTCATCACTTCAGCCGCCAATGATTCAACTTGGCGGGTTCGAGCAAATAGGCGTTGGGCCATATTAGACACAGAACCTGCACACTGAACACTGAGAGCCAGCGAATCCTTAACAGCTAACTCATCAGACCGTTTGGAAAGTAGTCTGTTATCTTTGGGAGTAAGAAGGTTCCTGGCCACCACCGCAGCGGTCATATCATTCTTCATCACGGAATCCCCAACGGTAAGAGGACCAGTTGGGGAGACGAAGGATGGGCGCCATATGTTGTCTGGAGAAGGCGGGGCTGCCTCTTCAACAAGGTTCAAGTCAAAACGACGGTCGGAGGGGCCAGACATTTTCAAAGGTGTTGAAGAGAGAAGAGGTCGGACAAATCAAGATCTTAGAAGTGCAAGAATGAAGCTTCTACTGGTGGAGATTCAAGTGTGCTTTGGAACTTAATGCCAGCCTCTATAAAAATCTGCACTCGACGGAGCTTCAGAAATCAAAAAGGCGCCTCCTCAGAAATCGAAGAGGCGTTTGCTTTCTTAAAAGTTGGGCTGCTTAGAGATCACGAGGGTTGATCTGAGAAATCGAAGAGCCGTTTGCTTTCTCAAAAGTTGGGCTGCTCAAAGACCACGAAGGCCGATCTCAGAAATCGAAGAGGCGCTCGCTTTCTCAAAAGCTGGGCTCCCTAGAGACCACGAGGGCCGATCTCAGAAATCGAAGAGGCACCTACTTTTCCAGCCTTGTCAGCACCTGTCACACGCACACTCAGCTTTGTGGAAATTATGGGCATTCTGTCAAAGACTTCTGGGGAAGTAGAAAACACATGAATCTTACTGTTTAATCACCCACTTCCCACACGCAACAATAGCTCATGGGTACCACAGATAACTTTGCCAAAGTTCTCTGCCAAAGTTGAGCACGTGAAGCTTGCAGCTCCCACTACATCGCTCTGACCATATTATTACCCACAAGGGTAAAGGAACAGTACCACTGCTGGATAATTGGAAAGTCCATGTATGTCAACCTCTGTGCTTCGTGGCAAGGTAGACTAGCAAACATGCCCAACCTTTACTCACATTCGAGAAAACACTCCCAATAAGATTGCTTGCTCCAAAATCGAAGAGGCACCGTCTTCCGAATCTAAAGAGCCAGACTCCCAACATGACTACTTTCTTAAAAATCGAAGAGAGGGTAAAGGAACAGTACCATTGCTGGATAATTGGAAAGTCCCTGTGTGTCAACCTCTGTGCTTCGTGGCAAGGTAGACTAGCAAACATGCCCAACCTTTACTCACATTCGAGAAAACACTCCCAACAAGATTGCTTGCTCCAAAATCGAAGAGGCACCGCCCTCCAAATCTCGAGAGCCACTCTCCCAACATGATTACTTTCTCAAAAATCGAAGAGACACTGCTCCCCGAATCTCGAGAGCCAGACCCCCAGCATGATTGCTTTCTCAAAAATCGGTGAGGCACCGTTCTCCGAATCAATCGAAGAGGCGCTCGCTTTCTCAAAAGCTGGGCTGCTCAGAGACCACGAGGGCCGATCTCAGAAATCGAAGAGGCATCTACTTTTCTAGCCTTGTCAGCACCTGTCACACGCACACTCAGCTTTGCAGAAATTATGGGCATTCTGTCGAAGACTTCTGGTGAAGTAGAAAGCACATGAATCTTACTGTTCAATCACCCACTTCCCACACGCAACAATAACTCATGGGTACCACAGATCACTTTGCCAAAGTTCTCTGCCAAAGTTGAGCATGTGAAGCTTGCAGCTCCCACTACATCGCTCTGACCAAGAAAGGTAAAAGAATAGCAAAGAAACAGCACTAACAAAGTTTAGACACATAAATTTTGAAGGTCTAGCTACCATATTATTACCCACAAGGGTAAAGGAACAGTACCACTGCTGGATAATTGGAAAGTCCCTATGTGTCAACCTCTGTGCTTCGTGGCAAGGTAGACTAGCAAACATGCCCAACCTTTACTCACATTCGAGAAAACAGTCCCAACAAGATTGCTTGCTCCAAAATCGAAGAGGCACCGTCCTCCGAATCTCGAGAGCCAGACTCCCAACATGACTACTTTCTCAAAATCGAAGAGAGGGTAAAGGAACAGTACCATTGCTGGATAATTGGAAAGTCCCTGTGTGTCAACCTTTGTGCTTCGTGGCAAGGTAGACTAGCAAACATGTCCAACCTTTACTCACATTCGAGACAACACTCCCAACAAGATTGCTTGCTCCAAAATCGAAGAGGCACCTCCTTCCGAATCTCGAGAGCCATACTCCCAACATGATTACTTCCTCAAAAATCGAAGAGACACTGCTCTCCGAATCTCGAGAGTCAGACCCCCAGCATGATTGCTTTCTCAAAAATCGAAGAGGCATCGTTCTCCGAATCTCGAGAGCCAGATACCACAGACCACTTTTTCAAAGTGCTCTGACAGAGTTAAAACATGTGAAACTGGCAGCTCCCACTACCGTGCTATGACCAAGCAGGGTAAAGGAATAGCATTACTACTTGTTGTTAGGGAGACTCCTATATATGTCGACCTCCATCCCCAACGGACAGGCAGACCTGCAAAAATGCTCAACCCTTCATCATATCTGAGAGGGCACTCCCAACAAAGCCTTTCGAAATATTTAGCTTTCTTTCCCCCCGATAATACCTCTGCAAACAAGCTATACTAGAGCAAGAATATCTCATATCATCAGGGTTAAAAGCAAGAGTATCCCATATCATGCTTTTTCCCTGTTTTTTCTTTTGGCCTTGTTTTTACCTGCAAGACAAGGAGAAAGAGAGCAATCAGTCAGCACTTGGAATCAAGCTTCCAGCCAGGAACTGACTGCCTGGAACCCCTTACCTGATTACTTACCTGGCATTGCTCTCGAGTACTCATCTTCATCATCTTATGTTTCCAGGGAAGATTCCGCATCTGCTTGAGGAACAGATAGGGCAAGTGCGAAGGATACAAGGAAGCATGTGGAGACAAGCGTAACAGCACACGTGCCGATACATCCATTACTCTGTCAAAAGCAAAAGTATCCCATATCAGCAGGGTGGAACGTACTCTAGATTTGATGGACTTGTTTTGACCCTCAAATTCTTCAGTCGGCCTTATACTCTGGAGGAAACCAGAAAACCCTCCAGCTCAGTTCAAGAATAAGCCTGTGGAAAGTTACTTCTTCAAAAGCAAAAGTATCTCATATCATCTCTTCTCATTTTTCTTCTCTTTATCCTTCATGCTGCTGCAAGATGGGGAGAAGGTGAACAATCAGTCGGAGCTCTGATTGCTTACCTTGTCTGTCACCTCTTTCAGCAGACCCCCTAGCTCGGCGACTTGGGGGACTCCTACTACATGGTTTGTATCGCGCTTGACCAAGCCTGAAACTACAAGTAAGCTTCAAGTGAAATTGATACATTACCTTGTGCATCTCCACCAGTTAAAGATACCACCCCTGGATGGAGGAAGAGTACTTCCAGAGAAGATGCCACATCTACCTATGAGACAGATAAGGCAAGTCAAGACGACACCACACTCCGATACTTAGAAGTTTCGTGATTACGAGATCATTCTCCCACAATATTTCCTAATGTCATTTGTACTAAATCATTCACTCGTACTCACTAAAGGAGAGCTTGAACCTATGTACTTGTGTAAACCCTTCACAATTAATGAGAACTCTTCTATTCCGTGGACGTAGCCAATCTGGGTGAACCACGTACATCTTGTGTTTGCTTTCCTATCTCTATCCATTTATATACTTATCCACACTAATGACCGGAGCAATCTAGCGAAGATCACAAAAAGTGACCGTTTTCGTTACCTAGGATCTATCTTGCAAGAGAACGGAGAATTAGATGGAGATCTCAACCATAGAATACGAGCTGGATGGAAAGAGTGCATCCGGCGTGTTGTGTGACCGTCGTAGGCCACTGAAGCTCAAGGGAAAATTTTATAGGACGGCAATAAGGCCAGCGATGTTGTATGGCAGAGAATGTTGGGTGGTGAAGCATCAACACGTACACAAAATGGGTGTAGCGGAGATGAGGATGCTTCGTGGGATGTGTGGGCACACGAGAAAGGATAAGATTGGGAATGAGGATATCCGAGGTAAAGTAGGAGTAGCCGAAATTGTAGGAAAGATGAGAGAAAATCGGCTCTGGTGATTTGGACATGTGCAAAGAAGGCCGACTGACGCTCCGGTTCGAAGATGTGACTACGGGACAGAGGTTCAGGGCCGAAGGGGTAGAGGAAGACCTAGGAAAACTTTGGAAGAGACTCTAAGAAAAGACTTAGAGTACTTGGATCTAACGGAGGGCATGACACAAAACCGAGCGCAATGGCGTTCTAGGATTCATATAGCCGACCCCACTTAGTGGGAAAAGGCTTTGTTGTTGTTGTTGTATAGAATTCCGTATCTGGTCTTCTGTGGTGCAAACATCAGGAAATAGTAAAGGTAAAATCCTTAAGAGATTGCACACTGTCGGCAACAGACCTGGACTAATAAACACAAAACAAAAATATTGGATTGTTCTGTTAGAACTTTTGTCTCTAGAATTATATTTTATTACTATTATTTATGATGTTTTTTTTTACTGCAGGCACATCTACCTACAACCACGGAACAGATGAAACGAGGTGACATACTCATTACATATGCTGGGTTTAATATTAAAGTAGAAAACTACTACACATACAATATAAGTGAAACTAAGAGGTACCAAAACATGTATACATGTATAAAAACAGGCAAATGTATAAGCTAAAAAGTTATACGATATTGCACCTGAGTATTGGTATAAAACTTCCAACAAAAATGTAATGAGATAATACAAGTTATCACAGAAAATATGAGTAATGTGTAAAATTACCAAAAATTCCAGATACTGAAGAATGAGGTTCTTTATGACGCACATCATAAGATGGCCGCCAAAACCAACCCTTTTCTTTCTGTATCATGATGTCTTTTCGTGTCTCATTTTGCCTCCACAGATCTTGGCTTTTTTCATAAGAAAAGGCAGCCTTTGCGCAGAATCCAGGCATTAGAGAAGTAGGTGCCTCACCATCTACGGAATTAACTGCCTGGATGTTTTTAGGTAGACCAATGCGGTACCACAATCCAGAACCGGAAACAAGTGATGACATATCTAAGGACATTGACTCAGGCAAATCCCAGTATTTTCCTTTATGGTCAACGAACAGTTCAGGCCATGCAGCCTCAAGTGTAATATCATGGTAATAAAGCTCATAATTTAAACATGAAGATAAATGAAGGAAATAAAGGTACAGACATGAACTTTTTCACTAACACAGCTTAGGGAGCACATGTGCAATGTTAAAGGTACAGACATTAACTTTTTCTGTACATGGCTCTTAATTTGCAGACATGAAACTTTCCACTTTTATCTATGTTCGGTGCAGTGCATATGTGCAATGTTGTCTAGCCATGTAACCTATATTTAAAGGTGGTAAACATAAGAAACTTGTAAATTAAGCCGTCTGAAGCATGTGATAAATATGACCTATATCCAAGGTATGTTCAGGAAAGAATTGAAAAAATTGTGGCCTCATTTGGTCTCTAAGATTGGATTGAAATGGACAACCCACTATATTCAAGGTATGTTGACGAAAGAAATGAAAAAAATGTGGGTTACTTGAAGGTAGGAGATGGATTATTTTCGACTAGATACCAAAGAAGGAGAGTTGGATATCTATAAACTAGCTAGAGCAAGGGAAAAGAAGACAAAGGACCTAAACCAAGTGAGGTGCATCAAGGATGAGGATGGAAAGGTTCTTGCTACAGAGAACGCGGTTAAAGACAGATGGAAAGGTTATTTTCATAATCTTTTCAATGAAGGACATGAAAGGAGTGCTTCTTTAGGGGAGTTGAGTAACTCAGAAGAGTGTAGAAACTACTCTTTTTATCGTAGAATCCGGAAGGAAGAAGTGGGTGTAGCTTTGAAGAAGATGAAGCATAGAAAAGCAGTAGGCCCAGACGATATACCAATCGAAGTGTGGAAAGTTTTGGGAGAGACATGTATAACATGGCTCACTGACCTTTTCAATAGGATTTTGAAAACAAAGAAGATGCCGAATGAGTGACGAATGAGCACTTTGGTGCCTATCTACAAGAATAAGGGCGATGTACAAAATTGCATGAACTATAGGGGAATTAAGCTAATGAGTCATACAATGAAGCTCTGGGAGAGAGTCATTGAGCATAGATTGAGGCAAGAGACACGGGTTTCGGACAACCAATTCGGATTCATGCCAGGGCGCTCAACCATGGAGGCAATCTATCTCTTACGAAGATTGATGGAAAGATATAGAGATGGGAAAAAGGATTTACACATGGTCTTTATAGATTTGGAAAAAGCGTATGATAGGGTCCCAAGAGACATTCTTTGGAGGATTTTAGAGAAGAAAGGAGTACGAGTAGCATATATCCAAGCTATACAGGATATGTATGAAGGAGCAAAGACTGCCGTAAGAACTCATGAAGGACAAACCGAAAGCTTTCCCATAACTGTAGGATTACATCAAGGCTCATCCTTAAGTCCTTACCTTTTTGCGTTGGTAATGGATGAGTTAACAGGACATATTCAAGGTGATATTCCTTGGTGTATGCTTTTCGCAGATGATATAGTGTTGATAGATGAAACTCAGGAAGGGGTAAATGCAAAGCTTAACCTTTGGAGAGAAGTGTTGGAATCTAAAGGTCTTCGCCTAAGCCGATCAAAGACAGAATATATGGAGTGCAAGTTCAGTGCAAATGGAGGCCAAAACGAGTTAGGGGTGAGGATCGGAGATCAAGAAATACCAAAGAGCGACCGTTTTCGTTACCTAGGATCTATCTTGCAAAAGAACGGAGAATTAGATGGAGATCTCAACCATAGAATACAAGCTGGATGGATGAAGTGGAAGAGTGCATCCGGCGTGTTGTGTGACCGCCGTATGCCACTGAAGCTCAAGGGAAAATTTTATAGGACGGCAATAAGGCCGGCGATGCTGTATGGCACAGAATGTTGGGCGGTGAAGCATCAACACGTACACAAAATGGGTGTAGCGGAGATGAGGATGCTTCGTTGGATGTGTGGGCACACGAGAAAGGATAAGATTAGGAATGAGGATATTCGGGGTAAAGTAGGAGTAGCCGAAATTGAAGGAAAGATGAGAGAAAATCGGTTACGGTGGTTTGGACATGTGCAAAGAAGGCCTACTGACGCTCCGATTAGAAGATGCGACTATGGGACAGAGGTTCAGGGCCGAAGGGGCAGAGGAAGACCTAGGAAAACTTTGGAAGAGACCCTAAGAAAAGACTTAGAGTACTTGGATCTAACGGAGGACATGAAACAGGACAGAACACAATGGCGTTCTAGGATTCATATAGCCGATCCCACTTAGTGACTTGGATTTTCCAAGTCTCCAACCGAGAAGTTTTCCTCACTCGGGAAATTAAGGGAACACTACCTCCACCTATATGCTCCACTCACAAAGCTTCAACATACAAGCTTCAACAAAAGAAAATTCAAAGAACTTAGCGAAGAAGGCTTTGGTGTATTTAACACAATACGTTGAAATGAAGGAAAGCTTATTTATTGATATCCCCGATAAGTTACAAATATGTACATATACTTGAGTCAAAATAAACAAACAAGTGGGAGCCTTCACAAAGGTTGCTTAGGAGAAGTCTCAGCAGTCGGTAGAGCCCCAGAAAGAGAAGGCACCGGAGGGGGATCATTCGGAGCCTCAGTACTGGACAAAACCCTAGAAGGAGGAGGCATCAGAGATTGATCATTTGGAGCTTCATTACGCGGTACAGCCCCAGAAGACGAAGGCAATAAATGCCTTTGGAACAAACCCACAAATCTTTGATGATCAAGTAAAACCTGACCATCAGATTCCTTCATCTGGTCAAGCTTCCTCTTCATGTTTGTAGCATAGTCATGTGCGAGCCGGTGCAACTGTTTATTCTCATGCTTGAGCCCTCTAATCTCCTGTTTGAGACTCATCACTTCAGCCGCCAATGATTCAACTTGGCGGGTTCGAGCAAATAGGCGTTGGGCCATATTAGACACAGAACCTGCACACTGAACACTGAGAGCCAGAGAATCCTTAACAGACAACTCATCAGACCGTTTGGAAAGTAGTCTGTTATCTTTGGGAGTGAGAAGGTTCCTGGCCACTACCGCAGCAGTCATATCATTCTTCATCACGGAATCCCTAACGGTAAGAGGACCAGTAGGGGAGACGAAGGATGGGCGCCATATGTTGTCTGGAGAAGGCGGGGCTGCCTCTTCAACAAGGTTCAAGTCAAAACGACGGTCGGAGGGGCCAGACATTTTCAAAGGTGTTGAAGAGAGAAGAGGTCGGACAAATCAAGATCTTAGAAGTGCAAGAATAGAGCTTCTACTGGTGGATATTCAAGTGTGCTTTGGAACTTAATGTCAGCCCCTATAAAAATCTGCACTCGACGAAGCTTCAGAAATCGAAGAGGCGCCTGCTCAGAAATCGAAGAGGCGTTTGCTTTCTCAAAAGCTGGGTTGCTCAGAGACTACGAGGGTCGATCTCAGAAATCGAAGAGGCGTTTGCTTTCTCAAAAGCTGGGCTGCTCAAAGACCATGAAGGCCGATCTCAGAAATCGAAGAGGCGCTTGCTTTCTCAAAAGCTAGGCTGCTCAGAGACCACGAGGGCCGATCTTAGAAATCGAAGAGGCACCTACTTTTTCAGCCTTGTCAGCACCTGTCACACGCACACTCAGCTTTGCAGAAATTACGGGCATTCTGTCGAAGATTTCTGGTGAAGTAGAAAGTACATGAATCTTACTGTTCAATCACCCACTTTCCATACGCAACATTAGCTCATGGGTACCACAGATAACTTTGCCAAAATTCTCTGACAAAGTTGAGACACGTGAAGCTTGCAGCTCCCACTACATCGCTCTGACCAAGAAGGGTAAAAGAATAGCAAAGAAATAGCACTAACAAAGTTTAGACACATAAATTTTGAAGGTCTAGCTACCATAATATTACCCACAAGGGTAAAGGAACAGTACCACTGCTGGATAATTGGAAAGTCCCGGTGTGTCAACCTCTGTGCTTCGTGGCAAGGTAGACTAGCAAACATGCCCAACCTTTACTCACATTCGAGAAAACACTCCTAACAAGATTGCTTGCTCCAAAATCGAAGAGGCACCGCCCTCCGAATCTCGAGAGCCAGACTCCCAACATGATTACTTTCTCAAAAATCGAAGAGAGGGTAAAGGAACAGTACCACTGCTGGATAATTGGAAAGTCCCGGTGTGTCAACCTTTGTGCTTCGTGGCAAGGTAGACTAGCAAACATGCCCAACCTTTACTCACATTCGAGAAAACACTCCCAACAAGATTGCTTGCTCCAAAATCGAAGAGGCACCGCCCTCCGAATCTCGAGAGCCAGACTCCGAACATGATTACTTTCTCAAAATCGAAGAGAGGGTAAAGGAACAGTACCACTGCTGGATAATTGGAAAGTCCCTGTGTGTCAACCTCTGTGCTTCGTGGCAAGGTAGACTAGCAAACATGCCCAACCTTTACTCACATTCGAGAAAACACTCCCAACAAGATTGCTTGCTCCAAAATCGAAGAGGCACGGCCCTCCGAATCCCGAGAGCCAGACTCCCAACATGATTACTTTCTCAAAAATCGAAGAGACACCGCTCTCCGAATCTCGAGAGCCAGACCCCCAGCATGATTGCTTTCTCAAAAATCGAAGAGGCATCGTTCTCCGAATCTCGAGAGCCAGACCCCGACAGGTCTGTAATCTTCACACGCAACATTAGCTTTCCAGATACCACAAACCACTTTTTCAAAGTGCTCTGACAGAGTTAAAACATGTGAAGCTGGCAGCTCCCACTACCGTGCTATAACCAAGCAGGATAAAGGAATAACATTATTACTTGATGTTAGGGAGACTCCTATATATGTCGACTTCCATCCCTAACGGACAGGCAGACCTGCAAAAATGCTCAACCCTTTCTCTTATCTGAGAGGGCACTCCCAACAAAGCCTTTCGAAATATTCAGCTTTCTTTCCCCCGGATAATACCTCTGTAAACAAGCTATACTAGAGCAAGAATATCTCATATCATCAGGGTTAAAAGCAAGAGTATCCCATATCATGCTTTTTCCCTATCTTTTCCTTTGGCCTTGTTCTTACCTGCAAGACAAGGAGAAAGAGAGCAATCAGTCAGCACTTGGAATCAAGCTTCCAGCCAGGAACTGACTGCCTGGAACCCCTTACCTGATTACTTACCTGGCATTGCTCTCGAGTACTCATCTTCAACATCTTATGCTTCCAGGGAAGATACCGCATCTGCCTGAGGAACAGATAGGGCAAGTGAGAAGGATACAAGGAAGCATGTGGAGACAAGCGTAACAGCACACGTGCCGATACATCCACTACTCTATCAAAAGCAAAAGTATCCCATATCAGCAGGGTCGAACGTACTCTAGATTTGATGGACTTGTTTTGACCCTCAAATTCTTCAGTCGGCCTTATACTCTGGAGGAAACCAGAAAACCCTCCAGCCCAGTTCAAGAATAAGCCTGTGGAAAGTTACTTCTTCAAAAGCAAAAGTATCCCATATCATCTCTCCTCATTTTTCTTCTCTTTATCCTTCATCCTGCCTGCAAGATAGGGAGAATGTGAACAATCAGCCGGAGCTCTGATTGCTTACCTTGTCTGTCACCTCTTTCAGCAGATCTCCCAGCTCGGCGACTTGGGGGACTCCTACTACATGGTTTGTATCTCGCTTGACCAAGCATGAAACTACAAGTAAGCAAGCTGGATGGATCACAAAAAGTAGCCAATCTGGGTGAACCACGTACATCTTGTGTTTGCTTTCCTATCTCTATCCATTTATATACTTATCCACACTAATGACCGGAGCAATCTAGCGAAGATCACAAAAAGTGACCGTTTTCGCTACCTAGGATCTATCTTGCAAAAGAACGGAGAATTAGATGGAGATCTCAACCATAGAATACAAGCTGGATGGATGAAGTGTAAGAGTGCATCCGGCGTGTTGTGTGACCGTCGTAGGCCACTAAAGCTCAAGGGAAAATTTTATAGGACGGCAATAAGGCCAGCGATGTTGTATGGCACAGAATGTTGGGCGGTGAAGCATCAACGTACACAAAATGGGTGTAGCGGAGATGAGGATGCTTCGTGGGATGTATGGGCACACGAGAAAGGATAAGATTGGGAATTAGGATATCCGAGGTAAAGTAGGAGTAGCCAAAATTGAAGGAAATATGAGAGAAAATCGGTTCCGGTGGTTTGGACATGTGCAAAGAAGGCCTACTGACGCTCCGGTTCGAAAATGTGACTACGGGACAGAGGTTCGGGGCCGAAGGAGTAGAGGAAGACCTAGGAAAACTTTGGAAGAGACCCTAAGAAAAGACTTGAGTACTTGGATCTAACGGAGGACATGACACAAATGAGCGCAATGGCGTTCTAGGATTCATATAGCCGACCCCGCTTAGTGGGAAAAGGCTTTGTTATTGTTGTTGTTGATGTCTTATCCCCCTTCTAATCCCCTCAATATGAAAACTCATTCACCTTTATCTTTAATATACATTGAATACAGTAGTTTATCCATTCCATTCCAATCCTAGAGACCAAACAAGGCCTTATTTTTCAACAATTAAGAAATTAGGAATAATACTTTTAAGATTATACATGCTCACTGATTCTGGTATATGTTCAAGTGATTAATAGCTCATGTAGATACATCCCTAGAATTACATATGTTTAACTTTAATTCCTATATGAGAAATTTGTCGTATGAAAGATAAAAAATCGCAGTACGATGATACTACAACGGATCAACCTGGCATGAACAAACCCCAGGAAGAACATTAAATCTAACAACTGCAATCAGTAAACATATCATCCACCTACACCCATAAATCACTCAAACTCGCTTCACGAACCTGGAAAACAAAAGATAACATGAATTCTGACTGTTTAAACAATTTGATTAAAGGTCAAAACTAGGAAAGCAAATGTGTGCCTTGTGAAAGAGCATCAATTTACTTTTTTTTCTCACCATTCCCTTCTGTGCTCAACTGTATGGATGATGACGGAGACAAAAGAAGCTGTGCGCATAATCCAAATGAATAAAGTGACTTGTCCATGACATGCTTCACCACATCTTTGAATGTAGAGACCTCCATCTCGTCATTAGTAAATTCAGCTTTAATAGAAGAAAAAGTTTCTTCGGGCGGAACTGCCCAAAACTCAACGCATTTGGATCAGAAAAAAAATGCATTTTCAATGCATTTACACAGTACATTCATTAGATACGATATTTTTCAAATTTCAAAACATCGAAACAAACTTTTTCACCTACAAAGTCCCATAAAAAGAAAAGTTGGATAATCCCAACCATTGCTCCGATAAACGTGATAAAGCAAAGGAAACTTTGATGCTCTCGAAAAACATAAGAACCCCCTTGCAAATCAGTAAAATAATGAGGCAACAAAAAATTCATGCTTTATGTGTTATACCACTATAACAAGGCAAACAAGCTTTGTTCGGCTGTCAAGCTTTCCACTCAATCTCTCTTTCTCACATCAAGTAATTCACCAATAATCCAAATCTTATATAATATATACCAACATCTTCCTACATATCAAACATAGCACAAACCAAGCCTAGAAGCAGAGGCTCTTTAGCAATTAGTAATATAAAAATCATTTACAAAAATACGAATTTGGAGAACAAAAAAAAGGTACATTTCTCAGGAACAGGAGACAAATTATCTTTCCTAACCTTTTTCCATTACCCAATTCCACCCCATAACAACAATTTCAATTGCTCTTCCCTCCAAACTTTCCCAGCAACCAAACAAACAACAAACGAATCACACCCATTTCCCATCATTTTCTCAGTAACTATAGAAACCACAAACTAATCCACGGACACGTAAAACGAAAAAGAATATCCATTAAACGAAAAATAAATAAAAAGATTGAGAAAAACCCAATAGGCAATAGCTAAGCAAAGAAGTTGTAGCAGTGTACCAGTTAGAGGTAGCTGGTCTGAGCAAGAGGGACTGGAGAGAGAAAGAACCCAAGTCCCTGTTAGAAGTGGGGGATTAGGAAGGTATAACACCCAAAGGGAATCCATTTCCCAAAGAGAGAGTTGCTGAATCCTGAGGGCTCGGCTGGCTCGAGCACCGTCGAGAGGAAATGGGTCGCCGGGAACGGCCTTGGCGGAGTCCTCTGGGGTCCGAGGCGAAGAAATGTTCAAGTCGCAGAAGGCTGTAGGTTTAAGAGGCGGGTTTGTGATTGTTTTATTTGTCTCTTTGTCCCGTTCCGTGCTAATGACACAATCTTACGTAGAGAAAAGGTTACGTAGCTATAATTGTTTTATAGCAAACTAATGAAAAGGGTTTGAAAATTTTGAGTTTTAATGATAAGGACAAAATAAAGGCTAAAGTGAATAGTACCAGGATTGACTTTTTAGTGTAAAAATGTGATTTTTCGTTAAAGTAAACAGTACCAGGTGCTTTTCGTTAAAGTTCCTTGTTTTATTCTTTAAGTGAAAGGGGAATGACACTATCACGAATCAACCAATCTCCTCCACCTTTTCCTTCCTGCTGCAGTGCTCCATTTTCGAAAGCCTTCCTCCTCTTTCAACGAGATTCTTCAATCAAACAAAACCACCGCCAACTCTGTAAATTGCTTTTCCACCTGTACCCAAATTCGACGACTAGCTCACACGCGAGAACCGCGACGCGCCACCAGTCCATCCTTGCATTTTCCAAAACCCTCTATACGGAAGGTAAGCAATTTATCCTACTTTAGATTTTAAAAAATTCTTTTCCAAAGAAATTAATCTTCTGGTGATTTTTCTAGGGTTCCAAAGATTGAAAAAATTATGGGTTCTTGAAGGATTGGAGTGAGTGAATCTTCCCCTTTGCCTCTTCGCCTCATCTGGCAAAACATCGTCCCCTTTAGCTCTGTTGCTCACAATTAACAGAAAAATATTCGAAACCTAAAACCCTCAAATCAGCAAAGCGAATTCCCACACTTAAACCTCGAAACCAACAAATCGATTTCAAGTGTTAAGCGGCTAGGTTCTAGGTCTTCTAATTCTGGCGAGCTGTTTTCGTACGAACGCCGGCAAACCGTACTATGTCGTCGTCTTGCCTTCGTCTTTCAGTTTCGAAATTCCAATTTAAGGTATGAGGGGTTTCAAATTTATTTATACAATATCCATCGATGAAGCAGAGTGGGTAGGATCAGTTGCTCCTTTTACAAATTTTAATCACCGCCAATTTTCCCACTTTTACAAATTTATTTATACGACAATTTTTTTTATTTTTTTATTTTTATCTCCTTTTTCTCTGTTTAGCGGTCGATGAAAGCAGAGTGGGTAAGATCAGTTGCTCTGCAGCCCCACCCTCCAAACGCTACCCCATCACTTTGCTTCTCGGCGATGGCATTGGTCTCAACCTCGCCCCCTCCATCGATGGTTTCTTTTAATTCTGCTTCCGTTTTCTTCCTTTTCTCAATTTTATTTCCATTTTACCTGTTTGGTTCCTGAGAAACGGTGGGAAAATTAAAAGGAAAAGTCTTTAATTTTCCCATATTTTCTTTGGGTCAATGTTTAACATTTTGAGCTGCTCTGTGTGTTGTATAATCGAGTAATTTTGTTGGGATTAGTAATTATATAACATTTGGATATTTGGATTTGACTGGAGTGCCATTACATGATGAGACCCTTTTGTCAGCTAAGCAATCGATACAATTCTTCTAGGAGCAGTTGGGCATAGGTCATGATTGTCCTTCTCAATCTGTTTTATTTCTTAGTTATTATCCTTTTCAAATGATATAATTTTGTTAATTCGATTATGGTTTTTGTTTCAAATTTTGGCTTCAATCTCTTTACTTTGATTCTAATGAATGAAGTGAATTGTTCCCAAAATTTCAAGTTTTTCATGAATATGTTGCATTTCTTTAAAGCATGATTTGATTTTTTATTGTAATTTCAACATTTTGGATCTCTATATGCCTTTTTATTATATTATTGCTGATTGGATCTGAGTGTAGAATTTGGAATTTGTTGAGGGGGCCTAATGTTACCATTGATGAAGTATGCGCTTTTGGAAGGAAAGTAGTGATATTTAATTATTGCTTATTGCATTTTGTCCAATTTTACAGCGAACGCGGTCAAAGACAGATGGAGAGGTTATTTTCATAATCTTTTCAATGAAGGACATGAAAGGAGTGCTTCTTTAGGGGAGTTGAGTAACTCAAAAAAGTGTAGAAACTACTCTTTTTATCGTCGAATCCGAAAGGAAGAAGTGGTTGTAGCTTTGAAGAAGATGAAGCATAGAAAAGCAATGGGCCTAGACGATATACCAATCGAAGTGTGGAAAGTTTTGGGAGAGAGGTATAACATGGCTCACTAACCTTTTCAATAGGATTTTGAAAACGAAGAAAATGCCAAATGAGTGGCGAACGAGCACTTTGGTGCATATCTACAAGAACAAGGGTGACGTACAAAATTGCATGAACTATAGGGGTATTAAGCTAATGAGTCATACAATGAAGCTTTGGAAGAGAGTCATTGAGCATAGATTGAGGCAAGAGACACGGGTTTCGGACAACCAATTCGGGTTCATGTCAGGGCGTTCAACCATGGAGGTAATCTATCTCTTACGAAGATTGATGGAAAGATATAGAGATGGGAAAAATGATTTAGACATGGTCTTTATAGATTTGGAAAAAGCGTATGATAGGGTCCCAAGAGACATTCTGTAGAGGATTTTAGAGAAGAAAGGAGTACGAGTAGCATATATCCAAGCTATAAAGGATATGTATGAAGAAGCAAAGACTGTCGTAAGAACTCATGAAGGACAAACCGAAAGCTTTCCCATAATTGTAGGATTACATCAAGGCTCATCCTTAAGTCCTTACCTTTTTGCGTTGGTAATGGATGAGTTAACAGGACATATTCAAGATGATATTCCTTGGTGTATGCTTTTCGCAGACGATATAGTGTTGATAGATGAAACTCAGGAAGGGGTAAATGCAAAGCTTAACCTTTGGAGATAAGTGTTGGAATCTAAAGGTCTTCGCCTAAGCCGATCAAAGACATAATAAATGGAGTGCAAGTTCAATGCTAATGGAGGCCAAAACGAGTTAGGGGTGAGGATCGGAGATCAAGAAATACCAAAGAGTGACCGTTTTCGTTACCTAGGATCTATCTTGCAACAGAACGGAGAATTAGATGGAGATCTCAATCATAGAATACAAGCTGGATGGATGAAGTGGAAGAGTGCATCCGGCGTGTTGTGTGACCGCCGTATGCCACTGAAGCTCAAGGGAAAATTTTATAGGACGGCAATAAGGCCAGCAATGCTGTATGACACAGAATGTTGGGCGGTGAAGCATCAACACGTACACAAAATGGGTGTAGCGGAGATGAGGATGCTTCGTTGGATGTGTGGGCACACGAGAAAGGATAAGATTAGGAATGAGGATATCCGGGGTAAAGTAGGAGTAGCCGAAATTGAAGGAAAGATAAGAGAAAATCGGTTACGGTGGTTTGGACATGTGCAAAGAAGGCCTACTGACGCTCCGATTAGAAGATGCGACTATGGGACAGAGGATCGGGGCCGAAGGGGTAGAGGAAGACCTAGGAAAACTTTGGAAGAGACTCTAAGAAAAGACTTAGAGTACTTGGATCTAACGGAGGACATGACACAGGACCGAGCACAATGGCGTTCCAAGATTCATATAGCCGACCCCACTTAGTGACTTGGATTTTCCAAATCTCCAACCGAGAAGTTTTCCTCACTCGGGAAATTAAGGGAACACTACCTCAACCTACATGTTCCACTTACAAAGCTTCAACAAAAGAAAAATTCAAAGAACTTAGTGAAGAAGGCTTTGGTGTATTTAACACAATACGTTAAAATGAAGCAAAGCTTATTTATTGATATCCCCGATAAGTTACAAATATGTACATATACATGAGTCAAAATAAACAAACAAGAGGGAGCTTTCACAAAGGTTGCTTAGGAGAAGTCTCAGCAGTCGGTAGAGCCCCAGAAAGAGAAGGCATCGGAGGGGGATCATTCGGAGCCTCAGTACTGGACAGAATCCTAGAAGGAGGAGGCATCAGAGGTTGATCATTTGGAGCTTCATTACGCGGTACAGCTCCAGAAGACGAAGGCAATAAATGCCTTTGGAACAAACCCACAAACCTCTGATGATCAAGTAAAACCTGACCATCAGATTCCTTCATCTGGTCAAGCTTCCTCTTCATGTTTGTAGCATAGTCATGTGCGAGCCAGTGCAACAGTTTATTCTCATGCTTGAGCCCTCTAATCTCCTGTTTGAGACTCATCACTTCAGCCGCCAATGATTCAACTTGGCGGGTTCGAGCAAATAGGCGTTGGACCATATTAGACATAGAACCTGCACACTGAACACTGAGAGCCAGAGAATCCTTAACAGCCAACTCATCAAACCGTTTGGAAAGTAGTCTGTTATCTTTGGGAGTGAGAAGGTTCCTAGCCACCACCGTAGCGGTCATATCATTCTTCATCACGGAATCCCCAACAGTAAGAGGACCAGTAGGGGAGACGAAGGATGGGCGCCATATGTTGTCTGGAGAAGGCGGGGCTGCCTCTTCAACAAGGTTCAAGTCAAAACGACGGTCGGATGGGCCAGACATTTTCAAAGGTGTTGAAGAGAGGAGGTCGGACAAATCAAGATCTTAGAAGTGCAAGAATGGAGCTTCTACTAGTGGAGATTCAAGTGTGCTTTGGAACTTAATGCCAACCTCTATAAAAATCTGCACTTTACGGAGCTTCAGAAATCGAAGAGGCGCCTGCTCAGAAATCGAAGAGGCGTTTGCTTTCTCAAAAGCTGGGTTGCTCAGAAACTACGAGGGTCGATCTCAGAAATCGAAGAGGCGTTTGCTTTCTCAAAAGCTGGGCTGCTCAAAGACCATGAAGGCCGATCTCAGAAATCGAAGAGGCGCTTGCTTTCTCAAAAGCTAGGCTGCTCAGAGACCACGAGGGCCGATCTTAGAAATCGAAGAGGCACCTACTTTTTCAGCCTTGTCAGCACCTGTCACACGCACACTCAGCTTTGCAGAAATTACGGGCATTCTGTCGAAGATTTCTGGTGAAGTAGAAAGTACATGAATCTTACTGTTCAATCACCCACTTTCCATACGCAACATTAGCTCATGGGTACCACAGATAACTTTGCCAAAATTCTCTGACAAAGTTGAGACACGTGAAGCTTGCAGCTCCCACTACATCGCTCTGACCAAGAAGGGTAAAAGAATAGCGAAGAAATAGCACTAACAAAGTTTAGACACATAAATTTTGAAGGTCTAGCTACCATATTATTACCCACAAGGGTAAAAGAACAGTACCACTGCTGGATAATTGGAAAATCCCTGTGTGTCAACCTCTGTGCTTCGTGGCAAGGTAGACTAGCAAACATGTCCAACCTTTACTCACATTCGAGAAAACACTCTCAACAAAATTGCTTGCTCCAAAATCGAAGAGGCACCGCCCTCTGAATCTCGAGAGCCAGACTCCCAACATGATTACTTTCTCAAAAATCGAAGAGACACCGCTCTCCGAATCTCGAGAGCCAGACCCCCAGCAGGATTGCTTTCTCAAAAATCGAAGAGGCATCGTTCTTCGAATCTCGAGAGCCAGATCCCCGACAGGATTGCTTGTCTGTAATCTTCACACGCAACATCAGCTTTCCAGATACCACAGAGCACTTTTTCAAAGTGCTCTGACAAAGTTAAAACATGTGAAGATGGCAGCTCCCACTACCGTGCTATGACCAAGCAGGGTAAAGGAATAGCATTACTACTTGTTGTTAGGGAGACTCCTATATATGTCGACCTCCATTCCCAACGGACAGGCAGACCTGCAAAAATGCTCAACCCTTTCTCATATATGAGAGGGCACTCCCAACGAAGCCTTTCGAAATATTCAGCTTTCTTTCCCCCCGATAATACCTCTGCAAACAAGCTATACCAGAGTAAGAATATCTCATATCATCAGGGTTAAAAGCAAGAGTATCCCATATCATGCTTTTTCCCTGTCTTTTCCTTTGGCCTTGTTCTTACCTGCAAGACAAGGAGAAAGAGAGCAATCAGTCAGCATTTGGAATCAAGATTCCAGTCAGGAACTGGTTGCCTGGAACCCCTTACCTGATTACTTACCTGGCATTGCTCTCGAGTACTCATCTCCAACATCTTATGCTTCCAGAGAAGGTACCGCATCTGCCTGAGGAACAGATAGGGCAAGTGAGAATGATACAAGGAAGCATGTGGAGACAAGATAGGGAGAATGATGCCTGCAAGATAGGGAGAATGAGAACAATCAGCCGGAACTCGAAATCAAACTTCTGATCTAGGACCGATTGCTTGGAGCTCTGATTGCTTACCTTGTTTGTCATCTCTTTCAACAGATCCCCTAGCTCGGCGACTTGGGGGACTTCTACTACATGGTTTGTATCGCGCTTGACCAAGCCTGAAACTACAAGTAAGCTTCAAGTGAAATTGATACATTACCTTGTGCATCTCCACCAGTTAAAGATACCATCCCTGGATCGAGGAAGAGTACTTCCAGAGAAGATGCCACATCTACTTATGAGACAGATAAGGCAAGTGAAGATGATACCACACTTCGGTACTTAGAAGTTTCATGATTACGAGATCATTCTCCCACAATATTTCCTAATGTCATTTGTACTAAATCATTCACTTGTACTCACTAAAGGAGAGCTTGAACCTATGTACTTGTGTAAACCCTTCACAATTAATGAGAACTCCTATATTCCGTGGACGTAGCCAATTTGGGTGAACCACGTACATCTTGTGTTTGCTTCCCTATCTCTATCCATTTATATACCTATCCACACTAATGACCGGAGCAATCTAGCGAATATCACAAAAAGCGACCGTTTTCGCTACCTAGGATCTATCTTCCAAAAGAACGGAGAATTAGATAGAGATCTCAACCATAGAATACAAGCTGGATGGATGAAGTGGAAGAGTGCATCCGGCGTGTTGTGTGACCGTCGTAGGCCACTGAAGCTCAAGGGAAAATTTTATAGGACGGCAATAAGGCCAGCGATGCGGTATAGCAAAGAATGTTGGGCGGTGAAGCATCAACACGTACACAAAATGGGTGTAGCGGAGATGAGGATGCTTCGTGGGATGTATGGGCACACGAGAAAGGATAAGATTAGGAATGAGGATATCCGAGATAAAGTAGGAGTAGTCGAAGGGACATGACACAAAACCGAGCGCAATGGCGTTCTAGGATTCATATAGCCGACCCCACTTAGTGGGAAAAGGCTTTGTTGTTGTTGTTGTTTGCATTTTGTCCAATTTTGTGGGAACAATTCTGAATTAAGTGTGTGCTTGATCCGAAAAAGTCTTAGAACATTGCAATTCTTGCTTATTGCATTGTGTCCAATTTGGAAGGTAAGTTGTGATTCTGTAAAGATGTATTGAAGGGCCATTTGTTTAGTTCGTTAGTGGAATTTCGTTGTTTATGTATTTCCGATAAACTTTGTATAATTGATAATTAAGGTTTAAATGTCATAAGGTTCCCTTGGTTTAGGATTGACAAATAAGAAGGAATTGAAGAAGTGGGTTTAGGTTAGTGGGGAGAACTGTTACAGAATTGTACTTCTTGTTATTGCAGGGAAATGAAACAGAATTGTCCCTTCTGCAAAATTATTGAGTGGTAGCAATTTGCAGATTCCCTATTCAATTGAAGTAATTTGTTTCAAATTTTATTTGTCTTCCTGTAATTTTCTGAAAAAAAAAAAAAGATTGTTTTGTTGCAAAAAGCAGGGCTATGCTCCCATCTCTTCAAGACTTGAAGATTTCTAGATTCCTCGGCTTTATCTTTCAATTCAAGTGTTTTGTTATTTGATTGCATTGTATTTCTTGATTTGAATGAAATAGATGCATCTAGTCCCACAATTAAACATGAATTTCATGGAGTCTCGTAAACTTAATCATAATTGGTAATTTTGATTAATTTTTTAAAGTTTTGACTAATCAAAACAGTTTCAATATACTTATTGTAAGTGCTATGGATAGTTGGTTAGACATGGTTTATCACTACTCCAATGACTAGAAAACACTCAAGTAACATGTACAAATTTCTTATGATTTCACAATTTCCATGAATATTTCATGCCTTTTGTTATGTTTACTAGATTTCTAGTATCATCATGTTACTCCCCAAATTGTGAATTCTGTGTTTTTCCACATCCAATTTCTAAAAATGATTTCCATCCGTCTAGAGATAAAAAAATAAAATAAAATAATTGTCTATTGGTTCCAAAAAAGGCCGAGATGATAGTGGTTGGTATACTAATACTACTCTACAAGAAAATTTTGTTCAAACTCTTTTTCTCAGTGTACTTACCATGGTACGCTTCTATCATCAGTCACCACCGGTTTGCAGATGAGTTCCTCTTGTAAAAAGAGGGAAGGTTTGCATCTTTCACTCAAATAAATGACTGCTAAATTTTGTCTTTACAGGAGGCTTGATTGATAGTGACTCTTTAAACCACAAGAGGAACACTTGATCCAATGTCGTTCAAGTCAGATTACAGGTGAATGCCTAAATTTTTGTACTTCAATGGATTCATCAATTCTTTTTTGGTTGTTAATTGTTGTTTTCAGTTTATTTTCCTTACAGCTGTTGTATTAGGATTTTAAACTCAATGGTAAAATTGCGTATAGGCCTTTTTGGTTGTATATAAGTTCTTACTGTGGAGTCAATACAAACCTGCCTTGTACAAATTTAAACAAAACTATTCCCAATGTTTCCAGCTATTCATTTATCAACTTCAACGTTTTTAAAACCCGCAGCGAAGTGTGGGTACTTTTGCTTGTGAATATCTAAGCGCGCACGCACATATATAAATTGCATTAGAAGACGTCAAATAGACTTAAAACTCTAAAAGATTGAGAAAAATGCATATGATCACATAAAAATGAAAATATTTGAAAATTATCAAACGAGACAAACCAAATTTTCAATAAATAAATTCCGAATGAATATTATTAAACCCAATTAACAAATGAGCCCTAACTACATGAATGCATATTTATGACACACTCACTCGGGTGGATGTCTCTAAAATATTTGACATACCTTGTGATTGAGAACACAAGAGACAAACTTAGATTTAAATAGTTACAACCGAAACATGTGAGTCTAAGAAATTACATATTCATGGATTTTGTTAGGAATCATCAATTTTACTCTAACACTATGTTTGAATAAAGAAATTTAAGATTACTGAGGAGTTTTAAAATGATGGAAATTGAAGTGACGGGATTTTATTTTCTAGAATTTGTGAATTTTCTTGGTTGGTTAACCTAGAAGAATATTGGAATTGAACATGGAATTTGTTATTTTTAAACTCTCAAACATTGAAATTGAAAATGACACCTATTTAAATGAAATTTAAACTTGAGAATTGGAGGTCCCAAATTCCAAGTTCTTTTTCCGCGTGAAAATTGAAAATTTCTATTTTAATGAATCCAAACAAGGGAAATGGTGCGTATATTATGTGGAAAGAAATTCCATGACTTTTCCTAGGGTACGGGAAATGTATTTTTCTATTGTCATGTTTAGTGACGGGAAATTAAATAGCAAAGAAGTAGACAATTTAGTCTTTCAGTTTAATGATGAGGATAAAGTGTCGCTCAATACTACGGTCTAATGATATTCATCTTCACTTGTAAGTGAGAGGTCTTAGGTTCGATTCTCACCAAAGGCGAATTTGAACCACATTATTGATGCTAGCCCATTATAAGATTTAGCCCACTCCCCACTCTCTTAGTCTAGATAATATCATTTATTAAAAAAATGATGAGGATAAAGTATGAAAATAAAAGTTTGGTATGAAGATTTATTTGTGGGTATAATTGGGTTTCTAATATTAAAAACAAATGTCCATTTGTTGCAATAAATGTTGAGAAAAGAAAGAAAAATAAAAAAATAAAATCAAAAAGTTTTCTTTTTCCTTCTATTTTCTCATCACTAATATTACATTTTTCCAAGCATGAACTTGCTGAAGGTTGGAATTACAGTGGTTTCTCATTCCCCAATCTCTTTTCTTGCCAACCAAACGCACCCTAATTGATGCAGGAAAGAACCAAGGATCTCGAAGAGACTAGGGATAGGTACCTGGGATTCCCTCAACCAAGGGCAAGGGAGCTCGCTCGATGTTGTTAATCGTGAATTCACTTACACAACCAAGCCAAATGCTTGACTTTTAGAAGGAGAAAACACTCACTTCAACTGCACAAAACAAATAATATTTTCATTCAATCAAGTTTGCCATTCAAGGTTTTCTAGTACAATGTTTATAAGGGTTGACAAATTAATAGACCCTAAATTTCTATAACACCCTTACAAATCCCAAAATAACTTAACAAATTCCAAAGTAATTAAAATACAAAACCTTTGTTATTCCAAAGCATGTTAGGGGTTTTCAAATTGTTTTCTTCAAGTCTGCATCCCGCATCGCTAACAGAAACACATCTATATATGTATATGATCTATTAATTCGTTTAGATCCTATTTAATTTAGGGTAATGTTAGGGAGACCAAAATTTTTAAACCAAATTTGCAAACCAAATGATATGGTTGTTGATGATTGGACTATTAACTAAATGTCGATTAATGTGCTTGTTTCTTGTTAATGAGTCATTTAGTTTACACATTTGGTTTAAAAATTTGGTCTCCCTAACATTACCCTTTAATTTAACATGAAGTTGGTCTTTGTGGATACTCCAACCTTAAAAACTTTTTTTGGAATTAACCTCAAATTTATTTCGAATTTCGGAATTTGAATCTTCAAAATACACTCCAATGGATTGGTCCAAGCATGTCTATATGTCGGCCAACTTAGGCCATTTCCAACCGAAGGGGCTATGTTTAGCCCCTGTAAGAAATTATTTTCTTAATAAATAGTGCCAGACCATATTTATATACCATCTCCAACCGAATGGGCTATTTTTTAACCCCCTCAACAATTTATTAGTTTAAGTTTGTTCTTTAATTTTATTGGTTAATTAAATTAAATTACCATATTAAAATACGGTTTCTGGACATACTTTGAGTGCCACTTGTTGTTAAATGTTGTTTTAAGTTTCATGTTGTTTAAGTTTCATTGACCAAATTAGACTCATGGTCAAACTACAAGACCCATTTTTGTAATTTGGCTTCACATAAAACCCCGAGCGTAAACCCATCACTAAGGCTATCCCCAACCGAAAGGGCTAAACATAGTCGTGTCTAGAATTATAGCTCTGCAATCCCCAGCTTTATCTTCAAATTCAAGTATTTTGTTATTTGATTGCATTGTATTTATTGATTTGAATGAAATGGATGCATCTAGTCCCACAATTAAACATGAATTCCATGGAGTCTCGTAAACTTAATCATAATTGGTAATTTTGATTAATTTTTTAAAGTTTTGACTCATCAGGACAATTTTAATATACTTATTGTAAGTGCTATGGATAGTTGGTTTGATGTGGTTTATCGCTACTCCAATGACTACAAAACACTCAAGTAACATGTACAAATTTCTTCTTATTTCCCAATTTCCATGAATATTTCATGCCTTTTGTTATGTTTACTTGATTTCTTGTATCATCATGTTACTCGCAAAATTGTGAATTCTGTGTTTTTCCACATCCAATTTCTAAAAATGGTTTTCATCCATCCAGAAATAAAAAATAAAATAAAATAAATGATTTCCATATTGCACAAAATAAAATATTAGGAAGTATCCCGAATGAGAATGTAAATTTGGCCAACTTGGAGGTTTTGGGGATGCTGAGAACTAATTATCAGGTCACATTCCCCCTGGTGTAGGAAAGCTTCACAAGTTATATCTATTAAATTTGAGTAGGAACTCTCTTTCTGGCAATCTTACATCGTCTTTCGGAAATTTAAGTCAATTAAATGAGTTAAGCTTAGAAGGCAACAACTTCCAGGCAATATCCTGCCAAGTTTAATAGAGTGTCAGAATTTGAGGCTCTTATATCTTGGTGAGAACAGTTTTAGCGGTATCATATCGCAAGAAATCATTGGTCTGTTGAACTTGTATATATTTAGTTTACCTCAAGATCAATTTTAATAAATCTTGAGTATATAGATATCTTTGAAAACATGTTATTCAGTGAAATTCTGGCAAGTCTTGTTAGTTGTATAAAATTAGAATACCTAGACATGCATGAAAATTCTTCCATGGGACGATTCCATCAACTTTGAGTTCACTAAGAGTTCTTACAAAATTGTATCTGACAACAACTTGTCAGGAGCAATTCCAGAATTCTTAGAACATTTGAATTTTTTGGAATCTCTAAATCTATCTTATAAAAATTTTGAGGCCATGTTGCCGATCAAGGGAGTGTTCAAGAATGCAATGGCAACATCAGTTGAAGGAAATAGTAAGCTTTCGGGGGGGGGGGGGGCATATCTGAGTTTCATTTGCCAAAGTGCAACTCTCAAGCATTCAAAAAATGAAGGATTGAGCTTAACCATGAAATTGGTTCTCTCTCTCATTTGTGGGATTTTTAGAGTTATTTTTGCACTAACCTTTTTTACCTTTATTGCTCACGGAGGGACAAAAAAGATAGCACTTCAAGTGATTTAGACAAATTTCCCCAGGTGTCTTACCAAAGTTTTCTAAGAGCAACAAATGGATTCTCCTCAACCAACTTGGTCGGTATGGGCAGTTTTGGGTGCGTTTATAAGGGAATACTTGAGCAAGGTTAAACTACAATTGCCATCAAGGTACTCAACCTCATTCGTTTAGCAGGGCTTACAAAAGTTTTATTGCTGAGTGTGAGGCTTTCCGAAATATTAGACACCATAATCTTGTCAAAGTACTCTCAGCATGTTCTGGTTTTGATTATCGCGGTCCCAACTTCAAGGCCTTAATTTATGAGTTCATGGCTAACGGGAGCTTGGAGGAATGGCTATATCCAATTCATACAATTGGTGAGACAAATGAGAGGCCAACGAGCTTAACAATTTCCTGGAGGTTGAATATTGTTTTTGATGTTGCTATGGCATTGGATTATCTCTATCGTCATTGTGAGACGCCAATAGTTCATTGCGACCCCAAACCTAGCACATGTCGATGACTTTGGGTTGGTGAGGTTCCAACCAAAAGTTGCAGAAACACTACCAAAAATATGGGCTTTGATGTACACAAATGAAGAGTTTGTGTCTTTGAGAACACTAATATGGTGGATCAATGTCCATTCAATAAAGGACACTTTGTATTGTGCCCATTGTAAACAAAATGGACACAAACACATTATTGGGCACGAAGCCATGCAAAGTAGCACATATATATAATTATTAGTCTGACAATTGTATGACAAAATATAGGCACAAAAAACTCTCAGTGTCTATAAATAGACATTAGCGTACAATTTGTTTGTGTGTGCGGAACATGCGAAATGAATTGTGATGTTTCCATTTCTACTACTTGATGCTTCTTATAGCTGAGACATTGAATTTTGTTGTGTGTTCCATCTTGATTTAATGAAATTTTTTGATTTATTTCAAATTTTTACATTTTTATTTTCAAAATATAACCTATTGGGCACAATAACAAAAATTGTGCTAATATGGATGGGGAAACTCATCTGACAATTTTTTCAGAATAGAGGCACAAATTTTTTTTATTTGTGTTTACCACTTTGAGCACAAAACACCATATTATACTCTATGATCAAAGGGCACACCCATAGAGGCACATAAATATACCAAGTTACAAACCAGAAGCGTTCTCACACCGGCAACCTGCTCTATGTGAAGTATTTTGTAACAATGGCAGACGATCGATACTTGACAGTTGACCTACACAAAGTCTATAATGAGATTTTAACAAAGGCCTTCAATCAAGAAATGAGTAATCTCGAACCATTGAGCGAGTTGAAAGAAATTCCAAAGTTGTTATATTTAAACTCATCGTTAGTGTTGGAAAATAACAGATATTGGATACACAAACTAGTGCTTGACTGATGCCAAGTCCAGTAGGACTTCTTAGTAAGCAATTTGGTAGGCCTGTAATAATTGGCAATGGAAAGCTATCTATGCATCCATTTTCCAACACTGAGAGACCATAAATAATTGACTGGACTAAATTATGCAGAAGAAATTTTCCAACACTAGCCAAAGTAGTTGTAGGCCAGTGCTATATATTTTCCAAAAAGCAAGTTGAAAGCTGAAAACAGATGCGTTTTAACCAAACTAGTTCATCTGAAAATGATGATTTCATTTAATTTCTTGGGTTTTACATCATGATTTGATAAAACCATATATATAGCTTCTCATAGGTCAAGTATCACTGGCCTACTTTGCAAATTAATTAGTTGTATATGTCTTGATTACACGTTCAAGCATGAATTCAAATCAACAATCTAATTTCACCACTACTTAAAAAGGGGAATCGAACACGATTTATAACAGTGCCTCTTTGCCACCATCTATTGGCAAGAAATTAAACTTGACAGTCCTTAGAAGAGAGATTTTTCCATGTACCCATAACACAAGTCGGTACACAGGGCCAGTCTAGAGATTTTTGAGGCCCGGGGCAACACCAAAAAATGTGCCCTCACTTCATATAAAACAAATTATTTGTTTTCACACGTAAGACACTGATAAAATTATATTTAGAAAAACACTTCAAACTCAATAATTTAGAAACACGGAATAACTAATTTATTTTGTATCGAGCAAAGGAAACAAAAAAACTTCGGGCTTACAGGTAGATAGATTATGAGTTTTATTTTCCATCTGAACTGTTAAAGTATTTTTGTATAAATCCTGAGGTATTTTTTCTTATTTACTAACCTCGTCAATATAAGACAAAAAAATAATAATGCTTTTGAGTCTTTAAGGATATGTATAAGTAATGAATGAACACTACATTAAACCTTTTGATGACACGTAATATTATTTGCAAATTTGGTCTAAAAATTTAGTCTACGCGTTACTCTTTGTTGAAGATTAGACTTGAATTGGAACGAATATTTAAAAATAGCAATCCACATAGCTACTAGCTAGTAAATAAATTAACAACCAAACAAAAATTTGTAAAAATTGAAAAAAATAAACATGCACATAGCATTTCGAACTTAGGACCTCTCGTTAATTTTAAACAACAAAAATCATTGCTTCTAATTAAACTTCTTGATCATTTAGCCAAATTTTATAAATTTATACTGTTATAAAAAGAAATTTGTAAAATTTGGAATGTAAATAAGCACACATAATGTTTTGAACCTAAGACCTCATCCTCATTAATATTAAACAACAAAACCACCAGTTCCAGTTAAATTTCTTTGTCACTAAACCAAATTTTATAAATTTATACTCTTATAAAAACATATATAAATATACCACCCTAATAATTTTGGTGCCCCCAATTTTTTTGGGCCCTGGACGGTCACCCTGCCCGCACTGGGCCTGGGCCGGGCTTGTCGGTACATGATATGTCATAATAAAAGCGGCGAGAAGTTATTTTTTTTCAAGTATTCTAATAGGATTTTTACCACCTGCAAAAGTAGGAATAAAAACACTTAAAATACTTGTAAGAGTACAAGGTAATTGTAGTATAGATGGCTCTAGCAAAGTCGTTCTCCACAGGGATTGAATGAATAATTTATGTTCTATCAAATCTTAATTAATTACTTAAAACAAAGTTTTAGAAAAAGAAGATTTTTTGATTTAAAATAATAAAAACAAATTTAATAGAAAATAATTAATTAAAGTGACAAAATAAAATAAATTAAAAGAAAACGATTTTTAAAAATTAAATTGTAAAAGCCTAGGGTTCCGCAGTCACATTAACAATCCTATGTAGTTCTTCTAATTACTTATGAATGCATGCATATTTTGAAGGTTAGGTTTTCCTAATATATGCCTACTTGGACCCCCAACATAGAGCGTATATCAAACATGCAATCCGTTTGTGGTATTCAGATCAAATCTAAACTTGCATGACTCATTAAGTTTTGTGAAACCTTTTGAAAAAACCATACAACCCTTAAGACGTGATATTCATCGTAAGTGAATTTGCACATATTAATCACAAGAAGCCTCTGTCAATTTCAGGGACTGACCTCCGACTAAAATTGCATCAAATTACTTTTCTAAATATCATAAAGGTAACTAAGCATTAAGACAATTAGACAGTTTAAACCGGTGATTAATAATTCAAACCTGCATGCATAATATCATAAGCAAATTGAAAAGAAACTAAATACTCTTGCTAAGGCTCGTGGCCTTGCCCTAGCAAACGGAAATTAGTTACTAACAATCATAAAACAAAATATTATTAAAAATAAGGATAGAAAACACCTTGAAAGATAAACTTGAATCCAAAAGCTCTCTAAAGTAGTGCGTCCTTTCTTCTCCCTTTTTTTTTTTCTACCCTCTTTCTCCTAATGGCTAAAAAGCTTCATTTATACTACTAGAAAATAAAACCCTACCTAGAAAAGGTCTTAGAATAATACTAGGAAACCTAATAGAATAAGATAACTAGGAAATATATTCCTATTCTAACTTGAGATGTCCCAAGCATAATTGCAGAAGGCCTTAAACCTAAAAGACATCATCTTGGATGCCAGAAAGCCCAAAGAAGCCCAAAACGTCAATTTGACAGTATTGCGCGCTGCTCTTTTATTTCATTGCCATAAATAAAGCGCTAGGTAGAAAATTATGAAACTTTGATACGAATAATTTGAGAGACACATGAACGTCCTCCAATTTGAATTACTCCAAAATTCATCCATTTGATCATTTTGTTTGCTCCAGAGAAAGTCGAATGTCCTACATTAAAAATACATAACAAAGTGTCAAAGTTCACACAAAATAACCAATAAATTACTATTAAGATAAGGGTAAATTATATAGTATAAAATCGACTCATCATATTCCTCCACTTGTATTATGGCACATGATGTACTAGTCCATATTTTGGGTACACTAAAATATACATACGGAGTAGGTTGGCGTGACCAAATATAAAGGGCTATGTTTGTGTGAAAGAGTATGCACTGTTGCTCCAACTCTTGGAAACCTTTGCTAAAAGTCATGTCAACTGACATATACTCCAAGCCTTTGGAAAATGATCCTCTCCGGATCCCTTCCTCTTAATCCACCAAGTTTGGGGATCTGGACCATTGAAATTTGATCTAACGGCTAAAGTTATTAAAACTTTTAAAGTGGACCCCTGTTTGTAGCCGTTTGATCAAATTTCAATGGTTCGAATCCCTGGACTTGGTGGATTAGGAGAAAATAATCCGGAGAGGATCCCTTTCCCAAGTCTTTTGCCAACGTTCACTTTCAATAGTTCTGTTAGTGTTGGGCAATTCAACCATGCGTCAATGATTATGATATTCTTATGTGTGGATCCACCATCCAGCATGTTGTTCTGCGTGAGTCAACTTTCGTATTTATTATAGCTTTGTAATTGGGGATTTCATGTACCTAGATATCCTTATACTTCTATGCTTATTTTCTTTTTGAGAGAAGAATACAACACAACAATACAAACCCTAAAACTCTCATCAAGTTTTACACTTTTCAGTTGTCTGATTTTGATCCTCCTTGGCCTCTTCGTAAGCAATGTGTATTTGTTTGGACTGCATTCGGAAAATGAATTTCTACACATCTCACATATATCGTGAAGGAAATTTTGTTATGGAAATTTTTGCTAACATGGGCTTGTCTTCTCCAACTTTAACTTGGGTAGATGACTAAGTGTAACTTCTTTTTTCGTTATCAATAAAATTTCCCTCATACTGTCAAAAAAGAAAAAAGTTTTACACTTTTATCTTGGTATCAGATTGATCATTGTACCTCTTTCTATGCAGAATTATCAGCAATTATTATTGGTGTAGAGTTTGCATATCAGCGAAGATGGTATTGTCTTTGGTTGGAAAGTGGCTCTTCTAGTGTTATTTTTTCTTTCTAATCGACTATTTTTGACCCTCCTTGGCTTCTTCGTACGCAATGGTCTATTTGTTTAGATCGCATTCGAAAGATGATTTTCTATGCCTCTCACATATATCGCGAAGGGAATGTTGTTGCAGACAATTTTGTTAATATAGGTTTGTCTTCTCCAACTTTGGTGTGGCATGATTCCTCTCTGGTGGTAACTTGTACTGCTTTGTTCTCATACTGTGATGGCTTTCTTGGCTTCAACTTCTCAAATCAATATGCATCTCAACATACAGGTTTGTCTCATTTTCTGATTTTATTTTCTTAACCCTGTGATCTTACTCAATTTGTTTTGTAGGTTTAGACCTTTAGGTTTGGCTATAGAGTGGTTAGGTTTCAGGTCCCCCCCCTATTTTCCTTGTATCATTATTGTTTTCATTTCTAGAAGGGTAAGGATTATGTCCCCCTTCCTTTTCATGTGTTTTATATCCTTTTTTCTTCTTCTTGTATTATGAAGGGTTAGGTTTACATCTCTCCTGATTAGGTGTAACTTCTTTTTTTGTTATCAATAAAATTCCGTTCATACCGTCGAGGTTTTCTAAAAAAATGAAAAAAAAAAAGAAAGGTTTTGACCTGTCTCTTTCCTAGAAAAAAAGAACCTAAACCCAAAAAACTATTCATGTCATGTAGCTTCATTAGATGTCGGCGCGCTACACTTTGTTGATTGTCTTGTGTTTTCGACAATCATTAATCATACTAGAGTGTCAGAATTTGAGGCTCTTATATCTTGGTGAGAACAGTTTTAGCGGTATCATATCGCAAGAAATCATTGGTCTGTTGAACTTGTATATATTTAGTTTACCTCAAGATCATTTTCTCGGCTCCCTACCAGAGGACGTAGGAATTTTAATAAATCTTGAGTATATAGATATCTTTGAAAACATGTTATTCAGTGAAATTCTGGCAAGTCTTGTTAGTTGTATAAAATTAGAGTACCTAGACATGCATGGAAATTTCTTCCATTGGACGATTCCATCAACTTTGAGTTCACTAAGAGTTCTTACAGAATTGTATCTTTCTGACAACAACTTGCCAGGAGCAATTCCAAAATTCTTAGAACATTTGAATTTTTTGGAATCTCTAAATCTATCTTATAACAATTTTGAGGGCATGTTGCCGATCAAGGGAGTGTTCAAGAATGCAAAAAAGATCGCACTTCAAGTGATTTAGACAAATTTCCCCAGGTGTCTTACCAAAGTTTTCTAAGAGCAATAAATGGATTCTCATCAACCAACTTGGTCGGTATGGGCAGTTTTGGGTGCGTTTATAAGGGAATACTTGAGCAAGGTTAAACTACAATTGCCATCAAGGTACTCAACCTCGTTCGTCAGCAGGGCTTACAAAAGTTTTATTGCTGAGTGCGAGGCTTTCCGAAATATTAGACACCATAATCTTGTCAAAGTACTCTCAGCATGTTTTGGTTTTGATTATCGCGGTCCCAACTTCAAGGCTATAATTTATGAGTTCATGGCTAACGGGAGCTTGGAGGAATGGCTATATCCAATTCATACAATTGGTGAGACAAATGAGAGGCCAACGAGCTTAACAATTTCCTGGAGGTTGAATATTGTTTTTGATGTTGCTATGGCATTGGATTATCTCTATCATCATTGTGAGACGCCAATAGTTCATTGCGACCCCAAACCTAGCAATATTCTTCTCAGTGAGTATATGATTGCACATGTCGATGACTTTGGGTTGGTGAGGTTCCAACCAAAAGTTGCAGAAACACTACCAAAAATATGGGCTTTGATGTACACAAATGAAGAGTTTGTGTCTTTGAGAACACTAATATGGTGGATCAATGTCCATTCAATAAAGGACACTTTTTATTGTGCCCATTGTAAAAAAAATGGACACAAACACATTATTGGACACGAAGCCATGCAAAGTAGCACATATATATAATTATTGGTCTGACAATTGTATGACAAAATATAGGCACAAAAAACTCTCAGTGTCTATAAATAGACATTAGTGCACAATTTGTTTGTGTGTGCAAAACATGCGAACATCTTTTTGCTGAATTGTGATGTTTCCATTTCTACTACTTGATGCTTCTTACAGCTGAGACATTGGATTTTGTTGTGTGTTCCATCTTGATTTAATGAAATTTTTTGATTTATTTCAAATTTTTACATTTTTATTTTCAAAATATAACCTATTGGGCACAATAACAGAAATTGTGATAATATGGATGGGGAAACTCACCTGACAACTTTTTCAGAATAGAGGCACAATTTTTTTTTATTTGTGTTTACCACTTTGAGCACAAAGCACCATATTGTACTCTATGATCAAAGGGCACACCCATAGAGGCACATATATATACCAAGTTACAAACCAGAAGCGTTCTCACACCGGCAACCTGCTCTGTGTGAAGTATTTTGTAACAATGGCAGACGATCGATACTTGACAGTTGACCTACACAAAGTCTATAATGAGATTTTAACAAAGGCCTTCAATCAAGAAATGAGTAATCTCGAACCATTGAGCGAGTTGAAAGAAATTCCAAAGTTGTTACTTGCACTTAAAAAAAAATCATTATGAACTCCTTTAAGTGCTATTTGTTCGTATATTTAAACTCATCGTTAGTGTTGGAAAATAACAGATATTGGATACACAAACTAGTGCTTGACTGATGCCAAGTCCAGTAGGACTTCTTACTAAGCAATTTGGTAGGCCTGTAATAATTGGCAATGGAAAGCTATCTATGCATCCATTTTCCAACACTGAAAGACCATAAATAATTGACTGGACTAAATTATGCAGAAGAAATTTTCCAACACTAGCCAAAGTAGTTGTAGGCCAGTGCTATATATTTTCCAAAAAGCAAGTTGAAAACTGAAAACAGATGCGTTTTAGCCAAACTAGTTCATCTGAAAATGAAAATGATGATTTCATTTAGCTTCTCATAGGTCAAGTATTACTGGCCTACTTTGCAAATTAATTAGTTGTATAAGTCTTGATTACACGTTCAAGCATGAATTCAAATCAACAATCTAATTTCACCACTACTTAAAAAGGGGAATCGAACACGATTTATAACAGTGCCTCTTTGCCACCATCTATTGGCAAGAAATTAAACTTGACAGTCCTTAGAAGAGAGATTTTTCCATGTACCCATAACACAAGTCGGTACATAGGGCCGGTCCAGAGATTTTTGAGGCCCGAGGCAACACCAAAAAATGTGCCCTCACTTCATATAAAACAAATTATTTGTTTTCACACGTAAGACACCGATAAAATTATATTTAGAAAAACACTTCAAACTCAATAATTTAGAAACACGGAATAACTAATTTATTTTGTATCGAGCGAAGGAAACAAAAAAACTTCGGGCTTCCAAGTAGATAGATTATGAGTTTTATTTTCCATCTGAACTATTAAAGTGTTTTTGTATAAATCCTGAGGTATTTTTTCTTATTTACTAACCTCGTCAATATAAGACAAAAATAATAATAATGTTTTCGAGTCTTTAAGGATATGTATAAGTAATGAATGAACACTAAATTAAACCTTTGGATGACACGTAATATTATTTGCAAATTTGGTCTAAAAATTTAGTCTACGCATTACTCTTTGTTGAAGATTAGACTTGAATTGGAACGGATATTTAAAAATAGCAATCCACATGGCTACTAGCTAGTAAATAAATTAACAATCAAACAAAAATTTGTAAAAATTGAAAAAAATAAACATGCACATAGCATTTCGAACTTAGGACCTCTCGTTAATTTTAAACAACAAAAATCATTGTTTCTAATTAAACTTCTTGATCATTTAGCCAAATTTTATAAATTTATACTGTTATAAAAAGAAATTTGTAAAAATTGGATTGTAAATAAGCACACATAATGTTTTGAACCTAAGACCTCATCCTCATTAATATTAAACAACAAAACCACCAGTTCCAGTTAAATTTCTTTGTCACTAAACCAAATTTTATAAATTTATACTCTTATAAAAACATATATAAATATACCACCCTAATAATTTTGGTGCCCCCAATTTTTTTGGGCCCTGGACGGTCGCCCTGCCCGCACTGGGCCTAGGCTGGGCCTGTCGGTACATGATATGTCATAATAGAATCGGCGAGAAGTTATTTTTTTTCAAGTATTCTAATAGGATTTTTACCACCTGCAAAAGTAGGAATAAAAACACTTTAAATACTTGTAAGAGTACAAGGTAATTGTAGTATAGATGGCTCTAGCAAAGTCGTTCTCCATAAGAATTGAATGAATAATTTATGTTATATCAAATCTTAATTAATTACTTAAAACAAAGTTTTAGAAAAAGATGATTTTTTGATTTAAAATAATAAAAACAAATTTAATAGAAAATAATTAATTAAAGTGACAAAATAAAATAAATTAAAAGAAAACGATTTTTAAAAATTAAATTGTAAAAGCCTAGGGTTCCGCAATCACCTTAATAATCCTAAGTAGTTCTTCTAATTACTTATGAATGCATGCCTATTTTGAAGGTTAGGTTTTCCTAATATATGTCTACTTGGACCCCCAACATAGAGCGTATATCAAACATGCAATCCGTTTGTGGTATTCAGATCAAATCTAAACTTGCATGACTCATTAAGTTTTGTGAAACCTTTTGAAAAACCATACAACCCTTAAGACGTGATATTCATCCTAAGTGAACTTGCACATATTAGTCACAAGAAGCCTCTGTCAATTTCAGGGACCGACCTCCGACTAAAATTACATCAAATTACTTTTCTAATTATCTTAAAGGTAGCTAAGCATTAAGACAATTAGACAGTTTAAACCAATGATTAATAATTCAAACCTGCATGCATAATATCATAAGCAAATTGAAAAGAAACTAAATACTCTTGCTAAGGCTCGTGGCCTCATCCTAGCAAACGAAAATTAGCTACTAACAATCATAAAACAAAATATTATTAAAAATAAGGATAGAAAACACCTTGAAAGATAAACTTGAATCCAAAAGCTCTCTGAAGTAGTGCGTCCTTTCTTCTCCCCCTTTTTTTTCTACCCTCTTTCTCCTAATGGCTAAAAAGCTTTGTTTATACTACTAGAAAATAAAACCCTACCTAGAAAAAGTCTTAGAATAATACTAGGAAACCTAATAGAATAAGATAACTAGGAAATATATTCCTATTCTAACTTTAGAAAACCTGCCCAGCGACAAATTAGCCATGTTTTTAGACTTTCAGGATTCCAAAACAGGCCCAATATGACTTGAATTAAATCTTGAGATGTCGCAAGCATAATTGCAGAAAGCCTTAAACCCAAAAGACATCATCTTGGATGCCAGAAAGCCCAAAGAAGCCCAAAACGTCAATTTGACAGTACTGCGCGCTGCTCTTTTATTTCATTGCCATAAATAAAGCGCTCGGTAGAAAATTATGAAACTTTGATACGAATAATTTGAGAGACACATGAACGTTCTCCAATTTGAATTACTCCAAAATTCGTCCATTTGATCATTTTGTTTGCTCCAGAGGAAGTCGAATGTCCTACATTAAAAATACATAACAAAGTGTCAAAGTTCACACAAAATAACCAATAAATTACTATTAAGATAAGGGTAAAATATATAGTATAAAATTGACTCATCATATTCCTCCACTTGTATTATGGCACATGATGTACTAGTCCATATTTTGTGTACACTAAAATATACATACAGAGTAGGTTGGCGTGACCAAATATAAAGGGCTATGTTTGTGTGAAAGAGTATGCACTATTGTTCCAACTCTTGGAAACCTTTGCTGAAAGTCATGTCAACTGACATATACTCCAAGTCTTTGGAAAATGATCATCCTCGGATCCCTTCCTCTTAATACACCAAGTTTGGGGATCCAGACCATTGAAATTTGATCCAACGGCTAAAGTTATTATAACTTTTAAAGTGAACCCCTGTTTGTAGCCGTTGGATCAAATTTCAATGGTCCGAATTCCTGGACTTGGTGGATTAGGAGAAAAGGATCCGATGAGGATCCCTTTCCCAAGTCTTTTGCCAACGTTCACTTTCAATAGTTCTGTTAGTGTTGGGCAATTCAACCATGCGTCAATGATTATGATAGTCTTATGTGTGGATCCACCATCCAACATGTTGTTCTGCGTGAGTCAACTTTCCTATTTATTATAGCTTTGTAATTGGGGATTTCATGTACCTAGATATCCTTATACTTCTATGCTTATTTTCTTTTTGAGAGAAGAATACAACACAACAATACAAACCCTAAAACTCTCATCAAGTTTTACACTTTTCAGTTGTCTGATTTTGATCCTCCTTGGCCTCTTCGTAAGCAATGTGTATTTGTTTGGACTGCATTCGGAAAATGAATTTCTGCACATCTCACATATATCGTGAAGGAAATTTTGTTATGGACATTTTTGCTAACATGGGCTTGTCTTCTCCAACTTTAACTTGGGTAGATGACTAAGTGTAACTTCTTTTTTCGTTATCAATAAAATTTCCCTCATACCGTCAAAAAAGAAAAAAGTTTTACACTTTTATCTTGGTATTAGATTGGTCATGGTACCTCTTTCTATGTAGAATTATCAGCAATTATTATTGGTGTAGAGTTTGCATATCAGCGGGGATGATATTGTCTTTGGTTGGAAAGTGACTCTTCTAGTGTTATTTTTGCTTTCTAATCGACTGTTTTTGACCCTCATTGGCCTCTTCGTACGCAGTGGTCTATTTGTTTAGATCGCATTCGAAAGATGATTTTCTATGCCTCTCACATATATCGCGAAGAGAATGTTGTTGCAGACAATTTTGTTAATATAGGTTTGTCTTCTCCAACTTTGGTATGGCATGATTCCTCTCTGGTGGTAACTTGTACTGCTTTGTTTTCATACTATGATGGCTTTCCTGGCTTCAACTTCTCAAATCAATGTGCATCTCGACATACAGGTTTGTCTCATTTTCTCATTTTATTTTCTTAACCCTGTGATCTTACTCAATTTGTTTTGCAAGTTTAGACCTTTAAGTTTGGCTATAGAGTGGTTAGGTTTCAGGTCCCCCCCTATTTTCCTTGTATCATTATTGTTTTCATTTCTAGAAGGGTAAGGATTATGTCCCCCTTCCTTTTCATGTGTTTTCTATCCTTTTTTTTTCTTCTTGTATTATGAAGGGTTAGGTTTACATCTCTCATGACTAGGTGGAACTTCTTTTTTTGTTATCAATAAAATTCCGCTCATACCGTTGAGGTTTTCTAAAAAACAGAAAAAGAAAGGTTTTGACCTATCTCTTTCCCAGAAAAAAAAGAACCTAAACCCAAAAAACTATTCATGTCATGTAGCTTCATTAGATGTCGGCGCGCTGCACTTTGTTGATTGTCTTGTGTTTTCGACAATCATTAATCCTACACATAACCAAAATTTACCCGGTGCATCTTTGTGCACAATAATCATAATTCTTGTCATGCGGCTTGTTCTTGGCAATCAACACTGAAAATCTTAAACCTAAGCCTACTGCAACCACGGGCGAGAAGACAATATTGTCTTTTTTTTTTATCAAGTATCTCTCTCTGTTGATCGGGATAATTCAGGAAATTCGGGAAAAGTCTAAATTGCTTCTAGAGATCGTGATCACATGATGCATGACGAGTCTCTCTTTCATCCATGATTCATCCTTCAAAAGAGAGTGTCATGGCCAATGGAAATATTATCTCAATAACAGAGGCTGGTCCAATTGCACTCACCTCATCTTTATCCTTACACAATACCTTGCTTCTTCCGGAATTATCAAATCATCCTTTATCAGTCAATCAAATTACCAATCGATTGGGTTATATCGTACTAATGTTTCTATTTTTTTGCTTACTTCCAGATATCCAAACTAGGGTTGTAATTAGGCATGGTACTAAGAGAAGGGGGTTGTATTATGTCGACGATATGGCTTCTAGCAGAGTGAATCAAGTACGCAGTGGGAATGGTGACAAGATTAAGAAGATTTAGTTAAGGCATCGGCGACTTGGGCATGCCTCGTTTGGCTATTTACGAAAGTTGGTTATGTTATTATTTGTTAGTATTTCAAACTCTGATAGCAGTCTATGTGTCTTTCTTTCCCTAAACGAGTTGCACGAAGAAACATAAAGAATTAAATTTTAGGTGGTTCAGTTGGATCTTTTTCAACCACCACGGGTGGCCCAATGGTTGGAGATGAATTTTAGGCCCGTATTCCACATGGCATGTCCTGGATTCGATTCCTGGCATTGGTGAATTGCACAATGGTGGCCCGGGGAGGCTGAAATGTCTCTGTGAGTCTTCCCTGCCCCCGGAAGGATGGACTGTCATGGCAAAGTCACCAATTGGTTTATTAAAAAAAAAAAGTTGGATGTTTTTCTAATTACTCATAGTGGTTAGATGCGGCTAGAGAACAGGAAGTGGCTCTGATCACTTGGTCAGTACCAATCCTAAGACCAAATGCTATGTCAAAAAAGTACATAGAAAGTTTTGAACGCTAACCTCGGAACCCTTAGCTTTGTCTTACCCCTTCAGTCAATACGGCTTTCGTGAGTAATACGTGAACAGCTAAGCGATAGCTCTCTTCGCTCGCTATAATCTTCCATCTCTCTTTGTTTCTTTTATTATTTTTTTTCTAGAGAACCACGGCCGTATATTATAAGAAGTGCACAATGAGATTTTATAGTACTAATAAAATAAGTTTTTTTTAATATAGACATTATTTAAAAGGGACAATGATTGTCTGCCCTTCCACTTCCGGTGCCCTCCTGTTTGTATGGTCACGGTTAAGCTACGTCAACATTTTATATTACTATTTATTTTTGTCTTATTATCTCTATAAAAAACAATATAAAATGTTAAAGTGGCTTAACCGTGACCACACAAAACATGGAGGCACGGAAAGGCACCGGAAGTGAGAGGGCAGACAATCCTTGTCCATTTAAAAGTCCCCTTCAAGGGGCTATGTGCAATTGAACTTTTTGGTCCCCCAAAGCCGCCTCTGCGGCAGTGGTTGTTTGATGTCAGCCTTGCTCATACCTAAGTTCCCATTACCTATTCTTTTGTGTATATCCTCAATCCATTCACAAGACGCAAGCACGCACCCAATCTGGAACTAGGAGAGTGAGGACGAACATTATTTGTTGGCATAAACAAATGACACAATAATACACCAAAATTAGGAATTATCATTATACAATAAGAAAGCTAACAATTGTTTTATTGGCATACTATCGATATGAACAGGAACGAGCAATTTTTTATGTATTCGAACACGACCATATGGTGTTATTATTTCACTCAACTTATAACTCGTGAATTTATTTTTTTATTTTTTTTATTTTATCAATATACATAAGAAGTAAGATATATCAATATTGTCGTCCACCTTTATTATAACACGTAGAATAATACATCACTTAACTTGTATTTTTGGTACCAATAAAATTTTCTCAACAAGAACAACACATTCATCAAGTTAGTTGTATTTTTGGTACCCATAAAAATTTCTCAACAAGAACAACACATTCATCAAGTTAGTCGATGTGTCATACGGTTTATAAACAAAGAGAAAAATTTCATACAAAATTAATATCTCTCTTTTTTCATTTGTTTTAAGTTAAAGAATGAATACAATAACTTCAAAAAAGTGAACATTCCTAATATTAGTTCACAAAATTAGATTTATATTGAATTTATTCATAAAATTAAGAGAAAAGATATATTTTTTTTGTCAGGACATCCCTCATCGAGTACGATAGGGATTGGGGTGGCTGATCCACTACTTACAGAGCACTCTGATTAGGATTATAAATTGGATGCTGCTAGACAAACAATCAGTACGGCTCAACTCTTTTATAAATTAAATTTTTACTTTCGCACAAAACAAATATCATCATCATGGGGATGGGGTTTTACAACTCCATTTCTGCAGTGTTTTTGTCATCCTTTTTTATGCATGCTTTCATTCTTCACTCTTCCTTTCCTTGTTTCGCCTTTCCGGGAAATGAGACAGATAGACTTGCTTTGCTTGAAATCAAGGCTAGCATAACTCATGACCCTTTTAAAGTCCTGACTTCATGGAATGAAACCATCCACTTTTGCTCTTGGCATGGCGTTACATGTGGTCGTCGTCATAAGAGGGTCACAAGCTTGAGCCTGCGGTCCTTGAAACTTGCAGGATCTATATCGCCGCATGTTGGGAACTTGAGTTTTTTGAGAGTCATTGATCTCCAAAACAATAGCTTAGGCCATGAAATTCCTCCAGAATTCAGCCGTCTGCACAGATTGCAACACCTACGGTTAAACAACAATTCACTGAGTGGAGAAATTCCCACTAACTTATCTCGTTGCTCTCAGCTTCTCAGGCTCGGTATTGGTTTCAATGTGCTGATGGGAAAGATTCCAAAGGAGCTTGGCCTCTTGTCAAAGTTAAAATATTTTTCCATCCACTCAAACCACTTTACAGGGGGAGTCCCTACTTCTTTTAGCAATTTATCATCTCTTGAAATGTTCTCCGCATCTACTAATAATTTAAGTGGCACTGTCCCCGATATTTTTGGCCGAATGACCAATCTTAGCTTTCTTGCTTTTGGTGGAAATAGCTTTTCGGGTATGCTTCCTCCCTCAATCTTTAATCTCTCTTCTCTCACACTCCTTTCTATGGAATCCAACGAAATCCAAGGGAGTCTGCCCGCAAACTTAGGTATGGTCTTTCCGAGTCTCCAAACATTTTCCATTACCCATAACCAATTCAGTGGATCTATTCCTGTTTCCTTATCTAATGCGTCAAATCTAATTGAATTTGAGATGGCAGGTAACCAATTGCATGGAAAGGTCCCTCCTTTGACGAATTTGCATAAGCTTGAGTGGTTAATCCTTGCTGACAATCATCTCGGAAGTGGGGGAATTGATGACTTGACCTTTCTCTGCGATTTGAGCAATGCCACCCATTTAGAATTTATCCAAATGTTTACCAACAATTTTGGGGGAAGGTTACCTCAATGCATAGGAAACCTGTCTTCTTCTTTTCGATATTTCCATGTTGCTCAAAATAAAATATTAGGAAGTATCCCAAATGAGATTGCAAATCTGGCTAACTTAGAGCTTTTGTGGATGTCTGAGAACCAATTTTCAGGTCACATTCCCCCTGGTGTAGGAAAGCTTCACAAGTTATATCTATTAAATTTGGATAGGAACTCTCTCTCTGGCAATCCTCCACCCTCTTTTGGAAATTTAAGTCAATTAAATGAGTTACACCTAGAAGGCAACAAACTTCAAGGCAATATGCAGAGTTTAATTGAGTGTCAGAATTTGAGGATCTTATCCCTTGGTGCTAACAATTTTAGCGGGATCATATCACAAGAAATCGTTGGTCTGTTGAACTTGTATATATTGAGTTTACCTCAAAATCATTTTATAGGCTCCCTGCCAGAGAACATAGGAATTTTAATAAATCTTCAGTATTTAGATATTTCTGAAAACATGTTACTAGGTGAAATTCCAGCAAGTCTTGCTAGCTGTATAACATTAGAGTACCTATACATGCATGGAAATTTCTTCCATGGGACGATTCCATCAACTTTGAGTTCACTAAGAGGTCTTTCAGAATTGTTTCTTTCTCACAACAACTTGTCAGGCACCATTCCAGAATTCTTAGAAAGTTTTAAACTTTTGCAATCTTTGAATCTATCTTATAATAATTTTGAGGGCATGGTGCCGATCAAAGGATTGTTCAAGAATGCAACGGCGACATCAGTTGAAGGAAATAGTAAGCTTTGTGGGGGCATACCTGAGTTTCATTTGCCAAAGTGCAAACTCCAGCATGCAAAAAAGGAAGGATTGAGCTTAACCATAAAATTGGTTCTCTCCCTCGTTTGTGGGATTCTTGGAGTCATTTTTGCACTAACCTTTTTGTACCTTTATTGCTCACGGAGGGACAAAAAGGATCGCGCTGCAAGTGATTCGGACAAATTTCCCCAGGTGTCTTACCAAAGTCTTCTAAAAGCAACAAATGGATTCTCCTCAACCAACTTGGTCGGTATGGGCAGTTTTGGGTCCGTTTATAAAGGAGTACTTGAGCAAGGAGAAACTACAATTGCCATCAAGGTACTCAACCTAGTTCGTCACGGAGCTTACAAAAGTTTTATTGCTGAGTGCGAGGCTTTCAAAAATATTAGACACCGTAATCTTGTCAAGGTACTCTCGGCATGTTCTGGTTTTGATTATCACAGCCACGACTTCAAGGCCTTAATTTACGAGTTCATGGTTAATGGGAGCTTGGAGGAATGGCTGTATCCAATTCATACAATTGGTGAGACAAATGAAAGGCCAAGGAGCTTAACAATTTCTCAGAGGTTGAATATTGTTATTGATGTTGCTATGGCATTGGATTATCTCCATAATCATTGTGAGACACCAATAGTTCATTGTGACCTCAAACCCAGCAATATTCTTCTCAATGAGGACATGATTGCACATGTAGGTGACTTCGGGTTGGTGAGGTTCCTACCAAAAGTTGCTGAAAATTCTTTGGGAAATCAATCAAGTTCCTTAGGGATCAAGGGAACTATTGGTTATGCTCCTCCAGGTATATACACCTAGTAGTTTATTTTTTTCCTAGCTAGTATTTTAAAATTATGTAGTATTTATTTTAATATTTTCAAATATGAAATGAGCTTTTAGCACTTCACTAGAAAATTAGAATCTAATGTTCTGAATTGTGGAATGCAGAATATGGCATGGGGCATGAAGTGTGGACACAAGGTGATGTGTATAGCTTTGGCATCCTCCTGTTGGAAATATTTACAGGAAAAAGACCGACTAATGACATGTTTCAGGGAACTTCAAACCTTTATAGCTTTGTGAAGGCAGCTCTGCCTGAGCAAGTGGAAGAGGTTTTGGATCCCGTTCTTGTTCAAGAGAGCAATCATCCTAATGAGGGGAGGGCAAGGAATCACGTCCTAATCATAGAAAGTTTAATCTCTGTAATAGAAGTTGGTGTTGCTTGCTCAGCGGAGGTGCCTAGAGAAAGATTGAACATCTGTGATGCTGTGGTACATATGTGTCGGATCAGAAGCAAACTTCGAGCAAATGGCATATGTGAATAGAAGCTTGTTGTTAATATGTGGTATAGCATGTAATAGTATTGATGATTTGTGAAAGCGTTCTCGTATTTGTTAGATAAAAAATGTAGTATAAATGGCTAGTTGATCAAGGCTTGCCAAACAAACTTATTTGCATCGAATTATGCTTGAACAATGACATTCTAGCTTTGCCAAACATTACAGGACGAACACTCTGAAAGAATTAAAAATTAAAATTAAAAAACAAAGTTGTGGAAAGTATTCATCAAATTTCAAACCTATGTTAGAATTCTCTGCTCTATGTTGAAAGGTTTATCCCTGGTTGAAAATGGGAAGCATTCCATAGTAGTTTATTGCTTATTTTATTTTATTTTTTCATAAAACCTCAACGGTATGAGGGAAATTTTATTAAAAACAAAAAATAAGTTACACCTAGTCAGGGGACATAAACCTAACTCCTTGTAATACAAGAAAAAAGAACAAAAAATACATGAAAAAGATGGGAGACATAAACCTTACTCTTCTATAAACGAAACAATAAAGATACAAAACTATGCATTCATCGGTCATCCATTCATCAACATTTATCTGAGCATTCATCATCTACACGAATGCAGAAAAGAATTTGAGGCTGAGTTCAGTCATACTTAAAGTGGGGATTGCGGGGAAGATCCCTGTGTTGCTTGGAAATCCCTTTCGCTCACTCACTCTCATATTTCATTAAAATATTGTTTTACGTATAAGTTTGGGGGTGGTCCAGGCAACACAGAGGTGGACATTCATCAAAGCCATGTCACAGATCCAGTATCATGCACAGTTTTTGCTCAATATTTGTCACATGGAGGCATGCAACCACACAGAAAATTACATGAGCATTGACGAAATTTTTAGGTGTACGAATGCATGATAGAAACATTTCACAAATCCGTATGATTTTCAGAGATACTAAACCATGCTTAATTTTAACGCAGTGGAGGGATTTGATCTACCTTTCATTTTGTAGATCCGAGGTCTGGCAGCCATCTTTGCTGTGTGTACAGCAGCTCCATGTGTGAGCCATTGCTCCTTGCAGTTCCTATTCCCCCTTGGCCTTACTCGGATCCCCAAGTCTGCATACAGAAAACATACATGCATGAGTCAGAATTTCGTTTTCATTTCATCTTCGGTCATGAAAACGAAAGGGAAAAATGGTTGGATGGATTTTTATTTCAGATATCGCCAAGTGGAGACCATAATCGCAGAGAGAATGAGAGCTCTTTACCTCGGGTTTCGTAGAGGAATGCACGATGGTGACAATCTGGGCTAGAATCAAAGATCCCCATGGCTGGGTTCCCTTTTTGACAGAGACGGAGCTGGATTCATGTTTTGACGTTCTGGGTTGTAGATAGAAGCTAGGATTTCAGGCCTATGAGAAACGAAGAGAGAGAGGAAATGAAGGAGATAGCTTTCACGGCTCTGGGCTCGTGGGTAGTGAGAGAGAGAGGTTCTCAAACGGCGCTAGTTAGGAGAGATGAGGAATTGGGCATCTGGTCGCTAAAATGGGCCTCTAGTTCATGCTCCCTGTCACGGGTTCAGCTATCCAGAGCGCTGAAATTTTGCTTCTTTTTCCAATATTTTGTTGTTTCTTTCTTTTATTTTCTATTTCTATTTTCCTAGTTTATTTTCTTTGTCTTTGTTAGCTATTTTTCAGTTTTTAAGGTTTTAATATTTTTGTTTTCTTTCTTTATTTTGTCCGCACCTTGAGGATAATGTGTGATTTAAGTTTGGTGTGAAAAAGTAAAATTTTTAGATTTCTAATTTTTAAGTATGCTAAAATTTTTCATTCTTTTTTAAATTAATATTCATAGATTATTTTAAACGTTATAACAAATGGAATTGGCAGAGATTAATCTCACAATATAATCTTTTCTAATTATTGTTGTTTAGGCACTAATTCATGAGTTATCATTTGACAATTAGCACATTGTACATGATTTGTGGGGGTGAGATTGAAGCACTTGCTAGCTTTCCGTCTGAGTTAATTTTTTTTTTGTTCTATAAAAAAGTAAAGTTTAGTTATTGTTATAAATAAAGTAATAATTGTTCCACAAGAATTTGCTGAGTAACTTGGCCAGTCCTGCTTGATCAGCAGTGATTCTCACATCAAACAATAGAGTCTTGGCATGAGGCAAGGTGGTTAGTTGGTTTCGTAATTTTTTCAACTTGAGTTAGCAAGTCTTTAGGGTGTTCTACACCTAGTGCCCTCTGCTCTCAAGCCAGACACTCAACCAATCAAACAAACAAACATACAAACTCTGCTCTCAAGCCAGATTTGCATCCAAAAGCTGAAATCAACCCAGATTCAGTCATTTTTAATGACAAGCTATCTCTTGTCCAGTTTAAAGCTCTGCTACCTCCCTTAGTGGCGAAGTATCGATTCCCTTGTGTAAACTTGTTTACCATCCATCCTTTTTTAGGGTACAAACCACTGTTAGTTCAAAGAGAAGCGATTGCAAGAGGTTCAACCTTGCCAGACAAGGTGAAATCTTGCCTGAGGCTCTTTGTTTGTTTTCTAAATTTGTAGATCTATTACTTAATGCATTCTCCAGTATGTATTCAAGTTATTTCCATTAGTTTTCCTATTTTAAAAGTTCCATTTGCATATGGATCTGGTTAGTTTAATGGATATGTTATCATTAAAATGAACCAAGAACAACTAAGTAAATGGCTTAAAGGGCTCTGGACTCCCTTCATTTGAACATACAAGACTATGAACTAAAAGTCCTTATGTACAAGGTAAGAAAAAGAACTTAATGTGGACTTAACCCATCCACGACAATCCTTTGATAACAAGAAGTCCGAGTAATTTGGGGCACAAGTAATTGACTAAACACACTTGTTCTACATCTGCTATACTGAGATAGCAGTGGCACACCTAGCACTTAGTTAGTTTTGATTGCGAGCCTCAAGGCCTACACCTAAGGCCCCACAAAGGCACCCTTCAAAACTAACTTTGTCTTCTTCTTGTAGCACATCAGTAAGTAAGAGCCCTACTACACATCCAAAGTGCCAATCCCTTGGGGAGTTATGTTGAGGTCCGAGGAGCCTTCTCCAGAGAAATCTTCACCCGAACATAGTTTTGGCATGCCCGGTGGGATCTCATTAGTCTTGTATGCCAAGAAGAAGAATGAAGGAGAAAACCTTCAGGTGGAACACATAATACAGGCCACCCCAGTGTCTACCAAGATCAGGCATGACAGATCAGCCAGAAGATTTCCCCATCTTACAATGATCAGCTATTATGGGAAGTCCGACCTCATCTGAGAAGTCAGGAGGGAAGGTGACCAATGAAGATTTGCAAGCCACCATGGTGCAAGTGTTGAAAAGTATGGAGAAGATCACTCTGGAGACCAAAGGAAAAGTAAGCAGACTCTGTTCTTTAACAGGGAGCTTGCAAAGAAGATTAGATCTAGAGTACTCTACTCTAAAAAATGGTTATGCTAGGGAAATGATGAGGGAAGCAAGCCCTAAAAAAGAACCAGTTATCCTTCTATTTCCTTTGCTTGAGGAAAAGAGGGATAAAGGAAAAAACAAGGAGGGATCTAAAGCTAATCAGCCAGTGCTGGAGGAGATCCTGGAGTCAGAGCTGCCCAACCCCCTACTATTTCCACTAGATAGTGGGGGACAGAGCCAGCAGGAAAGAAGGAAGTATGGGATGCCCTAGTTAATCAGATAATCCAATGGAAAAGGCGAGCCTACCAAGGCAGACAAGCCTCCTCCTTATAGGCCCCTACCATTGGCTACTAAGGGAAGGGATGCCAAGTGGAAACAGCCCGATCGACAACCCGACCCAAAGAAGGAAACCTTATTTGGCAATGATCCCAGCCCGAAATGGGGAGCCCCACATACCCCCATAGAACAATGCAGCTAGCCAACAACTCAGAGAGGAGTTAACTGAGTTAAGGAGGATGGTGGTCCAGAATGCTCAACCTCATGCTTGCCTGCTGTTCAGGATCACCTACCAGAAGCCATACCCTGAGTATATCGATGAGCAGAATCATTTTCCACTCAACTTCAAGATGTCTGCGTTCTACACTTTTAGTGGAGAAGATGTCACTGTGTCCTTTAGAGATCACATTTTCAAGTTCTCCAACCATTGCGTGGCATTCGAGGACAAACCTAATTATAAGTTAATATTGTTTGGGAACTCGTTGGTGGGTCTAGCATCTCAGTGGTACTCTCTTTTGCCCCCTAATTCTATTGCTAACTGGGGGCAAATGGAGATGGCTTTCCATGAGTAGTTTTATAGGATGGAGCTCAAGATGTCCATTAATGACTTAGTAGAGGTGAAGCAATATGAACATGAGTCTACAAAAAACTTCATGATAAGGTTCAGAATGACAAGAATGAGATGCCAATTCCCTATTAATCATGCCCAACTTATATCCATTGCTCAGAAGGCTTTGAGACTGCCTTTGAGAAAAAAGTTTTATGATGTACAATTCAATGAGTTGCAAGAATTGGTGATTGCTACCACAAAGTATGAGAAGTTGTTACTTGAAGAATAACAAGTGAAATACTCATCTAAGGTGCCCCATTTCTACAAAAGTAAAGCTGCAATCCACCAAATGGAGTTTTAAGAAGCACAACCAGAAGAAAATAATGGTCATGGAAGAGAAGGGTTGGACATGTGTGCGGCAGAGATGACTACTCCCTTTAAACCTTTAATAGTGAAGGGGTTAGTTCAACCTGTCAAGGATCAAAAATTGGTGATGAATGACGGTGGATCTTTCCCTATAAAGCCCCCTAAATACCAGAGGTACTCTTTTGATTTGACCAAGGTCTCGGAGATCTATGAAGAGTTGGTGCGGGCAAGAGTGATCGTGCCCGACAACACCACAAAGATGCCTAAGCCAGAAAAGCTGAGGGGAAAGAAGTATTGCAAGTTGCACTATACCTTTTGTTGATGCACAAAATCAGTGAGGACTTTGGTACAACAGAAAGTGTTAAGTTTGTGACCTTCGCTAGATTGCTCCGGTCACTGATATGGATAAGTATGTAAATGGATAAAGATAGGAAAGCAAACACAAGATGTACGTGGTTCACCCAGATTGGCTACATCCACAGAGTAAAGGAGTTCTCATTAATTGTGAAGGGTTTACACAAGTACATAGGTTCAAGCTCTCCTTTTGTGAGTACTAGTGAATGATTTAGTACAAATGACATTCAGAAATATTGTGGGAGAATGATCTCCTTTTATAGAAGAGATTTTCTAGCTTTGTTCTGACATTGACACGTGTCGTGTTATGATTGGCTTCTGATGTCGACACGTGTCGTGCTGTGATTGGCCTCCTGGTTGGAGGGAAACTCTTTTGGGTCCTTAACGGTATAACTTTAACCGGTGCTCGGTGGTTTTGGGATTGGTCAAGTATGGTACAAACAGTGTTCCCCTAAGTTCCCGAGTGAAGGAAACTCCTCGGTTTGGGACTTGCGAGATCCAAGCCGCTGAGTAATCACAAAAATTCTAAGTACCGAAGTGTGGTATCGTTTTCACTTGCCTTATCTGTCTCATAGGTAGATGTGACATCTTCTCTGGAAGTGCTTTTCCTCCATCCAGGGGTGGTATCTTTAACCGGTGGAGATGCACAAGGTAATGTATCAATTTCACTTGAAGCTTACTTGTAGTTTCAGGCTTGGTCAAGCGCGATACAAACCATGTAGTAGGAGTCCCCCAAGTCACCGAGCTAGGAGATTTGCCGAAAGAGGTGACAGACAAGGTAAGCAATCAGAGTTCCAAGCAATCAGTCCCAGATCAAAAGTTTGAATTCGAGTTCCGGCTGATTGTTCTTATTCTCCCTATCTTGCAGGCAGCAAGAAGGATAAAGAGAAGAAAAATGAGAAGATATGATATGAGATACTTTTGCTTTTGAAGAAGTAACTTTCCACAGGCTTATTCTTGAACTGGGCTGAAGGGTTTTCTGGTTTCCTCCAGAGTATAAGGTCGACTCAAGAATTTGAGGGTCAAAACAAGTCCATTAAATCAAGATTGCGTTCGACCTTGATGATATGTCATACTTTTGTTGTTGACAAAGTAATAGATGAATCGGCACGTATTCTGTTGCGCTTATCTCCACATGCTTCCTTGTATCATTCTCACTTGCCCTATCTGTTCCTCAGGCAGATGTGGTATTTTTCTAGAAGCATAAGATGTTGAAGATGAGTACTCGAGAGCAATGCCAGGTAAGTAATCAGGCAATGAGTTCCAGGTAGTCAATTCCTGACTGGAAACTTGATTCCAAGTGCTGACTAATTGCTCTCTTTCTCCTTGTCTTGCAGGTAAGAACAAGGCCAAAGGAAAAGACAGGGAAAAAGCATGATATGGGATACTCTTGCTTTTAACCCTGATGATATGAGACACTCTTGCTCTGGTGTGGCTTGTTTGCAAAGGTATTATCGGGGGGAAAAAAGCTGAGTATTTCGAGAGACTCTGCTGAGAGTGCCATCTTGGATGTGAAGAAAAGTTGAGCATTTTTTTTTATTTACAGGTCTGCCTGGCTGTGGAGGATGAAGGTCGACATATATAGGAATTGTCCCAACAGCGAGTGGTAACACTGTTCCTTTACCCTTTCTCAGTCATAGCAATGTAGTGGAAGCTGCAAGATTCACGTGTTTTAACTTTGTCAGAGCACTTTGAAAAAGTGGTCTGTGGTATTTGGAAAGCTGATGTTACGTGCGAAGATTGCAGACAAGCTTTATCCAAGGAAATCTGGCTCTCGAAGTTCGGAGAGTGGTGCCTCTTCAGTTTTCGAACAAGCAATCCTGTCGGGGATCTGGCTCTCGAGATTCGGAGAACAGTGCCTCTTCGATTTTTGAGAAAGCAATCTTGTTGGGAGTCTGGCTCTTAAGATTCAGAGAGCGGTGCCTCTTCGATTTTTTAGAAAGTAATCTTGTTGGGAGTTTGGCTCTCGAGAGTGGTGCCTCTTCGATTTTTGAGCAAGCAATCTTGTTGTGAGTGTTTTCTCGAATGTGAGTAAAGGTTGGGCATTTTTGCCAGTCTGCCTTGCCACGAAGCACGGAGGTTGACACACATAGGGACTTTCCAGTTATCAAGCAGTGGTGCTGCTCCTTTACCCTTGTGGGTAATAGTAGGGTAGCTGGACTTTCAAAATTTATATGTCTAAACTTTGTCAGAGATTTTTGGCAAAGTTATCTGTGGTACCCAATGAGTTGATGTTGCGTGTGGAGATTGTCGACATATTTTACTCAGGAAAATCCGTTTCTCGAAATCCGGAGAGTGGTGCCTCTTCAATTTTTGAACCAACGGCCCTGTTGCCCTTTTTTTTATAGGGGCACCAATTGTGTGCAAGAAGTACATTCAGAGAGTTATTGCTTGTAGGATTTTTCCCCTTATTTTTTTACTTCAGAGATTTATTGGACCTCATTTCTCCTTCATCATTTCTGAAAATGTCTGGCCCATCCGACCATCATTTTGACTTGAACTTTGGTGAAGAGGCAGCTATGTCTCCTCAAGACAACATATGGCACCCATCATTTTTATCCCCTACTGGTCCTCTTACCGTTAGGGACTCTGTGATGAAGAATGATATGACCGCTGCAGTGGTGGCTAGAAACCTTCTCACTCCAAAAGATAACAGACTACTTTCCAAACGGTCTGATGAGTTGGCTGTTAAGGATTCTCTAGCTTTCAGTGTTCAGTATGCAGGTTCTGTGTCTAATATGGCCCAACGCCTATTTGCTCGAACCCGCCAAGTTGAATCATTGGCGGCTGAAGTGATAAGTCTCAAACAGGAGATTAGAGGGCTCAAGCATAAGAATAAACAGTTGCACAGGCTCGCACATGACTACGCTACAAACATGAAAATGAAGCTTGACCAGCTGCAGGAATCTGATGGTCAGATTTTACTTGATCATCAGAGGTTTATGGGTTTATTCTAAAGGCATTTATTGCCTTCGTCTTCTGGGGCTATACCACGTAATGAAGCTCCAAATGATCAACCTCATGTGCCTCCTCCTTCTGAGGTTCTGCCTAGTACTGAGGCTCCGAATGATCACCCTCTAGTGCCTACTCTTTCTGGGGCTCTGCCGACTACTGAGACTTCTCCTGAGCAACCTTTGTGAATGCTCCCTCTTGTTTGTTTATTTTGATTCATGTATATGTACATATTTTTAACTTATCGGAGATATCAATAAATAAGCTTTGCTTCATTTCAACGTATTGTGTTAAATACACCAAAGCCTTCTTCACTAAGTTCTTTGAATTTTTTCTTTTGTTGAAGATGTATGTTGAAGCTTTGTGAGTGAAGCATGTATGCTGAGGTAGTGCTCCCTTAATTTCCCGAGTGAGGAAAACTTCTCGGTTGGAGACTTGAAAAATTCAAGTCACTGAAAGGTCGTGAGACTTCCGAGTATCAAGGTGCAGTAACATATGGTAGGAGTCCCCCAAGTCTCCAATCGAGGGAGTTGACGAATGAGGCATTTCCTTTCTAAGTGGTAGCCCAAAACTCCTCCTTCATATATATTTGTTATGAAAGTTGTTAGGCCCAAAGAAGAGAAGGCCTAGGCAATTTTTTTTTTTCGATTTTTTTTTTCGAATTTTCGAATTTCCGAAAAAAAAAATATATATATATATATTTAAGCTTTGTAGGTGAAGCTTTGGTATTGAAGCTTTATAGGTGAAGCTTTGAGGTTGGAGCTTTGTTAGGTACCATGAATTGATTTTGCTTCACACTATCTTGATTAAGAGTGTGTGAAGCTTTTGTAGGTGAAGCTTTTGTAGGTGAAGCTTTGTAGGTGAAGCGTTGTTGGGTACCATGAATTGATTTTGCTTCACACTATCTTCATCAAGATAGTGTGAAGCTTTTGAGAATTTGTAGTTGCCCTCCATTTGTTGAAGCTTTTGTTGGTGAAGCTTTTGTGGTGAAGCTTTGTTGGGTACCATGAATTGATTTTGCTTCACACTATCTTGATCAAGATAGTGTGAAGTTTTTGAAAATTTGTAGTTGCCCTCCATTTGTTGAAGCTTTTGTTGGTGAAGCTTTTGTGGTGAAGCTTTGTTAGATACCATGAATTGATTTTGCTTCACACTATCTTGATCAAGATAGTGTGAAGCTTTTGAGAATTTGTAGTTGCCCTCCATTTGTTTAAGCTTTTGTTGGGGAAGTTTTGTAGGTGAAACTTTGTTGGGTACCATGAATTTATTTTGCTTCACACTATCTTGATCAAGATAGTGTGAAGCTTTTGAGAATTTGTAGTTGTCCTCCATTGATGAAGCTTTGTTGAATTTCCCATTTTTTTTTTTTTTTGGGAAACTAGAAAGTTGAAAATGTGGGAGAGACAACATATACAAATTTTGCTTCCACACTGTTGAGCAAGAGATTGTGATGCAAGTCACACCTTGTCGTAGTCGAAGGTTTGGATGAACCATATAAATTGAATTTGCTTTGAACAGTCTTGATCAAGAGTGTGTGAAGCTTTCTACAAGTTGTAGTTGCCCTTCATTGATGAAGCTTTTGTTGGCACCATAAATTGGTTTTGTTTCACACTGTCTTGATCAAGAGTGTGTGGAGCTTTTGAGAATTGTGGTTGAACTCCTTTGATGAAGTTCTTGTTGGCACCATAAATTGGTTTTGCTTCACACTGTCTTGATCAAGAGAGTGTGAAGCTTTTGAGAATTGTGGTTGAACTCTTTTGATGAAGCTCTTGTTGGCACTATAAATTGGTTTTGCTTCACACTGTCTTGATCAAGAGTGTGTGAAGCTTTTGAGAATTGTGGTTACCCTCCATTGATGAAGCTCTTGTTGGCACTATAAATTGGTTTTGCTTCACACTGTCTTGATCAAGAGAGTGTGAAGCTTTTGAGAATTGTGGTTGAACTCCTTTGATGAAGCTCTTGTTGGCACCATAAACTGGTTTTGCTTCACACTGTCTTGATCAAGAGTGTGTGAAGCTTTTGAGAATTGTGGTTGCCATCCATTGATGAAGCTCTTGTTGGCATCATAAATTGGTTTTTCTTCACACTGTCTTGATCAAGAGTGTGTGAAGCTTTTGAGAATTATGGTTGCCCTCCATTGATGAAGCTCTTGTTGGCACCATAAATTGGTTTTGCTTCACATTGTCTTGATCAAGAGTGTGTGAAGCTTTCTACGAGTTGTAGTGTTTGCATTGTTACAAAGGAGAATGTCTGAAGCAGATGCAAGAGAGCTGAATAGCTTGATCTTCGTATGCCATGCACTGAAGTTGTTGTTGGCTTGCAATAAGACTTTGTTGATGACTATAACTCTTGTTGGGCATAAGTGCTCCCCTAGTTGAGTTGTCAAGCTTGAGGGTTTTTGATTATTTGTGAATGCTAGGAGTTCACATGTACAAGTTGTACCATTCGTCTTCTGGTAGGTGGAATGAATGGTGAATTGCTTTCATCACTTGGTTGGTGGTACGAAGGTGAGTTCCTTCATCACCTTTCATCACATTTCATCACCTGGTTGGTGGCATGAATGGCAAATTGCCAAATGATATTGGAGTACGGGTTGTACATTTCATCATCTGGTTGGTGGCATGAAGGAGAGTACAGGTTGTACATTTCATCACCTGGTTGGTGGCATGAAGATGAGTTCCTTCTTCACCTGGTTGGTGGCTTGAGTGGCAAGTTGCCAAATGATATTAAAGTATGGGTTGTACATTTCATCACCTGGTTGGTGGCATGAAGAAGAGCACAGGTTGTACATTTCATCACCTGGTTGGTGGTATGAAGATGAGTTCCTTCTTCACATTTCATCACCTGGTTGGTGAGAATAAGGGCAAAGTGTCGAGGCACATTGTAGCAAGTGTCGAATGACACAAAGTATGTTGAACCTTTTCGAAGTACAGTTGGCTTATGTATGAATATGTTGGAATGTATGATTGAACGAATATACTGTGAAGCTGTTCGTTTATTTGTATAGTCTTGTTGACATATACTTAGACTTTGTTTCATGTTGGAAGTATTCATGTTGAAGCTTTGAACCCGAGTGTTTCATTGCTAGGAATGTAAGAGGATTAAGACCAAGTTGTCTAAATCACCTCTTTATTGAATTCATGCCAAATAGCCTTCGTTACATAGGATACCGAACGGCTGAAGCTTAACACTTGTACAATGTGAGTTTACTTGTAATAGTACTTCAAGTGATTAGTGTTCCATGGATGGCCAAAGGTCTTGCCATCGGGGCTTCTAAGCTTGTAGGAGCCAGGGCGACTGATGCCAACAACTTCAAACGGTCCATCCCAGTTTGGACTAAGTGTTCCTTCACTCGGGACTCTGTTGCAGAGTAATCTTTTCTTCAATACCCAGTCCCCTACTTTGAAAGAACGAGGTTTGACCTTTGAGTCATAGTAGTTGGAGATGCGCTGCTTATAGGCGACATTCCTTAAATGAGCCTGGTTTCTGTGTTCCTCGACTAGATCTAAGTTGAGGGTAAGTTGTTTGTCATTTTCGCTTTGCACGTAGTTCTGGATTCGGAACGTTACTTGCTCAAGCTCAACTGGGACAACTGCCTCTGTACCAAAGGCAAGTGAGAATGGGGTTTCTCCTGTTGATGTCCGATACAAAGTGCGGTATGACCAAAGAACTTAGGGCACAAATTCTGGCCAACAACCTTTGGCCTTGTCCAAGCTGGTTTTCAAAGTTCGCTTGATTATTTTGTTGATGGCTTCGACTTGTCCATTAGACTAGGGATGAGCTGGGGAGGCAAAACATAAGTTGATGTTGAACTTAGAGCAGAACATCCTGAACTTATTGTTGTCGAACTGTCGCCTGTTGTCAGTGACTATCGCATTGGGAATGCTGAATCTGCAAAGGATGTTCTTCCATACGAAGTCTTCTATTTTTGCCTCAGTAATGGTTGCTAAGGGTTCTACTTCAGCCCACTTTGTGAAGTAGTTAACTGCAATGATTGCATAGCGGACATTACCCTTCCCTGCATGCATTGGGCTAATCAAATCAAGTCCTCATTGGGCGAAGGGCCAAGGGCTAATCATAGGAGTGAGCAGTTCGGGAGGGGAGTGAAGAATAGTTGCATAGCGTTGACACTTATCACATAAGCGAGATATTCTGATGGCATCTTGGTGGAGTGTTGGCCAATAATATCCTTGGCAAAAAGCCTTGTGTGCTAGGGATTGAGATCCAGCATGATCTCCGCAGACTCCTTCATGTATTTCCCGAAGGATAATTTCCGCCTCCGCAGGCCTAAGGCATCTTAGGTATGGTAGGTTAAAACCCCGTTTGTAGAGTTGGTCATTAATGATCAAGTAACGGGTAGCCTTGTATCGAATTTTCTTAGCTTGGACTTTATCGTTTGGGAGGGTACCATGCGCAAGGAATTTATAAATCGGGGTAATCCAATTATCCCCCTGTTGTAAGTTGCACACTTCCGTGGCCATGGTGCTTGGTGCTGTTAACAATTCGACCTGAATTTTTCTCCCAATTTTTTCTTCCACTGCTGAGGCGAGGCGAGCCAAAGCGTCTGCATGACTGTTTGCCACTTGAGGAATTTAGGTGATCTGGTAGTGGAAGTGTTTGAGCAATAATTGTGTTTGTGCCAGATATGCTGCCATGGAGCTATCCTTAGCGTCAAAGTTGTTGGTGACCTGGTTAACCACCAATTGGGAGTCACTGAAGATATCAATTCGTTTAACCCCAAGGTGTTTGGCCAAACGTAAGCCTGCTAGAAAGGATTCATATTCGGCCTCATTATTCGATGCCTTGAATTTGAAACGAAGAGCATACTCCATTGCCACTTTGTCAGGGGTCATAAGGACTAGTCCTGCTCCACAACCCTGTTGGTTGGACGAGCCATTAACATATATACTCCATCCTAGGGCTGTTGATTCTATTTTCTGAGCTTCCGAGGGTAATGAAACCACTTCTTTAGGCGTAGAAACAATGTCAATAGGAAATGTGAGTCGACGATGAAGTCTGCCAATGCTTGGCCCTTCTCAGCTGGCTTTGGTTGGTAGGAGATGTCAAACTCACCCAATGTTATCGCCCATTTGATCATTTTCCCCGAAGTGTGAGAACTTTAGAGTATCTGTCGAAGATGATGATTGGTAAGCGCGATGATGGAGTGTGCTTGGAAGTAAGGGCGAAGTTTTCGAGCAGACATAACCAATGCTAGAGCCAATTTCTGAATGTTGGAGTATCGTGTCTCCGCATCTTGTAAGGCCTTGCTAGCGTAGTAGACATGTTGTTCGACATTACCATCATTTCGAATGAGAACGGAACTTACTGTTGAAGCCGATACCGATTGATAGATAATGAAAGTGTCACAAACCTCAGGTTTGGAGAGCATAGGGGTTTTACTCATGTAGTCCTTGAGGTTCTTGAATGCCTCAGCATATTCATCAGTCCATGTAATCTACTTCTTACTTCCCTTAAGTGCTTTGAAGAAATGAGCACATCTGTCTGTGGCCTTAGAGATGAAACTAGTTAAGGTTGCCACTTTGCCAGTAAGGTTTTGGATGTCTTTTGAAGTTACTGGTTCCTTCATGTCGAGGATTGCTTTGATCTTCTCGGGATTAGCCTCAATGCCTCGTTGGCTTATCATGAAGCCTAAGAATTTGCCAGAGCCTACACCGAAGGCACATTTGTTGGGGTTCAACCTCATTCGATACCTCTTCAAAATGGTGAAAGTTTCAGATAGGTTAGTGATGTGTTGGTCAACATGTTTACTCTTGACTAGTGATAGGAGCATTTTTATGCGACTTAATTGGCTTGTTCTCATGCATTTATGTTGTTTTTCTTTAGTTAGTTTAGTGTTTAAAGTCATTTTCGTGCAATTTCAGGTTTTATTGTCAAAGTATGCAAAAAGGAGCATTTGGGAGCTTTTAGGAGCAAAATTGGGCTTGGAATGAAGTGCATATGCATGGAGCAAGGAGTTTGGACGAATTTGAAGTCAAAACATCAAATGAACATGCTAAAAATCTGGTGAAACAAATACAAGTTGCAAGAAGGGATAGGTTTCTAGAAGGATTGACCAAAATTCCACTCAAAACCATATCTACCCCAGAAATTCATCCTTGCCATGAGTTTTTGTTGCTTTCACACCAGAAAATTGAGTGAATGTGTCACGCCCCGGACCTGGGGTCGGTAGTAAAAACTCGATCCCGAGTCCGAAACGCGAGTTAAAAGCTAAATAAATAAAAGGAAATTGACACGGGTTGGAAAATTAAACTCCTCTTATTAAAATAACTCCAAAATTTTTACAAGGTGTATAGAAATAATAAATTAACACTCTTAGATCCCTCGTCTAACACAACCTCAGCTCGTCTATCACCAGTGTTGCCAAATAACTCATCTGTAAAATAATAGGTTAGGGGTGAGCAACAACCACCGTCACTCAGTAGGGACATAACCTTATCACAGTAAATTGACAATATTAAATTATGTGTCATGAAATCATATAGCCGAATATCAAATTATTATTGATAAAATAATGCATGGATGCAATTGAACCTCTTCGGCTACCCCCGTTAATTAATATAATAAAACACGCGGACCTGCACGTCCCATACCGTGCATTTTACCTCTGCAGTGGTGGTTCGAATGGTTTAATATACAAATTAACCCCCTGTAACTCAATCATCCCAATTTCCCCTTTTGTTAGTCATCTTGCCAAAACTCTTCGTCGCCAGTCCCGAATTACCCTTAAAGAATCTGTGCACTGTGGGCTCACCTGAGACCTGGTACCTGCTAAGAGTTTGACTCAACTACACAAAAGATCATTTCCATTACCCTCTTTCCAATTTCCTTTCTCACCTACAAAGTTCCAACCACTTCTTACACATGAGTGATGCACAAGCACGTTATTACATCTTCACAATTCACAATATATATCTCAACGAATAACATTCCAGTAGTACTAACAAGTAAACAACGAACTGAAGCAATAATCCAAACAATGTCCAACCACATTAATCAACCAACACAAATATAGTACTTCACGAAATTTAATAGAATCAATATCTGTAAAGGTCTGCCGTATTTCCCCTACCTGGACTCCAAAGCATTGCTCCAACTCTCTATTACAAGAGTTCACCACCTTGACAAAATCCTATTCACAAGTATTAAGCAAATCACAATATATGCAAGACATAGACTCTAACTAATCAAAGTACTTGGGTTACTAATTTACTACCACTCAAATCAGATATCAAATTGGTTGACCTATTATACTATGCAAAATAGTTTTGTGTATAGTAAACATACTATGGAGACCAAAAGAAAGAATAACCTTAGATAGTCCTCTGCCTTCAAAACCTTATGTAACTTGTATAAAATAACCATACATAAAACCATTTCACAACATGATTAATCATTTATAACCTAGACGATATATAGTGCAAAAAGCTTAAGACTTAGTGTGGTTTTGTTCCAGCATATACTAATGTATATAAAAATAGCTATACATATACATCTACATATATTGATAGCGTAGCATATGTGTATATATAAACTTCATTCTATTCTCAATCAAATTAACATAATATTGTATAAATATAAAGTAGTTTTGGAAAAGGAAATTGAATTGGATTTGTCAAACTAGGGTTTATCATACTTCTTTCATATTTTATAATAAGACAGCCAACTCAAAGATCTATACAGATTTGAAGCCAAATTACATTAGATTTGATCAAGCGAAGAATTTGTATAAACTAACTTCGAATAGAAACTCCACGACAAATATAAACAAGGAAAATATATAATAGTTATGAAAAGATAAATAAGGTATAGAAATTGTTACCCACACAAAGCAGGCTACTGACTCCACGGTCCTCCCTCCCTCACTCAATCGATCTCTCTCTCACTCTCAACAGAAACCACAGAAAAACAACTCTCTCTCTCTATCCTGGTCTCTTTCTCTCGAATTATTTTTCCCTTCTTCCGTTTGTTTTCCTCTTTCAAATGAATGAAAAGCACTCCTATTTATAGGAGGTTAAGAGACAGTTATAGCTATTCTCTTATTGGAAGGTGTAGCGGCAAGAGATAAGTTGAACCTATCTCCGTACTCCCATAATCTGCTACGGGTGTGTCTAAATAGGGAGGTGTTGTCAACAATAGCACTGACCTTGACCAGCCAATTATTTTAGACCAAAATAATTATAGTAAAGCTAAAATCAATAAATAAAATAAATATAAACAGGTAATTAGACAAGGTTAATATATAGTAAACAAATAAATAATTAAATAAATACAAGGAACCCAAATATTATAATTATAGATGGTCTTATAAATATATTTTCCAAATTACAGGTCTTCACATAATGATTCAAGACCTAACCCACCATTATTCTACACATCCTTGTCGTGAGTTTTTGTTGCTTTCACACCAGAAAATTGAGTGAATGATTCAAAGACCTAACCCACCATTATTCTACACATCCTTGCCGTGAGTTTTTGTTGCTTTCACACCAGAAAATTGAGTGAATGATTCAAGACCTAACCCACCATTATTCTACACATCCTTGCCGTGCATCCTTGTTGTTTTCACACCAGAAAATTGAATTAAACAAGTCCATCCTCTCCCTATAAATACCCATGGCAGCAGCCTCATTGAGGATATCCCAGAAATTAACCATTCTCCAAGCCTTGCCTTGCCTCTCCCTACATATCCAAACTCCTTCCCATCCATTCCTCCACCACAGCCGTGCCTTCCCACCACCATCACCACCTTATGCAGCCACCATTGGAGGAGAAAGAAGTAGTGCCATGCAGTCCAAAGGAGGAAGACACCTTGCACATGCAATCTGCCATTAGTGGAGTGTTTGGAGTTCTTTCCTTTCTTGTTTCTGTTTTCATGTTTAATTTAACTTGCTTTCCAATTATGTTAAACATGTGGAACTAATTTCTTTTTAGTTAGAGGTGAATTTGAAGCCATGGACATATGTTGGTTATGATTTGATTTACTCCAGTTATGAATTCATGAACTTTAGATGTGGTTTACTTTTCTGTTTTGATTAAGAACTTGTTTATGTATGTGGGTTGAGGGTCGACACTTAATTTGCATGCCTAAACTTGATGCTAGGATATAAGGGAATTTCACCTAATCGTTATAAACTTATATTCATGAGTAGTAAAGATCGCTAGTCACGATTATGTTAAGTAAACCCTAGGTTGGATTAACATGCGTATTCCATAGTTATGAATGCCTAGTCAATGTTTATGATTTCCGTTGAACTTAATGATCTTTGTTGAATGTCTCTATCATGCGTATTCCATAGTTAGGGACTTTGATGAGGAATGATTTGGTTGTAATGCGTATTCCATTCAATCCAATGAATCTAGGGAAATTTGAAAGTTAATTTAAGCGGATCTAATTAACTTGGAGCATTGTCATTCATCGTTTGTTGAAGTCATAACTGGGAATCAAATTGTATGCACATGTTCATGTGTGGATAAGGAACCCTCTAACTAGCTTCTCACCATTCTATTTAATCAAAATCTGTTTTAGTTTGCTTTGATTTGCAATTTGTTTAGTTTTAATTCAATCTCGTCAAAATCAATTCCCCATTTATTTTAAAGTGTTAAATTAGTTAGAAATCAATTTAGTTTGTGTTTTTAAATGCTTTGAGTCAAGTTATAGTCCAATTTCGTCCAAATTAGCGTTAGGGACTCAAAACTGCCCAGAAAGTGGTTTTAAGGCAGTTTTGAGCCTTTTAGTTGCTGTTTTGAGTTTTTGGTTTGTTTAGGTGTTTTAAACTCTAGTTTTGCATTAATTGAGTCTAGCTTGGTGTTCTACATTATGTTTTTATGTTCTTGAGTCAGTTTCACATTGATTAGCATCCCTAGTTAATCCCCGGTCTAGAACGATCCCTATTTGCTCATATACTACAATTGTCATCCATAGGGTTTAATTTGTGTGTCAAGTTAATTTTCATATCAACTAGCATATCATCAACGTAAACTTCCATGCTCTTCCCAATCTGTTCGGCGAACATTGAATTGACTAGTCTCTGATAAGTTACTCCTGCATTCTTTAGGCCGAAAGGTATGACTTTATAGCAATATAGTCCCCTGTCAGAAGTGAAAGCTGTGTGTTCTTGGTCTGGAAGGTTCATGAGGATTTGGTTGTATCCTGAGTAAGCATTCATGAAGCTTAGGAGTTCACACCCTGCCGTAGAGTCTATAAGTCTGTCAATGAGAGGAAGAGGAAAGCTATCCTTCGAGCATCCTTTGTTTAGGTCGGTGTAGTCGACACACATTCTCCATAAGACCTTTTGGAGGAGGAGACTTTCTTTAGTCAGATTTTTCTTAACAATGACCACATTTGCTACCCATTTTGGGTAATTAACTTCGCGGACGAAGCTTATGCCTTTGAGTTTTTCAACTTCTGCCTTCATTGCTTCGTATCGTTCAACGTCATAAGATCTTCGCTTCTATCTCACCGGCTTGGTCTTGGGGTCAATACTCAAGCGATGACATATGATATCGGGAGAGATGCTTGGCATGTCTTCGTATGACCAGGCAAAGACCTCATATTCTCTTGCAAAAAAGAGATCAATACCAACCGAATGGGTGGTGACAAGGTGGTGCCAATCTTCACCATGCGATCTGGATAATCTTTTGAGATAAAACCTTCTTCAACTCTTCAGCAGGTTGTGCTTGCTGGGTGAAAGAGTCGTCTCGGGGATCGTCGGGTTGACTGTTGCCACCGTGAATATCCAAGTTGGCTTCGTCTGGGCTGGTCTTTATGACTTAGTCATGTATAAAAAGGGTTTCCTTGGGCACAGGCAGGTGTTGTTGCTTGACCGAAGTGTTGTAACATGATCGTGCACTAAGTTGATCTGCTTTGATGTAACCATTGCCATAGGGCGTTGGAAATTTCATCAACAACATATGTGTGGATACCATGGCCTTGAGATCATTGATGCCTATGCGTTTGAATATGATATTGTATGTCATTGGGTAATCAACCACCAGGAAGTTAGTGGTAATGGTAGCTGTGTAAAGGCATGTACCAATGGTGAAAGGTAAGTGTATGCTCCCTAAAGGTTGCACGATATCACCAGAAAAGCTTATCAGAGGAGAAATCGAGCGATTGAGCAAGTGTTCAGCTACATTAAGTACCCTGAAAGCTTCAGCAAACATGATATTGACCGAAGCCCCCATGTCTACCAGGATTCGTCGTACTTCAAAGTTAGCTATGTGAGCTTCCACGATCAGTGGGTCGTTGTAAGGGTAGATGATACCTCTTTCTTCCTCAGGGTAGAAACATATTGGATCCCAATTAGGCTTTTGATATTTGCCTCTCCTGATGTCTTCCACGTGAAACACTTGGTGGCCAGGCTTTAAAGCTCGTTCGCTGTTTTTCATAGCCCTGTTGGAAGATTTAGATATGGGTGTGCCGCCACTTATGGAATATATCACATTCACCTGGCGTTGGTTACGGTTACCCCTTAGAGGGTGAAGGAGGAATTGATCAATTTTTCCTTCACGTGCCAAAGCTTCAATATGATCACGAAGGGTGATACACTTCTCGCCGTCATTGCCGTTATGCTCGTGGTAGCAGCAAAACGTGCCCGTGTTCTTCGTGGGCTTGTAATCTGGATGCCTCAGCTTTGGCTTCGGTATCAGGTGTGCTATGCTGGGGTAAATGGCCACGCATGTGGCGTACAAAGGTGTGTATGCCTCATACCTTGGGGTAGGGACTATCCTGACACGTGCTTGATCCACTGTGTTGACTGCCTGGGGTCGGGGATTATCGTGGCGATACCCTTGGTTATCGCGGTAGTGTCCCTTACTCCTTTTACTAAAATGAGACTGGTGAGGATGGAAATCTTTCCTTTTGCCCTGAAATTGATATGTCTGTTGACTTGGCAAAGTATTAAGTAAGGCAAGGGGAGGCACCGCTGCCGTTTGGAAGGTTGAGGTCTTCTCATTTGGGTGGGTCTGGCTTCCACTTCCCACTTGCTGATAGGGGATGGTTGTTGGGGGTTTCTCTTGGTATGTCATTGCCTCGGCGGATGCATTGTTATAAGCATGCGCCATTACCTCAAAGTAAGTCTTCCAAGCGTTGGCATTGATCATGTACTTAACAAAAACAGTCACGTAGGCCTGCCGTGAAGGCTTTGAGGGCAGTCTTGTCGTCTACCTCGGCACAACGGGAATACTCATGGCTGAAGCGGCCAACATACATATGTAATGACTCGTCTAACTTCTAGCAAATAGTGTACAAGTCATCCGCATAGTATAAGCGATCAATATGGAAAATGTGTTGAGAAACAAACAGTTTCCTCAATTCCTCAAATAAGTCTACTGTATCAGGTGGAAGACGGCAATACCAGTTTAGAGCTCCGCCAAAGAGGGTGGAGGGGAAGAGAAGACATCGCTCTTCGTCGGTGTGCATCTGGTATGCCATGGTGGACTCAAAGAGGTTAAGGTGTTCAATCGGGTCCTCATTTTCACTATAGAGTTGCAAGCCAAGCTTCTGCTTTGTCTTTGCTTGGAGGGGGATGTTGAGGATCCTCCTTGTAAGAGGGTCAGGCCTAGGTTGGTTCCAATCAGGTATCTCAGCTTGTCGTTCGGCTTTCTACTTGTTTACTTCCTTAAGGAGTTGTAGGACAAGAGGGTGTTGAGTGGAGTCATGTACTTGTTTACTTCCTTGGGGGGCACCCTGTTGATGGTTGACTTCCACAGGGGTGATGAGCTCGTGTGTTTTAGTATATCTAGCCTTGTAGAGCATCTCGAAGACCTTCTCATACTGCTCTTGGAGGATCTCATTCTTCATCACTATCTTGTTGTTCTAAGCCTCCAGCTCATCGACTTTAGCCTAAAAGCAAACTTCTTTTGTTCCTTCTTTCGTTGCTTCGCACCAGATGCAAGAGGGGTGTCATTCTATGTGCTGTGGCTTCCTTCGCTCCCTATGTTGGAAATGGATGCCTGGTCAAAAGAGATTGTACGAATGGTGGAAACCAGCTTAACAAAGCTGAAGAGAGTGGGAATAAGTGTCGTTCCTACCGACGACGCCAAATGTTGATGCACAAAATCAGTAAGGACTTTGGTACAACAGAAAGTGTTAAGTTTATGACCTTCGCTAGATTGCTCCGGTCACTGATATGGATAAGTATGTAAATGGATAAAGACAATGAAGCAAATACAAGATGTACGTTGTTCACCCAGATTGGCTACGTCCACGGAGTAGAGGAGTTCTCATTAATTGTGAAAGGTTTACACAAGTACATAGGTTCAAGTTCTCATTTTGTGAGTACTAGTGAATGATTTAGTACAAATGACATTCGGAAATATTGTGGGAGAATGATCTCCTTTTATAGAAGAGATTTTCTAGCTTTGTTCTGACATTGACACGTGTTGTGTTGTGATTGGCTTCTGATGTTGACACGTGTCGCGCTATGATTGGCTTCTGATGTCGACACGTGTCGTGCTGTGATTGGCCTCCTGGTTGGAGGGAAACTCTTCTGGGTCCTTGATGGTATAACGTTGACCGGTGCTCAGTAGTTTCGGGATTGGTCAAGTATGGGACAAACACCTTTAATCACTCCATAACCAACTGTGTCCAGTTCAGGGATTGGATACAAGACCTCATAGTGAAGGGAAAGTTGTTGGAAAAATCACAAGCCAATATGATGATTGACATGGATCCCTTCCCAGAATCCCCAATAAACATGATCAACTTGACTTGGGCTAAAAAAGGGAAAGGAAAGACCACATGGGAAGTGAAAGTAGAAAGAAGGCAAGTTGCCCAAGAAGCCCAAAGCAGCCATAGTTAAAGGGCTAATGTTGTGTAGCAAGTGCCAGTGTGAATGTGAGTTAGAAGTCCCAGCATCAGGAGCCATTATTGATCAAGAATTAATCAGAATAAGAGGGAAAGAAGAATAAGAAGCCCACAAAAGCATCATACGGGCAGCTGAGAAAGAGACATCCAGAAATGTTTTCCAACGGTTGAGAGGAGATTCTCAACCAAATGTCTTGTCAGAGGTATTTAGAAATTATGAAGCCTCTGAAGAAGGGGAAGACAGAGAAGCCAAAATACCAAAATGGGTAGACGTGAGGCTACCCTAGCCAAGCTATGTCAGTGTAGATGTCAAAATAAATGAGAGGATAGTGAATCCAGTCATGAAGAAAGATCATGCCCGACTCAGGCAGAAATGGTACGTGGTTAGAAATGATGGGATACTTGTTAAAGAAATATGAGCCTCTATGATCATGAGAGTTCAGAGGCAGCACAAAGCCCATATGAACTCATTAAAAGTCCTTACTACATCAGAAGCCTCTAAAAATGTGAAGTTTGAGACAGTACCTCATAAGGGAAGAAATCAACTTCATTGGAGAACCAAAACAGAGGTAGAAAAGGCTAATAGCAAAACAGTGGGGGAATGAGATCATGTGCCACAAAACCCTCATCCTGGGAAGTATAGTATCTTGAGAAGAGCTTAGGAAGACATGGTAATGATGCCAACACCAAGATGGAGCCCAGATCCAATATGTTTTGGAACTATCTCGCCTGAGAAGGGGATTCCCTCACCATTGTTGGTCGATACTCTTTGTGAAGTTCCAAGACAAATGCCAAACTTGGCATAACTCAAGAGGAGGCACTGACCGAACTAATGCTGCCCAAAGAAGCACAGGCCTAGTTAGATGAATTCATGGGCCACATTGGGAGCAAGAAGGAAGACTTACCTAAACCCAGCAACTTCCACGTAAACATGACATATGTTTTATCTGCCATGTTTTGTGCTGAGCCTGATCAACCTACCATAATGGAGGGTGATTACTTAGCATCATAACCTATAATGGCACATGCTAATGTTGAAAAAGCGGGAAAATAGGAGTCAGGCAGAGTAGGTTTGCTCGAACCTACAAAGAAAGAGCCCAAGAAAATGTACTCAGACAAAATGGTCTTCAGTTGCCCGAGCTTGACCCTAGCTAACCATCTCAAGCCTATTTATGTAACTGCTCATCCGAAGGGAATACCCTTTAAGAGGGTTTTGATTGATAGATGAGCTACGGTCAATGTGTTTCCGTATAAGCAAATGAAAAGGATGTGTAGAAATGATGAGGATTTTATCCCTACATATCTAACAGTTTCCAGTTTCTCTGGAGCCATCACTAGAACTCATGAGATATTGCCCATGGAGGTTGACTTGGGCTCCAAGAAAATCATGCTAGCCTTCTTCGTTGTGGATAGTACTTCCACCTATGGAGCTTTACTAGGCCGAGATTGGATTCATCAGAATCTCTCTGTACCTTCTACCTTGCATCAACAAGTAGCAGTTTACCATGAGGAAAGAGCCATGGGACCATGATTTTGGGAGATGGTAAAGGCCGAGTCACGGCCATTCCTCCCCACAACCAATGTTGCAGAAGCCAGCTTTACAATCCTAGTATTGGGATTTTCCAGTGCTTAAAAGCTGATGAGAACGACCGCCCGACTAAGGTGACAGCCCAAAAGCTTCTGGAACAAAGATTATTCCTCACCAAGGAAGAATGGGATAAGCCCTATATTGTCCTAACTCCCCAACACCAGTAATGTCAGAACAAAGAAGAAATGACCAAGTAGTTGCAGTCAGGTCCTTAATCAAAAGACTATTGGTGTATGGAAGAGAGAGGAAGCAAGAAATGGAGAGCTTGGCCGAAAAACAAGAGGAAGAAGCCTCAAGCAACCAGAATAGAGAAGAGGTAGAGTTTTTTAGGAAATAAGTTGGAATCAGCCATCCAAATGGCTGAATGTATACATAACCTGGATGGGCCAGAAGACTTACCCGAGAACCCAGAGTTAGTTAAATTTTTGTGTGCAGACCTGACAAGCCACCACTAGAGGTACAAGATCCCTTAGAAACCATTGATTTGGGGACTAAAGAAAATCCAAGACCTATATAAATCAGTGGCATGTTGGAAGTTGAAGTTCGGGCAAAGATAGTCAGTCTCCTCCATGAATTTAAAGAATGTTTTGCTTGGCATTACACTGAGATGCCAGGTTTAGATTCAACCTTAGTAGAACATAAAATGCCTATTAAGGATGGAGATAAACCTATGAAGCAAGCACCACGGAGGATGTCAAAAGAGATCGAGGAAAAAGTCAAATAAGAGATTGGGAGGCTGGTAAAGGCTGGATTTATTAGGCCTACCAAATATGTCGAGTGGTTGGCCAACATAGTACCTATATTAAAAGCTATAACTAATGCAGTTCGATGTTGTGTTGATTATAGGAACATTAATGGAGCCACATCTAAAGATGAATGTCTCATGTCCATGGCTAACTTATCCATATATGCAGTTGCCAAACACAAAGTCCTATCTTTCATGGATGGGAATGCCGATTATAATCAAATAAAAATGGCTAAAGAAAATATACACAAAACAACTTTTAGGTGCCCAGGTTATGTTGGAGCATATGAATACTTGGTAATGTCATTCGGGCTAAAAAATGCTGGAGCAACCTATCAAAGAGCGATGAATGACATTTTTCATGACTTGATTGGCCATAGCATGGAAGTATACATTGATGACATCATGGTTAAGTCTAAAATTGAAGAACAACACTTGGTAGACCTCAGATAAGCCTTAACAAGAATGATGATCTATAAGTTAAAAATGAATCCAAAGAAATGTTCTTTTGGGGTAAGGTCGAGCAACTTTTTAGGATTCCTTGTTCATCAAAGAGGTGTAGAGGTTGACAAGAACAAAGCTCGAGCAATAATGGAATCACCTCCTCCTACCAATAAAGTACAATTGCAAAGGCTGCTGGGGAAAGTTAACTTCTTAAGGAGATTCATTGCTAACTTGGAGGACAAGATTCAGCTACTAACTCCTCTATTAAGCTTGAAAGACAAAGAAGAGTTTGAGTGGGTTCCACCCTACCAAGAGGCCTTTGACAGAATAAAGGCTTACTTGGCCTCTTCATCAGTGCTCATGCCACCTCAGAGGATGAAGCCTTTAAAACTTTACGTTTCTGTCTCTGAAAAGTCAATGGGAAGCTTGCTGGCTTAAAACAATGAAGGTGGGAAGGAACAAGCAATATACTACTTCAGTAGAATCCTTACTGAGGTAGATACAATATACACACCAGTAGAAAGGTTGTGTTTGGCCCTATACTTCACTGCCTGCAAGCTAAGGCATTACATGTTGCCTTGCCACATCCACATCATCGCCAAGACATATGTGATCAAGTACATGCTGTCAAAACCAATGCTAACTGAGAGAATTGGAAAGTGGATTCTAGCACTATCAGAGTTCATCTTTCAGTATATGCCTCAGAGAGTGATCAAGGGACAAGCAATTGCAGACTTCTTAGCCAAGCACCAAGAGTCTCAAAATGAGATTATTAACATCCCAGGAACTTTGGAGGTAGCCAGTGTGTGGATCCCACCAAGAAAAGCCTTCTCAGGTAGAGAAGAATGGATCCAGTAAGAGATAAAAAGAATAACTAGCCTCTGGATCACTTCTTGGAGACTGAATTTTGATGGTTCTTACATTCAAAATGATGTTGGGATTGTTATCATTGATCCCAAAGGTATTCACCATTGTTATGCATTCCTCTTGGATTATCAAGAGACTACCAACAATCGGGCAGAGTTTGAGGCATTGATAATTGGCCTGGAAATATTAATAGAGTTAGGCACAACTGAAATCGAGGTATTTGGTGATTTAGAGTTGGTGATCAATCAGCTAAATGGAGAATACAAGTTCAGACACATCACTATGGCCGGTTATTACTTAGCGGTCACTCAATTGTTAAGTTATTGGGGCACTGAAATATCAGTTAGCTATATCCTTAGAGAATCAAATGCAAAGGCCAATGAGATGGCACAGTTGGCTTCTAGAGCACAAATCCAAGAAAGGAAGTTTGAAGTAAATATAGAAGTTCAGAAAAGAAATCTCCCGTCTATCTTTGAAAAGGGATTCAGCCTAGATGTGATTACTGAAGAAATGAAGATAGATGATTGGAGGACACCTATTGATCAGTATTTGAAAGATTCATCCTTCCCCACAAGTAAGAAAAATAGACGACAAGCAACTAAGTATGTCATGTACGATAAAGCTATGTTAAGAAAAACTCCAAATGGACTGTTGTTAAAATGCTTAGGCCAAGAGGAATCTATGAGAGTCATGGCTGAAGTACATGAATAATCTATGGAGCTCATCAAGCGGGAACCAAGATGAGGTGGTTACTTAGGAGATATGGTTATTTCTGGCCTGACATGGAGAAAGACTGCAAGGCCTATGCCTGAGGATGTGAAGAGTGTCAAAGACATGGACCTCTCCAACATGTGCCCTTAGTACCCTTAAACCTCGTGGTCAAGCCTTGGCCTTTCCGAGGATGGGCAATGGACTTTATCGGGAAAATATATCTAGCTTCTAGCAGAGGACACACATTCGTAATTATGGCAACAAACTACTTTACCAAATGGGTGGAAGCTTCAGCTGTAAAAACTATCACTTCAACTGCTATCAAAAAGTTCATTGAAACCAAAATCTTACACAAATTTGGGGTGCCGGAGACAATTGTCACAAACCGCGGGCCATCTTTTATTTCAAGGGAAGTAGAGGAGTTTGCAAGTAAGTTTAAGATAAAGATGATTCTGTCTAGTCCTTACTATCCTTAATCAAATGGTCAAGCAAAGGCCAGTAATAATCTTGGTGAACATTATTAAAAGAATGGTGGCCGAGAGTCCAGAGAAGTGGCATGAGAAATTAGGAAAGACTTTGTAGGCTTACAGAACCTCCAAGAGGGCAGGAACTAGAACTACTCCTTATGCCTTAACCTTCAGGCAGGATGATGTACTCCCCACGGAAATTAATGTGAGTTATGTTAAGATTCAAAACCAGTTTGGGCTGCACAATGAAAAATATATTCAGGCTGTATGTTAAGGAGTTGAGGATCTAGATGTAGCTCGAATTAAAGCTTTGAACAAAATTCAAGAAGGGAAGAGAGTTGTTGCCCAAGCTTACAATAAGAAGGTAAAGTTAAAGACCTTCAAGGAAGGGGAATTAGTATGGAAAGCAGTGCTACCTTTGGGAGCTCAAGTAAGAAGCTTTGGGAAATGGAGTCCTACTTGGGAAAGTACTTTGTTATTCACCAAGTACTAGACAAATGAGGATATTACTTGGCAGATGTGGAAGGAAGCTTGCAGAGGCATCCAGTTAATGCTAAGTTTTTGAAGAAATATCACCTAACCTTGTGGGATGTTAGGGATTGTTACATTGAAGAAGTTTAGACATTGTAAGAGATCCAAAAGTTAGTTTATATGCTCATCATAGTTGAGTTTCAAAGAGGAAATGCAAGCTAAAGTGGATTAAAGAAGTCATTTTCATTTCATTGAATGTTGAAGTTACATAAGAATCAGCTCAATAGGTTTACATCCTTGGCTAGGGCAGCTATCCTAGAATGGTATGTCTGCATGATAGTGAAGATTATACCTGGCTCCTCCAAAGCAATGTTACTATTAGCTAACTGTGCTTAAGCATCTTCAACTTCAACATTTACTTTCTTGACCTCTTCAATCCCATGCTGATCCTGAAGTTGTTGAGGCTCTGAAAGGCGCCCTGAGGACTTCAACTTTGTTCTGATTCGGCCGAACTCTTTAACAAGCTCAAGCAACGAAGTGGTAGCTGGAATGGATATAGAAGGAGGGGACAGGAATTGAGGTTGAGGGCCATTGCCAGAAAAAGGATTGACAAAGATTATGCTAAGTGATCACTAAAGGCCACTGTCACTTTCATGTATGAACCCGACGTTCGAATCAATGAGGAGCTGATGGATACTTCGACACTTGAGGAGAATAAGGCTTGGGTTGATAGTAGTCCTACCAAAGTCTTTGACATTGATCCTAAAACTGACAAGGTTGTGGTAGTTGATCCCGAAGCATACACCTACGATGATGAAGTGATCAAGAAAGTAGAAGCTACTCCTCAATGCTATAGAAGTCCTGAAACAGAAGCTGGACGCAGTGCGCCTTTCTGAGGATACTGTAAAAGCCAATGACTAGTCGTGGGTAACGGCTATTACCCTGCGCGAGGGCCTTAGCCCAAAGACCTGCACCATATTAAGAATGGTCGGGGACATGGGGCCCATCTCAAAGTTGAAGGTGTTGGAGCCAGAGTTCCAAAAAAGAAGTGCAGTTTTTAACAGCTCGAGCTTAGCAATCATAGTCGACTTGGACAACATTATCAACTCATAAATTTTGTTGTTCATCCATTTCCTTTTAAAGATAGGCTTGAGCTCGTTAATCCATTGTGTTCATCCCTCGTCCTTCATCAGAGGGAAGTCGCGACGGTGGTTTGACCATTTGGAGGAGGAGATGCTTGACTCGGCCAAGAATGGGTTGGGAGTGAACCATTTCTTCTTGGGCATATTGTTTGTTATAGGTACAGGGACTAGAGAGGTCCATGCAGGCACCAAGGAATGTACTTATCCCTCCTTGAAGAAAAGTTCAATATGCAGGCTTGCCCGAGGGCGATGAAGGCTGTTAAGCAAGCAGTACCTGGTGGAAATCCCCTCACCAGTCTCGCAAAAAGATTGAGTTCAAGCAACTTTGGGTGCCATTGAGTAGAGTTGAAGGAAAATGAGGAGAAAATTGAAGATTAAGGAGTAAGAACTGAGAAAGCAAGAGTGTACTGGGAAGGTTCTGAGAATACTAAGAGTTCTAGAAATTTGAAGGCTCGAAATTGCTAAGGTATTTAGCTAGCCAGAGAGTTTATATAGGGATTATATAGTAAGTGGTTGGTTAACATTGGAATTCGTGGGTTAGTGCAAAGGTTTTTGTTAAACAATGGTTATTTTAAAATGGGCAAGTCCCGAATGAAGGCATGTGGCGGCTGTTTAATCATTATTAGCGTCTTGGGTTGTAGACTCAACAATGATTAAAGGGGGCACTATTTGGGTTAATATTTTAACATTGGACTTGGATGAAGGAAAGCCCAAGGGTGCCAAATTAAAGAAGACTTGCCCGAAGCCCAGCATCAAGCCCAAAGGCAAATTGAAGCATTCTTAGCCAAGATACAAGCCACGTGCTTACCATTGAAGTGACAAGTGATGGAGACTAACCTAATACCAGCCAAAGAACACTTTCTAATGGTATTCCAAGTAAACAGATGATGACTCACTACCCTCCAAGTGCTTTCGGGCAAGAACAAAGTTATAGTAGTCGGGCTAATTTGCCTATAAAAGGAAGAAGAGGCCCCATAAACAACTCAACCAATCAAACAAACAAACATACAAACTTTGCTCTTAAGCCAGACACTCAACCAATCAAACAAACAAACATACAAACTCTGCTTTCAAGCCAGATTTGCATCCAAAAGCTGAGATCAACCCAGATTCAATTATTTTTTAGCAACAAGCTATCTCTTGTCCAGTTTAAAGCTATGTTACCTCCCTTAGTGGCGTAGTATCGATTCTCTTGTGTAAACTTGTTTACCATCCATCCTTTTTTAGCGTACAAACCACTGTTAGTTCAAAGAGAAGCAATTGCAAGAGGTTCAACCTTGCCAAACAAGGTGAAATCTTGCTTGAGGCTCTTTGATTGTTTTCTAAATTTGTAGATCTATTACTTAATGCATTCTCCAGTATGTATTCAAGTTATTTCCAACAGTTTTCCTACTTTAAGAGTTCCATTTGTATCTGGATCTGGTTAGTTTAATGGATATGTTATCATTAAAATGAACCAAGAACAACTAAGTAAATGGCTTAAAGGGCTCTGGACTCCCTTTATTTGAACATACAAGACTGTGAACTAAAAGTCCTTGTTTACAAGGAAAGAAAAAAGAACTTAATGTGGACTTAACCCATCCACGACAATCTTTTGATAACAAGAAGTCCAAGTAACTTGGGGCGCAAGTAATTGACTAAATACACTTGTTCTACATCTGCTATACTGAGATAGCAGTTGCACGCCTAGCACTTAGTTAGTTTTGATTGCGAGCCTCAAGGCCTACACCTAAGGCCCCACAAATGCACCTTTCAATACTAACTTTGTCCTCTTCTTGTAGCACATCAACAAGTAAGAGCCCGACTACACATCCAAAGTGCCAATCCTTTGGGGAGCTGTGCTGAGATCCGAAGAGCCTTCTCTAAAGAAATCTTCGCCTGAACAGAAGGTATAACACCCAAAGGGAACCCATTTCCCAGAAGAAAGAGTTGCTGAATCCTAAGGGCTTGGCTAGCTCGAGCACCGTCGAGAGGAAATGGGTCGCCAGGAACGGCCTTGGCGGAGCCCTTAAGGGTCTGAGGTGAAGAAACGTTCAAGTCCCAAAAGGCTGAGTCCATTGTCGTCCTCAGGTTCGCCATTGTTGGCTATTGAAAGAGTAAGGGAGTGCAAATTCGTTTTGGTTTCGGTTTTTGGGGTTTAAGTGATGGGTTTGTGATGGTTTTATTTGTCTCTTCCTTTGGGTCCTTATGTGTCTTGAAATGAGTTTGAACATGGTGTATCCTCTTTATCGTGTTTCGTGCTAATGAGACTGTTTTAAAAATTCTCATGCGCTAGGCGGCTGGCTACCGTCCCGATTAATGCCTAGGTGTTTGAAAATTAAGAAATGGCGTATATACCTGCCAAGGCGCCCACCTAGACCTCCTAGTCACCCGTCTAGCCTGCCCAGACCCGCCTAGGCACTCGTCTAGATTGCTGTTCACTTAGATAGAAAATAGATAACTCTCATTTTGCATTTTATTTTTTTCAATAAATTGTAATAGACTTGTTGAATACTTAAATCAACACACATTATATGTTTGTTCCCTATATGTTTTCATTATATTCCAATACTTCATAATATATATCATTATATTTTGTAGTTTATGATGAAATTATATATATATATATATATTAACTATAAACAAACACTTATTTACACGAAATATAATAGATTTACACGAAATATAATAGATTTACTTAAATCCGCCTAGTCGCCTAGGCGCTAGGCCTTAGCCCGCTGCCCGATTAGCGCCTAGCGTCTTTTAGAACCTTTACATGGAGAAAAACTTATGAGATAATTGTTTCATTGGCTTGAGACTCTACCATGGTGATGTAACACTATCATAGAAGTACTTTGCGAGAAAGAGATTGGTGGTTGAGAAATCCGCAAAATCCACCATGGTGTGAAAGGAGAAAGTGGTGATAGAGTGCTCATATGTTATGTTTCAATGAAGGATGGTACTAATTTAAGGGGGGTGAATAGGTTCCAATTTATAAATTTAATGTCAATTTCGATTCTCAAATTAATTTTCACATCCGCATCATATGAAATATCCTACATAATAAACAAATAAAATGTACACGCGGATGTAGGAAAATCCTCAGGTTCCCTCCCAAGTCAAGACAAATGAGGACGGAAAGACTTACAAACACAATGACTAGTAGGCAATTTTATCTCCACACTTTGCTACTCAAACTCTCTTCAGCCTTCAAGTGGAAGTGGCATGATACTAACGCAGTCATCGATCAACTTCTTCTCAAACTTTGCAAAATACTAACGCCGATTATACATAATGTATGGAATGAAATAATGTTTTGAAAATCAACCAATTACAAAAATCAAGTAACATTTCCATAATTGATTTTGAATTAAAGACCAAATAAAACCAGCATGAAAAGAATACTATTTCTCTGAAAAACGCAAGATGTTGTGATGCATCATGCACCCTATTTGTCTCATAATCAATTTTCCTCTGTGTGCAAACATGCCATGCAGGTCCGTCTCTAACCGTGTGTGAGTAATATTGAAAATATTTGAAAAATATCAAACATGACAAACTAAATTATCAAATAAATAAATTCCGAATGAATATTATTAAACCCAAATAACAAATAAGGTCTAACTACATGAATGCATATATATAACAAACTTACTTGGGTGAATATTTCTAAAATATTTGTGATCAAGAGTACAAGAGACAAATATAGATTTAAATAGTTACAACCGAAAACATGAGTCTAAGAAATTACAGACTCATGAGTTTTGTTAGGAATTATCAATTTTACTCTAATGGTGCGTTTAGTACTTGGGAAGGAATTCCCTAACTTTTCCTAGGGTACATGAAATGCATTTTTCTATTGACATGTTTAGTGACGTTTGGAAATTAAATAGGAAAGAAGAAGATAATTTAGTGTTTTAGTTTAATGATGAGGATAAAGTGTCACTTAGTACTTCGGTGTAGTGGTATTCATTTTCATTTGTAAGTGAGAAGTCTTGATTCAATTCTTATCAAAAGCAAATTAGAACCACATTATTGTTGCTAGCCCATTGTGTATATATTGGCCAACTCACGAGTCATGACCCAACAAATGGGTTAACCCTGACAAGCCCATCGGACCTAAGTTGTTTTATAGTATTGGACTAGGCCGACTCATGACCCAACACATTTTCCTAACTATACTATTTTTCTATAACTTAATAGCGTTACGGTTCATTGATATTTATTTTAACTTATTTGTAAGAGGTATTTAGTTTAACCCATATAGATTATTGAATTCGGTACCTAATTACGATTGGTTAGGATGAAAAAAATCTCCACACGAATATATGTAAGTTCAAGGCTCCGCACTGATGGAGCGAACACAAAATACCAAAAGTATGCTATATATGTGGAATAGAACCCTCTTTGTTCCCCTGCACGTTTGCGGGAACTACTTAAAATAGTGAGATCATTAGTAAAAGAAGGACCAACTACCGTGAAAGGGGAGAAGGGGGATGTTTGAAAAAAAAAATTCAAGGTGTAAAGGGAAAGCACTCGTTAACGTGGTTGTTAGTTCAAAAATTAGCTATCAACCAAAAGAATGTGAAAAAACGATTCATGAGTATTGAAATACTTTCGTACACGGTGAATGTTACTGCTTTTTGTTTCTTCTTTCTTCACCCACATGTCATCAAACATAAGGATATTTAATAAAAATAATAATAATCCCCCCACATTCTCATATCCCACATTTCTCTCCAACTTCTCTTTATTTCGTTATATTTTTCTGTTTAAATCTTTTATATTTATTATTTACACACATAGTGTACGGGCTCCATCTAGTCTATTTAATTGAAATAATAATTTTCAATCCAAGTCATTTAGTATTACGGTGAAATGATATTCTTCTTTATTCGTAAGTGAGAGGTTTTGTGTTCGATTCTCGTCAAAGGCTAATTTGAACCACATTATTGCTAGTCCATTATGAAATTAAGTTCACTCATTCCCCTTTGTGTAAATAATATCGTTTGTTAATAATTTTCAATCCAAGTGTGCAAGCATCCCTTCCCATAACTTCAGAAAGGGTGATGCTATAGAGAGACCATATTTTAAAGTTGAGAGTTGGATTACTTAATTGAGATAGCACGTATACATCACTTGCAACATCAAACGGTACCATGAAAGTGGTCTTCCTATCATTTTTCCTAAATCCTAAAAAAGAAATCCAATCATCAAGCATCACATCATCTAATTTACAAAACATAATATAACATTATTGTCACACCAATTGTTTTCTTTCAAAAAATAAAATTAGCCAAACTACCTATAAATACCCAATTCAGAAAAATACATAGTCCTCATCCCACCATAACACAAAAAAATGAGAACTCCCACATTCTCCTTCACAACTCTCCCTCTCTACCTCCTCTTCTTCTTCTTCTCCTTCAATGCCATTACTGCCAAAAACCTCATCCCTGAAACTTGCAAAAAATTTGCTCAATACGATCCAAACCTAAGCTACAATTTCTGCGTAACCTCTCTGCAAGCAGCGCCGAAAAGCCAGCGCGCCGATCTTCACAAACTCGGCATAATCTCAATCAAGTTAATCCGCAACAACGCTACGGACACAAGGCATTACATCAAACACCTGCTGAAAAACAAAAAGCTCGACCCCTACGTAAGGGCGTATTTGGGCGACTGCTTGGAGCTTTACTCAGATGCCATACCAACCATCAAGAAAGCCCTTATGAATTACAAGGCCAAGAAATACAACGACGCCAACATTGAAGTGAGTTCTGTCATTGATGCCTCCATAACTTGTGAAGATGGATTCAAGCAAGGACGGTTGGTTTCGCCGTTAACGAAGCGAAACAACTATACGTTTCAGTTGTCGATTATAGCACTGTCTTTTATCAATCTGCATAATTCACTAAATTAAATCAAACAAAGAGAGATATATATTATATTTTATTTTATTATATATATATACACACACACACACACACATGAGTATATATAGCTGTCTTTGTTCATGAATTATATATGTATTTTGTATGTTTTTATTATTTATTTGTAGTTATCTGGTTTGTTTTCTGCAATACCTAGATTTTATGTTCGTTCATTGTTTTGTTTGATTGTCTGGTTGTTGTTGTTTGCAAGGTTTCCTTTCTGAATTCTGCTAGCTGTATATGTAGTGTGTAAAAAAATCTAATTAATCAGAAGATAAGATTTGGAAATTGGTAATGGTGAGCTTTGAAGATAACATCAAGAAAGAGTAGCTTCTAATTAATCCTATTATATTAAATTAGTTTTTATTTTTTTATAGAGAAGTATTGGGAATGGAAAAGAAAACTAGAAGGTTCAATGTTAGGGACACGAAATGTGTTCGCATGGTGTCGTGTTTATACGTTATTTGTTAATCTTCTACATTATTTGTTAATCTTCTGTTTGCAATGGACCGAGGCTTCAAATTTCCCAGCTAATTAACACCTCGTACTATTAGACGTTGATCAATGTCGATCTTATTACATTAACAACTAACAATTACAATAATCTCATAATGAATTAGCTATTAGTCTGGCTGTATAGAAGATGTCTCATATTTGATTCCCGTCCTTTAAGTTGGATAATTATAAAATAAAAAATAAATAGAAATCTGATGAAGTATGTGGAGCCTTGTGGCTTGTATACAACAACTACTTTTTTGTTTACTAAATAAGTAGATTGCGTCATGGATGAAATTAAGGTGTTGGTGCAAAAATACTATTTATGTGGTGCTTTAATTGTTATATGACAAAACAATATGGCCAATCTTTTTCAGTGAAGGACCTGATGACTTTCGAATACAACGTGACCAATATATCCCCTCATAACATGATGGGTTAATATTCTGAAGCTTAAATAAACACCAAAAATAATTGTTTCGATAAGGGTTTTTAGCCAAAATGGTAAATAAAACATCACTTTGGTCCCTGACATTGAAAATCAATAGATATTGTCATTGAGATTGTCCACCATCCATTATTTTGGTCATTCCGTTCAAAACTCAGTTAAGTGTCCTGGAGCTCTTGGCCGGAAGTTTGGGCAATTTTCAAACTTCGTAACTCAATCGTTTCTTAACCAAATTTGATCCATAATATATCAAAACGAAGATAGGAAAGTGATGAACAATATTATATCCATTTGGAAGCCCAATGGTTGCCGGAGATGGCCTGAAAATAGCCTGAAAGGTGACTGGTCGGCGGGAAAACTGGAAAACTCGCCGGAAACTGGGTAAAATTTAAACGTTCATAACTTCTTCAATACTCAACGAAATCGAGTGATTCCAAAACAAAAATCATACTTCTCAACGAGAGGAAGAGAATGGTACCTTTCTCAATGGATAAATAGCTGTGGTTTGACCGGAAAACAGCTCGAAATTAACTAACGCGAGACCAAGACAGCCACTTTCGAACCATTTTCCAGCCAAACCACTGCGATTTAGCTATCGAGAAAGGTACCATTCTATTTATCTCATCGAGAAGTATGATTTTTATTTTTGAATCACTCGATTTCGTTGAGTATTGAAAAAGTTATGAACGTTTCAATTTTACCCAGTTTCCTGCGAGTTTTCCAATTTTCCTGCCGAATAGTCACCTTTCAGGTTATTTTCCGGCCATGTCCGGCAACCATTGGATCTCATCGAGAAGTATGATTTTCGCTTTTGAATCACTCGATTTCGTTGAGTATTGAAAAAATTATGAATGTTTCAATTTTACCCAGTTTTCGATGAGTTTTCCAGTTTTCCTGCCTACCGCACCTTTCAGGCTATTTTTCGGCCAGCTCCGGCAACCATTGGGCTTCCAAATAGGTATAATCTTGTTCTACACTTTTCTATCTTCATTTTGATATATTATAGGTCGAATTTGGTTAAAACACGATTGAGTTACAAAGCTTTGAAAATTACCAAAACTTTCAATCAAAAGCTCCGAGACACTTAACGGAGTTTTTAACAGAATGACCAAAATAATGGATGGTGGACAATCTCAATGACCATTTCTATTGATTTTCAATCTCAGGGACCAAAGTGATATGTTATGCAAATCTCAGAAACCATTCTGGCTAAAAAGTCTTTCGATAATTATAAATTGTAGAAAATAATAAAATGCCAAAACTTAATATACGAAAAGGAAAATATTGTCTTCCTACATGTAAAGAGCATTTCCTCCTCACTAAGTGATACATTTGTAGATATAATTTCCAATATTTGTTGCGTTAGCACAAGATATGCTTGACCAAGGCAGAATCGTGCATACAACCAGAGATATGACCCTCGCTTCCTATATCTCCTTGAACAGATCACCAGACAAGTGGCACTGGAAGAGAGAGGGGGGGGAGGCTCTAACGGGAAAAAGATCCGGAGGATCCTTTTCCTGGGGATCCTAGGGATCTTGTAATCGCGACCGTTTATCGTACATCGTGCGGTCAATTTTCGTTAAATACTATTTATATTTAATTTTAAATTTTTAAATATTTTCTAACCGCGTGATGTACGATAAACGGTCCTGATCACGGGATCCCTAGGATCCCCTTATCCTGGGAAAAGGATCTGTTTCCGTTCTAACGGGAAGAACCAAGAATCTCCAATTACAGCCGCTAAGTTCGTTCTAATGACAAGTAATCATAACAAGCACTTGTGTATGGGAAAACTTTACAAGCACTGTAATGGGTCCAACTTCCACAACACCAGTTGCCCACAAGAATGAAATTGGTGGCAAACTTAGTACATAAGCAACATATACAAGCCAGTGTGACCACTAAGAAATACTACCATAAAGACGACACACACAATCACAATCCCGAAAGTCTCGTATGAATCTTACATTAGTCTTTCATACGAACAAAGAATTTCCACTCGAGCAAGGTATCAAAATTAATGTTTGAGAATTCTTTCTACGGTGACATGTGTGTTGTTTCCAGATTATTCAAAACGCTTCTGAAATATTCGGATGAAATCAAGAAAAATAAGTTTGGATTTGGAAAGGGTTTCTTAGAGACAGACCAAATGACAAAAAGTGTTCCTAAGAGAACAGGTGCATTTATGGGGAACAAAAGTGCACGTCTTAGACACGGACAATAATACTTCAGTAGAAGCGTGCCCTCCACTGTTACAATGTCTGCCCAACAGAACCATGATGCTTGAACAATGATTCACGAATCTAAAGTAATCGGAAAACCATGTAATGAATGATACACAGTATACAAGTAATACAGTTTCAACTCAGAGACACGTTATCCATACAAATCAGAACGTGAAACCATGTAATAAAAAATGAATTTAAAGTTATTGAGAAGGAACACAACCAATCAGACTGATTGGATAGAAGTTGACGGTGTTTACAGTTGAAGCATTGCAAAGACATTGATAGGTTTTAGTTCCAGGAGAACAACTCTTTTTTTGAGAAAGATGCAAATTATTTTCAACCAACATGGTGATCAAATTTCTTCGAGCGTCATTTAGGCAGAAACAAAATTACGTTCAAACAGTTCATGCAAAGAGAAAACGCTGCTGCTAAAGAGAGTTACGCAGCCATTGGATGGTTATAGACGTACTCAATTGCCAGATTAGTGGAGTCGATCCTAACAGCTTCCAAATCTGGAATCTCTAGCTTGAACTCTTCTTCTAGAGCAATCACAATCTCCACATTATCCAAGCTATCCAAGCCCAAATCCTTCTGAAAATGTACATCAGGACTCACCTGCCAATAATTGACGGAAAATCGGTACTCCCAGTAAATTTCAGCTAAAAAAAATTGATACTTGATAATGGAAAAAGAAAAACATTCTGAAAGGGAGAAACAAAGTTATACTTATTGAATGAGGAAAACATCAAAACAAAAGGAAGATGAGCAATCATGCCACTGCACTTGGTTTCTAAACATATAATATAAGCACTAAAACATACCCCACAGGCACGGTTTTACATTCTTAACCGCTACAACCTACATTTTGTTCATGATTATAACATAAAAATATCAAAGCAGTCACTCTGCACATGCTCAATCTAGATTATGTAAAGCGTCTCATTCATAACCAACTTTTCCCTGTAAAACCCAAAACGTTTCAGATCTTGGCTAATAGTTACAAAGGACCAAAGCATATCATCATCTTAAGCCTAATCATGCCTTATCTCTTTAATTAATCAAGAGAATTTGCCTCACCAACCGTCCTATGCGGTTCAAATAGTCCAATCAGCGCCAGAACTGTGAGCTGACAACATGTCAAAAGGTCATAGTTACAAGTTACAACCATGCGACCTTTACTCGGAAGATTTGCAAAAACATCTCACCAACCCGTGCAAGCCCAAGGAAGAAATAGTACAACATCAGCATTTGATACCAAGAAAATGTGCATTACCTCCCCAAAAAAAAAAATCAGTATAAAAAGTTGTTTTCTTTCTCTTGCTTTCTCATATCAGCTAAATATAGGACTAGCAGTGGGTATAGCCTATGGGAACTCTTTCCGCAGCCTGACCCTGCAGGCCTATTCTGCAGGGTCAAGTTCTACCCATGATGTCTCATCAAAGTTCCAAATTACCATCAAACACACACCAAAAAACCAAAAAACAAAAAACGATACGGCACGGCTAGAGGTACGTAATACTAAGCCTATTGCCATTTAAAGATTGATGAAAACAAAGAAAACAATGAATTCAAGAGAAAAATTACACCAACATTTCTACATTGTATTGATGCCTGGACACTGAGATCCACAAAAATCAAGATAATTTAAATGCCCAAAAAGGGCGAAAGCTTAAGCGAACCAACAAACAAAAAATGGATCCAAAATCTCTTTTTTTTTCTTTTCTTCTGGTATTATTCTGTAAATTGGAACCCCAAATCGACCCTGAATTATTTCGAAAATTCATGGGGGAAATTGAGCTGAAATAATAAACTGACTGATAAAACACTAACTACAATTTAAAAACGAATAAATTGAAATCGAAGCAATCTAGCAATCAATAGCTCTAATTACGCTTTTGGTTTCCGAGAAAACCGAAGGAAAATAAAAACAAAAATTGGGATTTCGGATTTCGGATTTGTGATATAATGTTTACATTTTCCAGGGAAACAAACAGAAAGTAGAGATGGAAAGAAGGCTGACCGTGGAAGGATCGACTTTCGGGAAGCTCTTGACAACGGAGAGGACTCTGTCGGTGACCTCGCTTTTCGTCAGATGATCGTCGCCGTGCGATGACATCCATCGGAGAGAGGGTGGGGCCCATTTGCCTCCAGTTAGGGTTAGGACCGGGTTTAGGGTTACCGGAACTCGCAAGTGCCGCAGTACGGCTGCTCTCAGCGCCATCTCTCTCTCCTCCCTCTGGTCCAGCGGTAAACTCTTTATCAGTCTATTTGGTTGCTGTAGGGAAATGGCGTATCGAACAAAAGCTTAGTAGTTCACGTGTTTGTGGCGTGATTTATCATTTTCTTGACCTTTTTCTTTCCCTTTTTCTTTCTTTTGTGTTTTTTTTAATTGTTTTTTTTTTTTTAAATATAGGAGTTTTCACATCCTATGTTGATGATAGACTAATTCTCCTCCTATCAACACCGCAATGACATGAGACGACAATACTCTTCTGATCCACCCAATCAAATGGTGCGTCAAAACAAAAACGGTGGCCCAAACAATACATTTATGGGAGGTCGAACTAGGGTTGGCGGTTCCAAACATCTTTTGTTTTGTGTTTTTAAGAAAATGTGGATTGAAGTATGAAGCGACTTGCCTTTACATTATGACGCGTCTAATAACCCATCGTGTCACTCGTTTAGCTCTCCACTCAAGAGATGATTGTACTTAGTTCGACGAACCTCCTACCATAATATTTAAAGATTTGGTATCTCCATATCTTATACTAAGTAGCTTTTTTCTAATTTTTGAATGAATTATGACGTTATTCTTCAAAACAAAGAAATTTAAAAATAGAGAAATTGAATTGAGGAGTTGGAATTAGACAAAATCAAAATTGGATTCATATTGAAGTTGTTTATTAATTTTTTTATTTTATTTTAAATCAAAGTAAAAATTATATCAATTCTATGTAAGATGCCTAGTAATACATATAAGATCCAAATTATATATTTTATTTGTAGCTCAACTAAACGAACCAAAAAACATATAATATCAATGAATTGTAACCTATGAAAGCATCAACATCCTTTTTTGTTAATGTGTACTTTCGTCTATAAATTGTCTAATACTAAGTTTACTAAAACTTTTTTGTTTGTGTGTGATGTATATCATTGACAATATTGTAATTATTGCTCAGTAACAATTATAACTCAGTTACAAACTTAATCATTAATAAAGTGCTTATAATTATTATTTTCATATACATGTGTTACTTCGTATATGTCTATTTGGCAAAAGTGTTTACATATATATAAGTGATGATAAAACAAAAATGAAGGCATACAACGCTTTATCGCAGTGTTATAAAGAAATCAGGTTTATGCACACTGATGCAGGTTTGATTCTTATCCATTTCTTTCTACCCTAACAACTAACTATTAAACTCATTAATGCTAACGCTTTACTAAAAAGGAGGTAAAATACAAATAAAGGAATGTGGAAACATAAAATAGCTCCACATGACAACACTTTTTATGCTTAATTTATCTGGTTAATGGGTTTTGATTTTTGTATTTGCAATTGAGATAAAATACTAATCATGGTAGCCACTTAGTACTACGATTTAGTAGTATTACTTTTCACTTAAAAGTGAGAAGTTTAGGTTTAAATTGTAACATCCCACATCGTCCAGGGGTGTGGATCATGTAATCCTTATATGTATATTCTCATCTCTACCTAGCACGAGGCATTTTAGGAGCTCACTGGCTTCGGGTTCCATCGGAACTTCGAAGTTAAGCGAGTTCACGCGAGAGCAATCTTAGGATGGGTGATCCACTAGGAAGTTCTCATGTGAGTTCTTAGAAACAAAACCGTGAGGGCGTGGTCGGAACCCAAAACGGACAATATCGTATTACGGTGGAGTTGAGCCTGAGATGTGGTGGGGGCCCGAGCCGGGATGTGATAATTTGGTATCAGAGTCAATCCTTGGCCGGGAGTGTGCCGACGAGGACATCGGGCCCCTAAGAGGGGTAGATTGTAACATCCCACATCGTCCAGGGATGTGGATTATGTAAGCCTTATATGTATATTCTCATCTCTACCTAACATGAGGCCTTTTGGGAGCTCATTGACTTCAGGTTCCATCGGAACTCCGAAGTTAAGTGAGTTCGCGTGAGAGCAATCCTAGGATTGGTGACCCACTAGGAAGTTCTCGTGTGAGTTCCCAGAAACAAAACCGTGAGGGCGTGATCGGGATCCAAAGCGGACAATATCGTGTTATGATGAAGTCGAGCCCGGAATATGATGGGGTCCGGGCTGGGATGTGATATAAATCGTTTGAATGAAGATTTTGATCCTAATTTTTTCTGCACCCCTTAATGTAAATATATCATTGTATAAAACATTACACTAGCAATGGCATGCTCTTCTCTTTTTTTTCTTCTCCTTTTTTTAAATTAATCAAATGAAATTCTATTTAAATACTTTTTTGGTTTAGTCAAAGCTATTTCTGCTCTGCATTAAATACTTTCACTTAATTGTCAAATGTAAACCTGACATTCGTGTTGTGTTTCTCGTGTTTGTGTTGTTTTCGTGTCATAGCCGATAGCTTAACATGTCGTGTCGTTTAATACCTGTTAAAGTAAACGGGTAATATAACCTGACCCGAAATCAACTCGTTAATATTATCAGGTAATATGGCTCGACCTGTTACCTATTAAGAAAAATATATTTTAAATCAATAAAAATGGAAATGAAAAACATAATTTGACCCCAATAAATGTAAAACATAATACTAAATTAGTATATACATACTAAATTTCGGAGTTGAACCCTTCATAAAAGTTGTAAAGATTTTCATTACGAGTTATTACATTATTCACACTTCTACAATAATGATTATTAATTTTATTAATTTTGCACTCAAATAAAAAACAATGTTCATGAGATTTGAAGGGTTTTAAAAATCTAAACGACCATGTAATCATCGTTTAAGTGTTGATGATGCAATTATGAACATTTATTATGCTTTCACATCTTTCAGACTTATACATTAATGATTATGAATTTTGTTTATTTTGAACCCCCTTAAAAATACTATTCATGAGAGTTTGTATGGTTTTAAAAATTCAAACGATCATATACCCATCCTCAAAGCGTAGATGATGCAATTACGAGTGTTTGCATATTTTTCGCACATGTAAATTAATTATTATAATTTTTTAATATGTTTGGTATTTTAAAATTACTAGATATTTTTATTTTTAATGTGTTTTATGATTTTTAATCTCAATCTTTGCCTATAATATACTATAAAAAAATAAATAAAACTTAAATTTTAAAATTTATATAGAATAATAATTAATAAACAATATATACATATTCATTATATCTATTGTATTTTATAATAAGTTTTTTTAGTAGTTTAAAAATTTTAAATCATCAAAATAACTTTTTTCTTATCGTGTCGAAACAGGTTACCCGCGTGTCACTCTCATGTAAAACTAATAAGGACCCGTTATTAACGGGTTATTATCATGTGACCCGATAATGACCCAATTAGTTATCGTGTTGACCTAAAACCTGTTATTTTCGTGTCGTTTATGTGTCATGTTAACAGATGGTGTAAGAAATTACCAGATCTAGTTAAATGCACTACTATACCAAGTTTTCAGTATAGAATATTCCAAGGTATTTAACCTTTACTGTGCAATGTATATCGGACCCAATTAATACATAGATAAAATATGTCAAAAAATAAAATATAATAATAATACCTAGATAAAATGCTAGACAAAATCAAACTCGTGGCCGCTACAGGGGAGGGGGAATAACAAATCTTTGTTCTCCTTTTTTCCCCTTCCTATTTATTTTTTGGAGTTTTAACGAAAAGTCCGCAGTACTGTTCATTTTAACGAAAAACCACATTTTACACTAAAAAATCAATCATGGTACTATTCATTTTACCCTTTATTTTGTCCTTATCGTTAAAACTCAAAGTTTTCAAGCCATTTTCATTAGTTTTCCTTTTATTTTTTATTTTTTTTATCTTTGTCCTAACAGATATCAAGTCCCTTGCGGCGACTTGATTTGAAGTTATGCTCAAATTTCAATATCCTTCGTTCAAATTCTTCCATCAAAGCTCGATTTGAAGGACATCGATGCTATTTGTTCATAGGCATCTCGTCAAATGAGAACTCATAGCAGCTATCTATTATGTGCAGTTGAATTGCCGGAGGAGATTAATACTCATCAGGTTCACCAATTGGTCCACATGTTCTTCTTGGTTAGATGCGGTGGCTTCACTGGCGGCACGGTTACGATTCATTTTGGTAGTCATGATTTAGGTTTATTATTTAATTTAGGTTTTTTGTTGTTTTGGAGTGCATGAGCTTGACTACGATTATATTAGGTGTTGCGTGTTTTTTATTGTGGTATCAGTGTTATCCGTTTTTGTTTAGCCTATTTGAACTATTGCTTTTGCAATAATATTGAAATTCGTTTCTTGTACATAATGTTAATTTATGTAACAAATACATCTATTTTATAAATTAAAAAAAATTAAACCTTTGCCATTAAAAAGTTGCACTTGAGGTACATTTGTAGATATCGAAATTTCGGTGAAATAAATGTTGACCAATAGTTACAATTTCAACGCTCACGTGTCACATAAATTTTACACGTAGCGTGTGACTAAACGAAAAATCAAAATAAATCGGAAAAGTCATCAAATAGGACACATGTCAACACCTGACAGAAACGATTTATTTCATCTGTATATTATATTCAAAATTAGGCCTTGGAAAATTCTATAAATAGAAGCCATTTCATTCATTTTGGAGAAAATTGAGAACAAATTCATAACCAATTCACATTACACCAAAACCCTGAAGTTCTGAAACTCTAAAGCTCCCAAGCAAATCCCAAAGGATCAAGAAAGCTCTCTTCGTTATTCGTCAACTCAACCTTCAAGATCAAGCCCCAACGGCCATTCGAAGGAACTTACACCAATTCAAGATCAAGCCCCGACAACCTTTGAAGAAAGCGTTAATCGTTTATCATCCGTTCATCCTAAGATCAAGCCCCAACGGCCCTTTGGATCAACAACATCAACAAATCCACACATCCAACCGTTCTTCAAGATAAAGCCCAAAAGCCCTTGAAGATCCATTCATCAATTGTTCATCAAGATCAAGCCCCAAATGCCCCTTGAAGATCCGTTCATCAATAGTTCTTCAAGATCAAGCCCAAAAGCCCCTTGAAAGATCCGTTCATCCATCAAACCTTCAAGATCAAGCCCAAAAGGCCCATTTGATGAAACTTCCAACCATTCATCCGAGATCAAGCCTTGACGGCCCTTGGATCAGCATCACAATCCACAAATCAACACTTTACGGAGATCGAATCAGATGATCAAATTTGAGAGAGATTGTAACCCAAAATCATCAAATACAAATATTATTTTGTACACGTTGTTCTTGTCTCGTTTGTTTCAGGAAAATTTCGTGTTTACAGCATTATTAGACAACTGAATTAAAATTGCTATCATACGAGAAAAAGAATAGGTCAATGGTTGGATCCCCTTATGTTATAAGAAAGAACAATACAATAAGTTCAACTTTTTTTTGCCCTCCCCCATCAAATTTCATTGACAAAATAAATCAACATGAAGTATAGCATTTCCATTCGATTAGAGCAAAAACCATTACTAAAATATCTAACACAACCCCTAAAACAAAGAAACATAGATTTGAAAAAAAAGAACACACTTTTGTTTTGGTGTACAAAACACTCTTGTTTTTGGTGAACAAAACATTCTTATTTTTCAACTCCTTCAAAATCCTAACATGATTGGCATCCTCTCTGTGAGCCGAGAGTTAACCTAAACTCAGACTGCATCCTTTCTTGGCGCCGTCTGCTCTGCTCAGCAGCTTGAACAGGAACTTTCCGGGCATTAATCCGTTACTTCTATCCCAAGCTAACCCAATTTCATCACCAACCTTGATACGCCTGTTACTGATCACATTCACACACGCAAGAACATAGTACTCATCCATATGCCCCTTCTGGAAATATATTCCATGATCCTTTCCATACACCATAGGAGGGCGGAGATTATAATCAGTAACATCCCAAACTGTAACAGGGAACTTGTTGCAACCATTCACTACAATGTTTGCCTCTTCCATCGACCAGTAACGGAACACATGCTCGAATGCTTCTTTGAAAGGCAAGAAAAGCACGCCCATCTTGACTTCACTTGCAGATATAGCCCTTACTATGTGCCGCGGATCGCTGATTATGAGCGGAGGTGGTGGCTGATAATGAATGTCAGCGATTTCTACCAAAACTCGGGGTACATCTCCGCTGCTACCGCCTTTTACAGCTTCCTCCAGTTCTTCTTCCTTTGTTGGGTAAAAGTTGTAGTAGAAGGTTTTCTTCATGAGATCAGCCATGAGAAACGAAACCCTTGGTTTCTTTTTTCTTTTGGCCAGAGGTCAAAGAAAACCAAGGTTTGATTGTGAAAAAATTAGGGTTGTGGCTATTGGTTTTATAGTGAGTCATGGAATGCATGTTTTGGAAGGAGGTTTATGGAGATTTTGGCAACCTATTTGTTGGCTGAATATGTTCCATATTTATACCAATTTTCGTATACATATAAGAAATTATTTTGTGTAAGAAATAATGAAACTTCTCTAAATGCAACCCCCCCATAAAACATAAAAGGAAAGAAACCAAATATATATAGGAAATTGTGTACAATAGGAAATATAAAAACCTTTCAATTAACCAAATATATCCATTTTGTACATTTGGTCCTCGTCAACTTACCATGTAGGGTGCAAAATAAAATCTTGCGATGTCAAGGTTATCAAATTGGTTCTCAATTAATGTAGTTAGAAGAAAATAAATGAATTGGGATTATGCAAAAGAAGAAAAGAAAAGAAAAAGGTTGTTTTGTTGAAAACGAGCAAAGGTGTGAAACACCCAACCGGAGATCGAACTCCCATAGTTTTATAGGAAAACTAATAAAAAGGGCTTGAAAACTTTGAGTTTTAATGATAAGAACAAAATAAAGGGTAAAGTGAATAGTACCAAGATTGACTTTTTAGTGTAAAAATGTGGTTTTTCGTTAAAGTGAACAGTACCAGGTGCTTTTCGTTAAAATTCCCTAGTTTTATTTGTTGGGCTATTAGTTCTACCTTGTCGTACCGTTTGACTTGTGGCAAAAAGTACATGTTTCCCTCTTTTAGGCCTGACCATGGGGTCCATAAGCAATTTTGGTCATTCTTTGGTTTAGATGCGCGAGTGTGCCACCACGTGGCCTAGATTAATAGACGCAGAAAATATATGCGAGTGTATTTGCGTTTACCTCTCGAATTTAACTTTTAATCAAACGATTGTGTTGTCAAGAATGGAACCTCTTCTTAGCCTGGGTTCTTTTTTCAAACTCGGACTCAAGGCTTTGAGCGAACAACCAAATGATGAAATGCATGGGTTGAGGTGAAGATGAGAGTATATGAAAGTAAAAGAAATCGTAAATAAAAGAGGGTAAAATTAATTTAATTGTGGGAAAAGTAAATTAAATAAGAACAAATGCATGATATAAAAGAGCTTTGAAAGTAATTAGAATTGATAAGACGATATGAAAAGTAAAATGCGTAAAATAAAGGATTGTAAGCCAAGTGCTTGAATTAAATTGCATTGAGTAAATTAGATTGATAAAAGTAGTGGAAATTAACTAAGACTTGTATTTAATTGTAATTGAAAGGCAAGAACAAAAAAAGGTAAATTAGAATAGTACGATGTATGTAAAATAAATTAAAGCAAAAAGTAAAAACTATTGTAACCTATTTTATTTGAAGGGAAAAGGGACGATGGCAAAGAGAGAGAGTGGAGAGAGATGTGTTTACAAAATTGCGTAGAGGGATGTGTGTGTTATTTCTCCCTACATAGTGCCTTTATTTATAGTGATAAAAAGGAGAAGAAATCATTCATCCCCAAGGAGTACAAGTCCGTGCAGAAAAGAATAACCAGAATCAAATCTAATCTAGAATTTACACAATCACACTTAAACTAGGAAAGTTTATAACACTCCCCCTTAAGTGTGTAAATACTCAAGGTAGATTCGGCATCAAGTAGAAGTTGAGGAAGTCGACTCGTCGGCATTGATTATGGGAAAAACGCTATTCTCAATAAGGTAGGAACTTTCATAAAGAAGTAAGTCTCACTGAAAAACCCTAAGGCTACGGCAAAAATCCGAATAAGGACAAAATCCATAGTCTAAGGAAAAATGCATGAGAAATGCAAAGTCAAATGAAACATCTACAGGACATCATCAGGGATATGATCAACCCAAGGTGGGTGTCTTGTTAAAACCTAGTTAGGTAGCAAAACCCAATAGGAAAAATACTCCTAATCGTAGGAAAAAAAAGTACATTAACAGCCATCTTTGCAGGCGCATTCACAGTTGGAATATGTGATCTTGTCACTCGCGCTAGATCAGTGAAAGCATTTGGTATGCTCTGAAGATCTAATATGCGATGTACTTCAATTTTAGACTGAGCGGTGTAGGGATCTAAATAAGACAAAGTGGGAATCATCCACGATAATTTTCATCGTTCTTCAGGAACGTTGACGTTCTTATCTCTCCCTAACGACGGGAAGACTGTCTCATAAAAGTGACAATCCGCGAAACGAGTAGTAGACAGATCACCTGTCAAAGGTTCTAAGTAACGAATGATTGAAAGAGAATCATATCCGACATAGATTCCCATCATTCATTGAGGCTCCATTTTTGTATGTAGGGTGGCGAAATCGGCACATAGATCGCACAACCAAAAACTCATAAATGCGATATGTCAGGTTCATATCTGGTAACCAACTGAAGGGCGCTATATGGTTGGGTCACAACAGGCCTCAAGCTGACCAATATAGCTGCGTGCAATATTGCATGACCCTAAGTAATGATTGGGATCTTGGTACGTATGACCAGTGGCGAAGCTACATGAAGGTAAGAAGTGGCGGCCGCCACTCCCCTCGCCGGAAAACACGCCTATGAGAGCTGGTTCAGCCCCTCCGCTATCTTGGTCGAATTTGCAGCGGAAGGGCAATAATTTAGTTGGATTTGTAGAGGAATGACGAAGACAGAGGAGAGAGGTTAGGGCGGGGGCGGGGGAGAAAATGGAGGAAAGAAGATAAGTTGAAGAAGAAACCATAGCCATGGCATGAAGATTAGCAGACATTGGAAAACAAGAGTCTTGTTTGGTATTGGGTTTAAAGGGGTTGATTTGTGTTTAGTTACGAAGATAGCAAAAGTTGAAATTGTTTTAAATTTGGTATTGGGTTTAAAGGGGTTGGTTTGCATATGGCTTTACCTTTTTTTTTCTTTTTTTTTCTTTTGTGGGTTATTAACCCATTTCTTTCATTTATTATTATTATTATTATTATTATTATTATTATTTATTCTTGTATGTATTTTTATTTTCTCTTTTAAGACTCCCATCGTATTTATCTTACACTTACTTCTTAAAAACAATGTAACTATTGTTTAATGCTTATTTTACGATAATTTAAATCCATCAAAGCTCCTGCCTAAATCTCGCCTAGGCACCTAGCTACTAGGTTCCAGTCCGTTGTTTGACTAGCGCCTAATATTTTAAGAAGATCAAGTCCTAGCCAATTTAAGCTTCTTACATTGGCTTTGATATTATTACTTACAACCGCTTTGATGGAGAGACTATTTTCTACTATGAATATTGACTTAAAATTTTGCACTCTCCAATGCGAAAGCAACCGCTTTGATTAAACTTTTGCACTCTTTTAAATTTCACCCCTCCCCTCGGCAAATCCTGGCTTGGCCACTACGTATGACCAATAATCGGCAATCATTTGTAAGCGCTTAATGAATGCCTCTGCCAGGCCGTTCTAGGTGTGAACATGGGGTACAAGATGTTCAACTTCAACCCCAACCGACATGCAATAGTCATCAAAGGTTTAGATATGAATTCTCTAGCATTATCCAATCAAGTAGATTTGATCGAATAATCATGGTGGTGAGCCCTGAGCTTGATAACCTGAGCCAACAGTTTGGAGATTGCAGCGTTCTATATGGACAACAAGCACACGTGTGACCAACATGTGGAGGCGTTAACCAAAACCATAAAATAGCTAAATGGTCTGCATTGAGGGTGAAACGGTCCACAAATGTCCCCCTGAATCATTTGTAGAAAAATAGGAGGATTCGAATGAATCTTATCATAAGAAGGCTTAGTAATAAGTTTTCCCATAGAACATGTTTGACATGTGATTCCTCGAATCGAACCTAAACTTCGGGTTAGTGGATGCCCGTTGATGATTTGAGGACACGACCCATTGCTATTTGTCCAGGGTGTCCCAAATGATCATGCCAAAGTGTAATTTCATGCGCAATCCTAGAGGTAGGGTCGGCCACATAGTGGTTATCTATGGGGTGTATGGTCGTAGTATACATACCACTCGAGATATGCTCCATCTTCTCTAGAATAGGCTTTTTGCCATATTCGTAAGAAGTTATGCACAAAAATTCAACTCCATTTTTAACATAGGTTTTAGTGTGGTAATTATTTTCTCTAATGTCCTTAAAACTCAACAATGTTCTCCCAGAACGCGGAGAATAAAATGCCTCATCAATGGTCAAAATTGTACCATTAGACAACATTATACATGCCTACTTCCCCATTAGTCATACCTAGAATGAAAAATTAATTTGAATGGATCACATGCATAAAAGTTCTTAAAAACAAATATCCATTCAATTACAACCCTTTGGGGAGCTCGACAAACATGGGACCAATGATCATTTGAACCACAGCGATAACACATATCTACATCCATGGTTTTAGGTGCTTTGCTCTTATTCTTGAAGTTTGGGGTCTTGGGAGTAAGTGATGCGATAAAAGTTAAACACTCAAATTAAACCCTCTTGTTGTCAAACTGTAGTATAAATGCAAGTAGGGATCGTTCTAAACCGGGGATTATAAGGGCTTGCTAAAACCTCTAAACTTACTCAAAAACATAAAAACAAAGTTAAAAACGTTTGAATAGACTCAAGGGATTCAAAACAGATTCTAAAGACTCAAAACTGCCTAAAAAAACACAAACTGGGCAGATTTGACTCTAATACAATTTTGGACGAATTTAGTGTTTTGGTTTGAATCAAAACACTCAAAAACACAAACAAAACCGAAATTTAATACTGTGAAACAAGAAAGTAAAATGGGGATTTTGGTTTTGCTGAATTTGAAACAAACAAACAAGTTATAAAACTAGGCAGATTGTAAGACAAATTTGAGGAATACAATGATGGATGGATTAGTTAGAGGTCCATTCTTCACACATGACACACTTGTACATGAATCGATTTCCAATTGCTTTTCAATAAACTATTATGCTCAACACCCCAGATTAACCGTGATGCACAAATTAACCCTCAGATTTTCCTTTACTCATTGAATTGGATGAATGCATGCGACAACCCAAATCATTCTCTAAAAGTCCCCTATATGAATGCATAATAGAGATACAATCAGAGATCATTACATTCAATGAAAATCATAAGTGTTGACGAGGCAATTATAACTATGAATGCATGATACAATTGCCAAGAATTCAATTAACGCGATTGTGATAAACAACATTCACTACTCATGAATATAAACTTGTAACGATTAGGTGAAACTCATTTATATTCTAGCATCTAATTTATGCATGAAAATTAAGTATGCATCCTTAATAAACATACAAGAATCAATTATGAATAAAATAGATAATTGAATTGCAATCACAACTTATCAAATCACAATTGAAAGAAATCAATTCATATCTCAAGCATGTTCATGGCTTCAAACTTCCCCCTAACTAAATGGGGGGTTTAGCCACTCATAATTGCAACAAAATCAGAAAATGAATAACATGCTTTGAATATGTATTATGCAAATCAATAGCATGCTTTGAATGAAATAGGCATGAGTTATAGCATTTGGAACTAAATGATGAAACGCCTTCTAAGTAGCAACCAAGCAAAGAATAATGAGATCATGCAACGACTTTAGAAAACAATGATGCACAAATTATTAACTCTCCAAATAAACGTTTAGGCTCAAGTCTCACAAGGTTGTAGTGTACATTTGAGTTCCTTCTTTCAAGCATGTTACAAAATTACTTTTTTTCCTTTATGATTGCATGTGAATTCATAAATTATAACCACAACCAAGCATACACCAAAGAGTAAATCAAATTTTCATCCATGTTTATAACTCTCTTTAACAGTCATGTAATTAAAAACCAAATCCTCATCATTGTGTTGGAAGGTACCCTAAGACACAAATAAACATACAAAACAACTCTTTTTGGGTTTTTCAAAACAATTTTTTCAAATTTTTATGAGATTTTCGGATTTTTATGTCAAAACACACTGAAACACTCCAAAACAGCTTAAAAACACTTAAAACAGCAAGGAACAACACCAGAAGTAATGGGTGATAAACTCCTACGAATTTCATGCAAAACAATGGTTACACCCCCCCTCACACTTAAATCAAACATTGTCCTCAATGTTTCAAGCATAAACTCACACAAAAACAAGCAAATAAACAAACAATAAATAAACATGACAAGTATAGCAAAGTAAAAAAAAAAAACAAACAGAGTAGAGTTTAAGAACGCAAATATGGTTTTGGAGATAGATGATCTTGTTAATTTTCTACAGCTTTGATCTTGAACTGGTTTGGAATCCTAAGCGAGGAATATCAGAGTTCCTTGGTTTCAAATCAGACTCATTCTGCTGGGTTGATTTGATTGTGCACTCTGCATTCTTCTCTGCTTGTTTCTTCTGCACGGCAGGCAGACACGAGGTAGAGGTGTTGGTCTGTTTCTTTCTTCAATCTTTCCAAGTGCCCACCTCATGCTTTCTTTCTCCTTGTCCCTAGCTGAGGATGAATTGGCAATTTGTCTCCATATGCTTCGAGGTATCATTTTCACTTCCCTTATCTGTTCCCCAGGCAGATGTGGTAGACGAAGAGGAAGCATAAAATGATGAAGATGAGTACTCGAGAGCAAGGCTAGGTAAGCAATCAGGAAGGGGTTCCAGGCAGTCGGTTCCAGATCGAAAGATTGATACCAAGTGCTGGTTGATTGCTCTCTTTCTCCTTGTCCCAAAACAACGACAAGGAGAAGGACAAGGAGAAAGCATGATATGAAATACTCTTGCTTTCAACCTTCATGATATGAAATACTTTTGCTTTGGATGAGTTGTTTGCAGAGGTACCCCAATGAATAAGGAACATTGAGTGACTTGAGAGGGTTTGTTGGAAAGGCATTCTCAAGGAAGAAGAAGGGTTATGTATGTCTGCCTTGCAATAGAGGGTGAAGGGTGACATTTATAGGAATTAATAACCGGTACTATTCTTTCACTATTGTCAGCAACCGTTGGATGATTTAATAGTGAACTTCACGTGCTTTCTACTTCACAAGAGATCTTCGACAGATTGGCCGTAATTTCTGCAAGGCTGAGTGTGCATGTGACAGGCGCTGACACGTCTGGAAAAGCAAGTGCCTCTTCGATATCTGGAATCGGCGCTTCGACAAATTGCCCATGATTTTCGTAAGGCTGAGTGTGCATGTGACAGGCGCTGACACGTTTGGAAAAACAAGTGCCTCTTCGATATCTAGAATCGGCACTTCGACAAACTGCCCGTGATTTCCGCAAAGCTGACTTTGCATGTGACAGATGCTGACACGTCTGGAAAAGCAGATGCCTCTTCAATTTCTGAACTTGCCTCTTCGATCTCTGAAATCCCGTTGAGTGCAGAGGTTGCATGTGACAAGTGCAAACAAATCTGGAAAAGAAGATTGGTCGTGGTTTCTGAGCAAGCCCAGCTTTTGAGAAAGTTAGCGCCTCTTTGATTTTTGAGTTGGCCTCTTCGATTTCTGAGCTCGCCTCTTCGATCTCTAAAATCCCATCGAGTGCTGATTTTTATAGAGGTACGCAAGACGTTCAAAGCACACTTGAATTTCTGCCTGTAGAAACTCCCTTCTTGCACTTCTACGATCTTGACTTATCCGACCTCTTCTTTCTTTAACACCTCTGAAAATGTCTGGCCTCTCCGACCGTCGTTTTAACTTGAACCTTGGTGAAGAGGCAGTTCCGCCTTCTCCAGACAACATATGGCGCCCATCCTTCATATCCCCTACTGGTCCACTTACCGTTGGGGATTTGGTGATGAAAAATGATATGACCGCTGCGGTGGTGGCCCGGAACCTTGTCACTTCCAAAGATAACAGACTTCTTTCCAAACGATATGATGAGTTGGCTGTTAAGGATTCTCTGGCTCTCAGTGCAGTGTGCAGGTTCTGTGTCCAATATGGCCCAACGTCTATTTGCTCGAACCCGTCAAGTTGAATTATTGGCGGTTGAAGTGATAAGTCTCAAAAAAGAGATTAGAGGGCTTAAGCATGAGAATAAACAATTGCACAGGCTTGTACATAACGATGCTACAAACATGAAGAAGATTGACCAGATGCAGGAATTTGATAGTCAGATTTTACTTGATCATCAGAGGTTTGTGGGTTTGTTCCAACAGCATTTGCCTTCATCTTCTGGGGCTGTACCGCGTAATGAAGCTCCAAATGATCAACCTCCGATGCCTCTTCCTTCTGGGGCTCCGCCGACTATTGAGACTTCTCCTAAGCAGCCTTTGTGAAGGTTCCCTCTTGTATTTATCTGCTTAATGTTCCTTTCTTTTTTTTTATGAATGTAAAAATACCTTGCATAACTGTCAGTGTTTCAAAAATAAACCCACACAAAAAAAAATTAAACAAGCAACAAATAAAAATGACAATCATGGCAAAATAAAATGCAGAAAATGAAAGGCTTTTAGGAACGCAAAACATGGGTTGCCTCCCAAGAAGCGCTTACTTTAACGTCTTCCAGCTAGACGATACCTCCAGTTAAGCTTGAATAGGACCCACGACATGGAATTGATCCTTGAATGGAAGGTGATACTTGACGTGATCCGGCAATGGTTTAAATTCTAATGTAGGTGTCTGAATCATCAAAATCAGCAAGTTAGTAGAAAATAAAATCGAAGTTGGAGAAGATGGCTTACTTGCTTGCTCCGACACAAACTCAATTACGAACACCACATTTTTGAAGGTTGCAAGGATATTGGACTTGGCCAGATTTGGTGTTTTGAGAGTTATGACTTGTCCCATGTCATAAAATCCAACTTCTTTGGGATTTTTCGTCTCAAGTGTATCTTCTTTGATGAATTCTAGACATTCCCCATCCACTTCTTGCTCTTGATTATTTGGAAAGGTTTCGAAGATGCCTTTCTCACCCTCTTCTTCCTTGGATTGCTTGATCCTACAAGGAATAAGGACATTTGGTGAAACGGGGTCAAGACGAATTGAATTTAGGCTTACCTTGGTTGTAGTGGACGGCATAGAGGGCATATGGAGCTGCGGCAAGGGTGGTTCTTCCCTTACCGTGGCCTTGTTATTCTCCTCTTCTTCGAGCATCAGCTGTTCATCCATGTTTTGGCTTGGTTTGGATGTCTTGGGTTCACCTCCAACCTCCATAGCACTTCCCAAAGTGATAGCATCATGGATTTCAAAATCTTCCTTCAAATTTTCAATAGTTGAGTTGGAGAGTTCACTTTGCTCTTGAATTTGTGTCGTGAACTCCATAATCTCTCCAAGTTGATTTTTCAATTCGCTCATCTCCTTAGCTTGATTGAGCATAGTTTCATTTTGATTTTGCTGCCCCTGCACCAAAGAGGTTAGTAATTTAAAATTTTGATCACTATCCGTGGACATACTTGAATTTGATTGGAATTGTTGTAGGGGAAGCTGTGGTGGCTGCATAAGTGTTAAATAAAACTCATCAAATTGCTGCCAATATCCATCTTGTTGAGCCTCCTTGGTTTGATTTTGTGAGCCCTGCACCAAAGAATTTATTTCATCAAAAATTTGATCATAATCTATTGACGAACCTGAGTTTGATTGAGCATATTGTATATGAGGTTGTGATGGCTACGTAGGTCTTGAATGGAACTCATTTTCTTGTTGCCAATATCCATCTTGTTGGAATTGTTGAGGTTCTATGTAATCTGAATAATCTCTCCAATCCGAATTGTAAGCGTTGGAAAACATGTTGTCCCATGATTGGCTATGGCCTTGATAACCCCAAGTATCTTCATTCGCAGCGAATTGAGAATATTGTTGAATTGGATATCCTTGCCCATAGGACACACCACATGTAGGGACACTTTGCATTGTGGTCCTTTTGGCATATTGTGACAATTGAGAAGTAAGTTCCGTCAATTGAGCTTGAATGGTAGCAAAATCCATGTCTTACTTCTCTAGTATCTGAAATCAAGGAAACAAAACTAAATCAAATATCAAAAGTAAAACAAACAAAAAATTAAATAAATAAAAACACAAAAAGAAACAAAGTCAGTAACTAAAAAACAAAAGACACGAAAATAAATGAAAAGAAATAACAAGGGATTAGCAAAGTTGTTAATCCCCGGCAACGGCGCCAAAATTTGATGGGATGAAAGTTAAGCACTCAAATTAAACCCTCTTGTTATCAAATTGTAGTATAAATGCAAGTATGGATCGTTTTAAACCGGAGATTAGGAGGGCTTGCTAAAACCTCTAAACTTACTCAAAAACATAAAAACAAAGTTAAAAACGTTTGAATAGACTCAAGGGATTCAAAACAGATTCTAAAGACTCAAAATTGCCTAAAAAAACACAAACTGGGCAAATTTGACTCTAACACAATTATGGACGAATTTAGTGTTTTGGTTTGAATCAAAACACTCAAAAACACAAACAAAACAGAAATTTAACACTTTGAAACAAGAAAGTAAAATGGGGATTTTGGTTTTGATGAATTTGAAACAAACAAACAAGTTATAAAACTAGGCAGATTGTAAGACAAATTTGAGGAATACGATGATGGATGGATTAGTTAGAGGTCCATTCTTCACACATGACACACTTGTACATGAATCGATTTCCAATTGCTTTTCAATAAACTATTATACTTAACACTCTAGATTAACCGTGATGCACAAATTAACCCTCAGATTTTCCTTTACTCATTGAATTGGATGAATGCATGCGACAACCCAAATCATTCTCTAAAAGTCCCCTATATGAATGCATAATAGAGATACAATCAGAGATCATTACGTTCAATGAAAATCATAAGTGTTGACGAGGCAATTATAACTATGAATGCATGATACAATTGCCAAGAATTCAATTAACGCAATTGTGATAAACAACCTTCACTACTCATGAATATAAACTTGTAACAATTAGGTGAAACTCATTTATATTCTAGCATCTAATTCATGCATGAAAATTAAGTATGCATCCTTAATAAACATACAAGAATCAGTTATGAATAAAATAGATAATTGGATTGCAATAACAACTTATCAAATCACAACTGGAGGAAATCAATTCATATCTCAAGCATGTTCATGGCTTCAAACTTCCCCCTAACTAAATGGGGGGTTTAGCCACTCATAATTGCAACAAAATCAGAAAATGAATTTAACATTGGAAACAAAAGAAAGAAAACACCTAAACGCTCCAACGATCCAAGTTGACAGCACACACGTCCAAGCACTTTCCTTTCCTTCCTTGGTTACGGCACAACGTGTTGGTGAGTGTTTGAAGATTTGTTTGTATGGAGGAATGGATGTGAAGATGAATGGATGTGTTTGAATGAAGGTTGTATTGAAATGGGAGTGAATGATCTAAAAAAATATATGAACTCCATTTATGTTACACACACTTCCTTTTATAGAGGAAGTGCAAGGCAAAGCATGGGTAAAATGGAGTGGTGTTGAAATGATTCAAAGGTGAAAGTAGAGTAATGATGCAAAGCATGGGTAAAATGGGTAAAATGGAGTGGTGTTGAAATGATTCAAAGGTGAAAGTGAAGTAATGATGCAAAGCATGGGTAAAATGGTAAAATGGAGTGGTGTTGAAATGATTCAAAGGTGAAAGTGAAGTAATGATGCAAAGCATGGGTAAAATGGGTAAAATGGAGTGGTGTTGAAATGATTCAAAGGTGAAAGTGAAGTAATGATGCAAAGCATGGGTAAAATGGTAAAATGGAGTGGTGTTGAAATGATTCAAAGGTGAAAGTGAAGTAATGATGCAAAACATGGGTAAAATGGAGTGGTGATGAAATGATTCGAATGTGAAAGTGAAGTAATGATGCAAAGCATGGGTAAAATAGAGTGGTGTTGAAATGATTCAAAGTAATGATGCATGAAATCTGAAATGATGGAGGGAACAAGGAATGGTGTAGCAATTAAGTGCAAGGAGGGAACATGGATGATGATAAGGTAATCTTGACTCATGTTTCTTCTTTGGTTGCTGAGCTCTTTGTCATTTTTACATTAATTCTTCTTTCTTTTTAACACATTACAAGCCTCTTTAGTCTTCAATTTCGTCCATCCACCTTTCTCCATGCATGTGCTATCCATTCCAAGCCCAAAATTGCTCCAAAATGCACCTTATTGCTTTATAAGGCCTATGGACCTACAAACACACGAAAATAGCTTAAAATACATAATTAAGTAAGAAATAACAACATAAATGCATGAAAACAAGCTAACTCAATCGCATAAATATGCTCCTATCAGTAAGGTTAGGACACTTTTGGGCTTTGTTTCCTCCCTTAGATGGGCATTGGCTCTATTGACCTTGACGCGGGGAGGGGGGCTTCTGGCCACCCCTACCACGCCTTTTTTGGAGTTTTGGGCGTTGGTTCGTGCTATAGTGTGTTTCAGGCACAACAGTCATCCTAGTAGGTCTAGCTTGATGATTCTTCATCAACAACTGATTCTGCTTTTCAGCGAGAAATAAAACAAAGATCAAATCTGAAAACTTAGTAAACTTCTGAGCTTTATATTGTTGTTGCATGACAATATTAGTAGCATAGAAGGTTTAATAGGTCTTCTCCAAAAAATGCACTTCGGTCAAAGTCTCATTACAAAACTTGAGAAGTGATCGGATTCGACAAATTTCATAATTATATTCATTCACAAACTTAAAGTCTTGGAAGCGCAAATGCTGCCAGTCAAAGCGATCGGCCAAAGAGACCCATAGTTCTTGTGGATCCTCCTCAGCAAGGTACTCGATTTGCAGGGTGTCATGAATATGTCTTCAAATGAAGATCATAGCAATGGCTTTCTTAGCTTCGCCAACCAAGTTGTTCGTCTTATCTTCAATGGCAGGATGCAAATTCTTTGCAGTGAGGTGGAGCTTCACATCTTGGACCCACTTGAGGTAGTTCCTTCCAGAGACTTCCAAAGCGGTGAAGTCGAGTTTGTTCAAATTTGACATGTTCCTATCACAAAATAAAAGGTAAGATGTGATTAGTGTATTGGAGAAAAATATCAATCTATTCACATAGGAGTAGAACATTCAGGTTCTAATAGACATGTATTGGTTAAAATTCCCATGAACAAACTTCGGGTTCTCATGGGTGATGTTTTTTAAGGAAAACTTCAGGTTTTCAAATATGGCATGTTTTTAGAAACTTCAGGTTTCAAAAATAATTATGAACTTCAGGTTCATATGTTCCTGTAGACAAACGTAAATATGTATACAGAAATATGCAACAAGGAAAATATGCAAATAGAACTTTAGGTCTATAATTATAATTGAATTAATTATTTGGACTTCGGGCCGAATTTAAAGTGTGGGTGAAAAAAATATAAAATCCAAATTGTCTAAAAAAATAAACAATTTAAGCTCGGGGTCCAAAAACATGGGTCAAAGGTCATGGGTGGGCTGAGCAAATTTGAGCCGTGAGATCCAAACCCAAAGTTGGGCTGGAATGGTTTTGGCTGGGCTACAAGCCCACGATAAACAAGAAATGGGCCAGATCCAAGGGAAGGCCCATGAAAGGGCACATATCCGGTGCTTCCGGGACACCAAGAACCTGGGTTGGTGTCAATGTTTGGGCCGGGCCGCTTTAGGCAAGCCCAGTTTTTTTAAAAAATCCTTTTTTTTTCATACGGGCCGAACTAATAGTTTGGACAGCTGTAGGCGAGCCCAAAGAAGGAAAAAATGCAGGCCTAGAAATCAAAGCCCAAATTGGGCTCAGGTTGGGACAAAGACACCCCTGCCATAGCTAGGTGCGCTCGTCGGGAAGAAGACCGACGCCGCTGCTTCAGGTGGCAGTGTCGTGGTGCAAAAAGTCATTGCAAAGGCCGTGGATTCAACGGCAACCCATAATTTGAATGGAGAGTGAAAGACTCTCAATGTAGGAAAAACCCTAGAATTTTCTATTTTAATTTCAAAAGAAAAAAAATCGAATTACAGGCAAGAATTCGTTGGGGACAACTTTAGGTTGTTGGGAGAGTAGCTAGATGTGGCTGGGCATGGCTGCAAGCCATACTACTCGACAGTGTCAAGGTGGGCGACGCCTTTTAGGCGTTGGGTTTGGGTTTTAGGCTTGGAGCCGTAGCTCCATGGTGGATTCTCGACTTGAGGGTGGATTCTCGACTTGGGGGTGGCCCATCGGCATGGGTGGGTTTCAAAAAAACCCTAAACGAAATCTTTTATAATTTTTTTCAATTTCATATTTTAATTCAATGCATATTTATATAATTTAATGCATAAGCAGTTATTTGATGCAATTCATGGCAATATCAAATTCACATAATTCAACAATTATGGATATAATGCATACACAATTTATGTAGAATCTAAAATTCGAAAAGCGTAAAGTTGGATCATGCATTATGGTTAATGTTCATGCTATCAGGGTTACAAAAATCGTTGTTTTGGAAGAACCTGATTGCTTGATGATATGGATGAAATAGTTGGATGCATGAAGCTTCAACGTCAGATTCCTAAGCACAACGGTATTAGCGTGTTGATAATGTGTTATATTCTATTTTATCTGACAAGGGGAAGGGGACCGGCGACAAAGAAAGAGAGTGGAGAGAGATGTGTTTGTAAAATTGCTTAGAGGGATTATGTGTTATTCCTCCTTATGTAGTAACTATATTTATAGTAATAAGAGGGAGAAGAAATCCTTCATCCCGAAGGAATACAAGTCCATATAGGAAAGAATAACTAAAATAAAATATAATCTAGGATTTACACAATCACACTTAAATCAGGAAAATTTATAACAAAAACTAGACTATGAATTATATTACACGATATGTATTGAAGAGAATGGTAAGGGTCATGGGCTTTTATGCCACTAAAGGACCATGAGTCATGGGCCTTTATGCCACTAAAGGACAATGGGCTTTGCGCACCGTTCATGGTACTGGTCATGGGCTATCTGGGTTGCTCATGATATATATTATAAGCTCTATAAACTGCCCATAATATTTTCTGTCATCAAGCCATACTAGGTTCAATGTGACAAAGCATAGAGATTATAGATTCTCTCATTGGGTGTTCAGCGCATATGCACTCTTAACAACAGGGACCTTCATAACTACTTGCTGGAAAGATTTGGGAGATTGACATGCATCACCAAGAATTATCTAGTATGCTCTGCAGCTTCTTTTCCTAACTGTCTGTTAAGGTTTTTCCCTATAAATAGTCAGGTCAAATAGAGGAAACGGTAATTGCCACTTACTACTTAGAACTACCTCAAGTTCTCTTTTCTCTCTTTACTATTATGGCTTAGGCATTGGAGGCCCTTGGCGAACATCATCCTTCCTTTTTCAGGATGTTCGTCAACTAGGCTGACAGTGTTCATTCTTTTGCATGTGAAATTTCGTCAAATTAGTCGTGTACAAAATTTGCATCTTCATATAGAGCAATATTAGCCTTGGGTCGACCATTTGTCTGGCTCGTGAGTTTTAACCATTCGAAAAACATTCCTTCCGTAACCGCTCTAATCTTGGGATATGATGTTTGCAAAATCAACTCATTTTAGAACGTTCATCCCTTTTTGGATTAACTAACTTCGATCCTTATCTTTGTGAATTTCTCCACGCACTAATCTTCTCTAGATCTCTTTAGAATGTCTGCGGACCTTCTTCTTTGGTGAAGCATGGACCTTGATTACATCATGTTGGACGTCAATTACTCTTCCGACCTTGATCCTTGCTAATTAGAGATTTTACATGCAAGGATCTTCTCAAGGTCTCTTCGTTTCTGGACCACGGACTTTGACAAACATTTAATTTAAAGTCTTAAGCATGACTTGATTTCTGAGACTAATCATGTACCACACCAAAGTAGTGACTTTGGGATTTGAATAAGTTATTTCTACACTTGAATAGATTGGTGCGACTACACTATTGTAATGACATCGACTCATTTTGGTCAGTGTTCTAAAAATCGTCCTAGGTGCTCGATAGTGGGGTTTTGTGGCAATTTTAGGCAAAACGGTAACTAGAATCGGGGAGGGACTGGTGGTTCCAAGTTTTTATTTATTATTATTATAATTAACTATTTAAGTTAATATGGGTAACGCATAACCAACCTAAAGGAATTTGTTAAATTAATTCAATTGTGAAAACCTTTTTTATTTTTATTTATTTTTTTGTAATTTGTTAATTTGCTTACTGAGCTAATTGACTTTTATTGCATTTTATCTTATTTTATTCATAGAAGTATATTTTTTTTAAGGTTAAATAGATACTTATTTATACGATATAATAATAAATTTACTTAAATCTATCTAAGCGCTAGGCCTCAACCTGCCGTCCGCTTAGCACTTAACATCTTTTAGAACTTTGATCCAAACCATATTTCAATGTAGATTAGGGCTCGTTCAAGGATCTCGGCGTAAACGCTATGTAAGATGTACATGGGAGTATTAGGCCAATTGGACCACTAATTGACGCCAATAACTAGTTAGATTGAATGGTGTGAATCTGGGAACAAACGGTACACTACCACCTCATGTAGTACTCGAATCCATAAAGAAGGGTATAAGTCTGTCATCAATGTTTGGTGGATGCTTCCTATATATAAGTAGGAACATACATTTTGAAGAAAAAAAAATAGTTTTACATATTTTTGAACATTTAGATTTTATATGGGGAAGTTTCATATAAGTCCAATTTTTTTAACCAATATTAGGAATAGTCATGTTTCTTAAAATAATTCCATCCCTTAAATTTAAGATTATTTTATTATCAATAAGTATTATTTATTGATAAGATTTATTATAAAAATTAATTTCTTTTTAATTATCTCTTTAATTATTAATTTTTATTATTTTTTGTTCTTCTGTTCCAAACCCCATTTATAAATTTTCTTTTATAATCAACCTATATCACAGGTTGATTGCATTTATCTACCTGTATAAAATATTTGTATTTATAATTAACATGTATCACTACTCAATGCATCTTACTTGCAGATATTATGTTTTTGTATTTTGTAATTAGGTTTCACTTTCATACCTCGTTTATAAGTAGAATATTCATTTAATTGTCTATCTACCTATGCCAAAGCTTTTTGGTCATAGTCTACCTATAACCCAGATTAATCGTATTACACTTGTATATATATATATATATATATATATATATATATCTTTATCACAAAAGTTAATGAATTTAAAAAAAATTCATCTAAAAAAATGAATAATTGATACAACAATATGTAATTAGATAACTGGTTCTAGTCCCAAAAACAACCTACACTTTTGGACCTAGATCTAAAAGCCCCATTTTATAGTAACGCAGTGTCCTAAATAAAAGTGATGTGGAAGCATTTTAATTAATAAATGGCGTGGAAGATGAGGTGGATTTTAACTTATAAAATACAATGTCTAAGGGAGCATTTTTGCTCACCACCATAAAATATGATGTATGCTCACCATACACCTAATCAATTAACACTTGTCATTTCACTTAATCTTGGTTAATTTTTTTTCAAAATTGAAAATGTAACATTTAATGTGAAAGTTAACTAAAGTTAGGTGAAATGACACGTATCAATTGATTAGGTTTATGGTGAGCATACACCATAATTATTATGGTGAGCAAAAATGCTCCCTCTGTCTAATGAAGATAAAGTTGGTAACCCGTAACCTACCTAAAGGAATTTGTTAAATTAATTCAATTGTGAAAACCATTTTTATATTTGTAATTTGTTAATTTGCTTACTGATATTATTGGCTTTTGGCTTTTAAATTGTATATTTGCTTACTCAGCTTATTGACTTTTATTGCATTTTACCCTTATTTTGTTCACAATACAAGTATAGTTTTTTTTTTTTTTTTTTTTTAAGGTTAAATAAACATTTATTTATATGATATAATAATAAATTTACTTAAATCTGTATAGGCGCTAGGCCCCAGATTGCCGCTTGATTAGCACTTACCATCTTTTAGAACTTTGACCCAAATCATATTTCAATGTAGACTAGGGTTCAGTCTAGAATCTCGGCGTAAACCCTATGTAAGCCATACATTCCCGTATTAGGCTAATTGGACCACTAATTTAAAGCCCATAACTAGTTAGATTGGATGGTGTAAATTTGGGGAAAAAAATGCGCTACCATCTCATCTGGTACTGGGGTCCATGAAGAAGGGGATAAGTTTGTCATCAATGTTTGGTGGATACTTCCTATTTTAAATAGGAACATACATTTTGGAAAATATTTAGATTTTATAATGACCAAGTGTCTGAAATAAGAGTGATGTGGAAGCATTTTAATTACTAAAGTGGAAGCATTTTAATTACTAAATGACGTGGAAGATGAGGTGAATTTTAACATACAAAATAAAATAAGCCTAATGAAGATAATGACAAAAAGATCGTGAAAGTCATGACTCAGGAGGGAGGAATTGTTGAAGAACTTGAGAGGGAGGCAAAGACTTTATTTATTTATTTATTTTATTTAACTATTATTAAGGGGGAGGGTTCGACACTATTACAATAATTTTAAGGAAGGGGGAAGTTCTAACCCGGGACGTATGGGTAGCAATCTCATTACCCTATCCACTAAGATATTAAATCACATGCAAGGGCAAAAAGACTTGATGCTTTGAATATCTTGCGTCTTCACTACATGTCGCTTTGATTCGATTAGTACTATAATTCTGATGAACATAAAAACAAAGCAATTAATCTAATCATACACTCAGTCTCTTGAATTTTTGTTAGGTTAAGTATATTAAACCTAACCCTAATTCTTCATTCTTCTTATCTTGGTGTGATAAATTAGGTTGTACAAATATCTACCTCATAGTGACATTCTAGGGTTAGGGTTTAATAGTTCGCAACTAACAAAAAATTGAAGAGGCTGATAGTGTAGAGAATGAACCGTGTAAAATGGCAATGGAACCGATACATATCAGAAAACAAAAAACCGATGAGAATTGTATTGCATGTGATTTGAAAGACATTTTTTTTGAACTAATGATTGCCACCAATCTTCGTGGATGAAGGCTCCTATGCGTGTAGGAGTTGTGCTTGTTCACGAGAATGCATTCCTCGTCAGGTTAGTTTGGAGGGTACGGACACACTCGTAATTTGGGTAAAGACTACAAGGGAGAAATCAAATGTAAACTGTATCCGGAGATGGAAGGACGTTAACCCAAATTCAAATTTACATCTCGCTACTAATGCATAAATTATAATTATAACATTTATAAAACAAATATAAATACTAGGTAAATAGGGTCCCGGTAGATAAAACCTTTATATAAATTTGTTAGATTTTTATATGTAAGAACTAATCGCTAATTATCCAAACCACTTAGGAGTTAAGTAAGATTTAAATATATGTTTTACATCTCAACTTACATGAGATAAAATAATTTTTTTTGTTTTACTTTTGGCAAAAAGAAGAACTTTAATTTTTTTTTTTTCATAAAAAGATTGAGGGGAGGAAGGAGTTTGGTTAAGTCACACTATGAACAATTTAATTTGGTATCGAATTCTTCATTTATAAGATTTAAACCTATAATAAAAATATCAAAAGACTGTAATACTATTAGCGAAAAGAAGAATATTTTAACATAAATAATTTTTCCATTTCTTGGAAAAACCTCCCCTCAAGCCAATTTCACGCGCAAAATGCACTCTCTCCGTCTCTGTTTCCCCTCTCTCTCTCTCTCTGCCAATCACCGATATATAAATACGCACCCAACCGAAATCAAAGGAAAAATAAAATACAAAAAAATAGAGAATTTCGAACGAGGCTCCGAGATCTCGATTTGTCCGTTAAATCTCTGGCGAGATCTCGACCTTGAACCCGATCCGATCCCCATAGATCCGAAATCACCATGGCTCCCGTTTCGGCTCTCGCCAAGTACAAGCTCGTCTTCCTGGGGGACCAGTCCGTCGGTAAAACCAGCATCATCACTCGCTTCATGTACGACAAGTTCGACAACACCTATCAGGTAATTGGATTACACCCCTTTCCTATTCTTCTGCAATTTCTGTGTGATCTTCCGATTCTTCAATCCTTTTCTGTTTCATTTCTGTCAACATTTGCTACGAACTGCAGCAATGTCTTGTAATTGATTGATGGTAGGTTTCTAGGTGGCGATTGCTTTCGGTTACGGTATTAGTGTTGAAACGAACTAGTGTGGGCTGTGATTGCCGTCGAATTTCAAGTTCTTTCGGGTGTTGAAAATTGCGTTATGTATGTGTCAAATTTGTGAATAATGCTGGTTTGGTTTGTGGGGATCCAAAGACTGGTTGCTGTACTGTAGTGGCGGAAATCTGACTTGTAGTTTTCGAAAATTCGTTCTGGGACTGATGTGGCGGCTTATGTGATTGGGGCGGTACTGTGTCTGCCAACTGGTTCAGTACATTAGGGCATTCTTCTCTCTTTTTCTTGAAATGTGCTAATTGGATTACTACATGTGAAAATAAATAAGTAAAAGAGAAGGGTTGATTGGGAGATGGACGCTAATCAACTGGATTTGTAGCGGTTGTAATGGGTAGCACTAGTGTAAAATTGTAGATGGTTATGATCATTTAGTTCACTTTGGAGTGGGGAAGAAGAATTAAACAAAGATCTTACTACTTTGTTCGCATATTGCAACAGTAAATTCTAAACATCTATTGACCGGTATGGGTGGGGCTGAGATTCGAAAAAAGCTTGAGGCAGGCATTGACAGGGATGTGGGGAAATGGGTGTCACCCTTCCCGCAATTGGATCCTTAAATAAGGAACTATTTCTTAAATGTTAATGTATAAAGCCTGAAAATAGATCCTTTGAAAATACTTCTTTGTTTCGTTACCTAGGATCTATCTTGCAAAAGAACGGAGAATTAGATGGAGATCTCAACCATAGAATACAAGCTGGATAGATGAAGTGGAAGAGTGCATCCGGCGTGTTATGTGACCGCCGTATGCCACTGAAGCTCAAGGGAAAATTTTATAGGACGGCAATAAGGCCGGCGATGCTGTATGGCACAGAATGTTGGGCGGTGAAACATCAACACGTACACAAAATGGGTGTAGCGGAGATGAGGATGCTTCGTTGGATGTGTGGGCACACAAGAAAGGATAAGATTAGGAATGAGGATATCCGGGGTAAAGTAGGAGTAGCCGAAATTGAAGGAAAGATGAGAGAAAATCGGTTACGGTGGTTTGGACATGTGCAAAGAAGGCCTACTGACGCTCCGATTAGAAGATGCGACGATGGGACAGAGGTTCAGGGCCGAAGGGGTAGAGGAAGACCTAGGAAAACTTTGGAAGAGACTCTAAGAAAAGACTTAGAGTACTTGGATCTAACGAAGGACATGACACAGGATCGAGCACAATGGCGTTCTAAGATTCATATAGCCGATCCCACTCAGTGACTTGGATTTTCCAAGTCTCCAACCGAGAAGTTTTCCTCACTCGGAAAATTAAGGGAACACTACCCCAACCTACATGCTCCACTCAGAAAGCTTCAACATACAAGCTTCAACAAAAGAAAATTCAAAGAACTTAGCGAAGAAGGCTTTGGTGTATTTAACACAATACGTTGAAATGAAGGAAAGCTTATTTATTGATATCCCCGATAAGCTACAAATATGTACATATACATGAGTCAAAATAAACACACAAGAGGGAGCCTTCACAAAGGTTGCTTAGAAGAAGTCTCAGCAGTCGGTAGAGCCCCAGAAAGAGAAGGCACCGAAGGGGGATCATTTGGAGCCTCAGTACTGGACAGAACCCTAGAAGGAGGAGGCATCAGAGGTTGATCATTTGGAGCTTCATTACGCGGTACAGCCCTAGAAGACGAAGGCAATAAATGCCTTTGGAACAAACCTACAAATCTCTGATGATCAAGTAAAACCTGACCATCAGTTTCCTTCATCTGGTCAAGCTTCCTCTTCATGTTTGTAGCATAGTCATGTGCGAGCCGGTGCAACTGTTTATTCTCATGCTTGAGCCCTCTAATCTCCTGTTTGAGACTCATCACTTCAGCCGCCAATGATTCAACTTGGCGGGTTCGAGCAAATAGGCGTTGGGCCATATTAGACACAGAACCTGCACACTGAACACTGAGAGCCAGCGAATCCTTAACAGCTAACTCATCAGACCGTTTGGAAAGTAGTCTGTTATCTTTGGGAGTGAGAAGGTTCCTGGCCACCACCGCAGCGGTCATATCATTCTTCATCACGGAATCCCCAACGGTAAGAGGACCAGTAGGGGAGACGAAGGATGGGCGCCATATGTTGTCTGGAGAAGGCGGGGCTGCCTCTTCAACAAGGTTCAAGTCAAAACGACGGTCGGAGGGGCCAGACATTTTCAAAGGTGTTGAAGAGAGAAGAGGTCGGACAAATCAAGATCTTAGAAGTGCAAGAATGAAGCTTCTACTGGTGGAGATTCAAGTGTGCTTTGGAACTTAATGCCAGCCCTTATAAAAATCTGCACTCGACGGAGCTTCAGAAATCGAAGAGGCGCCTGCTCAGAAATCGAAGAGGCGTTTGCTTTCTCAAAAGCTGGGCTGCTTAGAGATCACGAGGGTTGATCTCAGAAATCTAAGAGGCGTTTGCTTTCTCAAAAGTTGGGCTGCTCAAAGACCACGAAGGCTGGTCTCAGAAATTGAAGAGGCGCTCGCTTTCTCAAAAGCTGGGCTCCCCAGAGACCACGAGGGCCGATCTCAGAAATCGAAGAGGCACCTACTTTTCCAGCCTTGTCAGCACCTGTCACACGCACACTCAGCTTTGCGGAAATTATGGGCATTCTGTCGAAGACTTCTGGGGAAGTAGAAAACACATGAATCTTACTGTTCAATCACCCACTTCCCACACGCAACAATAGCTCATGGGTACCACAGAAAACTTTGCCAAAGTTCCCTGCCAAAGTTGAGCACGTGAAGCTTGCAGCTCCCACTACATCGCTCTGACCAAGAAGGGTAAAAGAATAGCAAAGAAACAGCACTAACAAAGTTTAGACCCATAAATTTTGAAGGTCTAGCTACCATATTATTACCCACAAGGGTAAAGGAACAGTACCACTGCTGGATAATTGGACAGTCCCTGTGTGTCAACCTCTGTGCTTCGTGGCAAGGTAGACTAGCAAACATGCCCAACCTTTACTCACATTCGAGAAAACACTCCCAATAAGATTGCTTGCTCCAAAATCGAAGAGGCACCGTCCTCCGAATCTCGAGAGCCAGACTCCCAACATGACTACTTTCTTAAAAATCGAAGAGAGGGTAAAGGAACAGTACCATTGCTGGATAATTGGAAAGTCCCTGTGTGTCAACCTCTGTGCTTCGTGGCAAGGTAGACTAGCAAACATGCCCAACCTTTACTCACATTCGAGAAAACACTCCCAACAAGATTGCTTGCTCCAAAATCGAAGAGGCACCGCCCTCCGAATCTCGAGAGCCAGACTCCCAACATGATTACTTTCTAAAAAATCGAAGAGACACTGCTCCCCGAATCTTCGAGAGCCAGACCCCCAGCGTGACTGCTTTCTCAAAAATCGATGAGGCATCGTTCTTCGAATCAATCGAAGAGGCGCTCGCTTTCTCAAAAGCTGGGCTGCTCAGAGACCACGAGGGCCGATCTCAGAAATCGAAGAGGCACCTACTTTTCTAGCCTTGTCAGCACCTGTCACACGCACACTCAGCTTTGCAGAAATTATGGGCATTCTGTCGAAGACTTCTGGTGAAGTAGAAAGCACATGAATCTTACTGTTCAATCACCCACTTCCCACACGCAACAATAGCTCATGGGTACCACAGATAACTTTGCCAAAGTTCTCTGCCAAAGTTGAGCACGTGAAGCTTGCAGCTCCCACTACATCGCTCTGACCAAGAAAGGTAAAAGAATAGCAAAGAAACAACACTAACAAAGTTTAGACACATAAATTTTGAAGGTCTAGCTACCATATTATTACCCACAAGGGTAAAGGAACAGTACCACTGCTGGATAATTGGAAACTCCCTGTGTGTTAACCTCTGTGCTTCGTGGCAAGGTAGACTAGCAAACATGCCCAACCTTTACTCACATTCGAGAAAACACTCCCAACAAGATTGCTTGCTCCAAAATCGAAGAGGCACCGTCCTCCGAATCTCGAGAGCCAGACTCCCAACATGACTACTTTCTCAAAATCGAAGAGAGGGTAAAGGAACAGTACCATTGCTGGATAATTGGAAAGTCCCTGTGTATCAACCTTTGTGCTTCGTGGCAAGGTAGACTAGCAAACATGCCCAACCTTTACTCACATTCGAGACAACACTCCCAACAAGATTGCTTGCTCCAAAATCGAAGAGGCACCGCCCTCCGAATCTCGAGAGCCAGACTCCCAACATGATTACTTCCTCAAAAATCGAAGAGACACTGCTCTCCGAATCTCGAGAGCCAGACCCCCAGCATGATTGCTTTCTCAAAAATCGAAGAGGCATCGTTCTCCGAATCTCGAGAGCCAGATACCACAGACCACTTTTTCAAAGTGCTCTGACAGAGTTAAAACATGTGAAACTGACAGCTCCCACTACCGTGCTATGACCAAGCAGGGTAAAGGAATAGCATTACTACTTGTTAGGGAGACTCCTATATATGTCAATCTCCATCCCCAACGGACAGGCAGACCTGCAAAAATGCTCAACCCTTCATCATATCTGAGAGGGCACTCCCAACGAAGCCTTTCGAAATATTCAGCTTTCTTTCCCCCCGATAATACCTTTGCAAACAAGCTATACTAGAGCAAGAATATCTCATATCATCAGGGTTAAAAGCAAGAGTATCCCATATCATGCTTTTTCCCTGTCTTTTCCTTTGGCCTTGTTTTTACCTGCAAGACAAGGAGAAAGAGAGCAATCAGTCAGCACTTGGAATCAAGCTTCCAGCCAAGAACTGACTGCCTGGAACCCCTTACCTGATTACTTACCTGGCATTGCTCTCGAGTACTCATCTTCAACATCTTATGTTTCCAGGGAAGATTCTGCATCTGCTTGAGGAACAGATAGGGCAAGTGCGAAGGATACAAGGAAGCATGTGGAGACAAGCGTAACAGCACACGTGCCGATACATCCATTACTCTGTCAAAAGCAAAAGTATCCCATATCAGCAGGGTGGAACGTACTCTAGATTTGATGGACTTGTTTTGACCCTCAAATTCTTCAGTCGGCCTTATACTCTGGAGGAAACCAGAAAACCCTCCAGCTCAGTTCAAGAATAAGCCTGTGGAAAGTTACTTCTTCAAAAGCAAAAGTATCTCATATCATCTCTTCTCATTTTTCTTCTCTTTATCCTTCATGCTGCTGCAAGATGGGGAGAAGGTGAACAATCAGTCGGAGCTCTGATTGCTTACCTTGTCTGTCACCTCTTTCAGCAGACCCCCTAGCTCGGCGACTTGGGGGACTCCTACTACATGGTTTGTATCGCGCTTGACCAAGCCTGAAACTACAAGTAAGCTTCAAGTGAAATTGATACATTACCTTGTGCATCTCCACCAGTTAAAGATACCACCCCTGGATGGAGGAAGAGTACTTCCAGAGAAGATGCCACATCTACCTATGAGACAGATAAGGCAAGTCAAGACGACTCCACACTCCGATACTTAGAAGTTTCGTGATTACGAGATCATTCTCCCACAATATTTCTTAATGTCATTTGTACTAAATCATTCACTTGTACTCACTAAAGGAGAGCTTGAACCTATGTACTTGTGTAAACCCTTCACAATTAATGAGAACTCTTCTATTCCGTGGACGTAGCCAATATGGGTGAACCACGTACATCTTGTGTTTGCTTTCCTATCTCTATCCATTTATATACTTATCCACACTAATGACCGGAGCAATCTAGCGAAGATCACAAAAAGCGACCGTTTTCGCTACCTAGGATCTATCTTGCAAGAGAACGGAGAATTAGATGGAGATCTCAACCATAGAATACGAGCTGGATGGATGAAGTGTTAGAATGCATCCGGCGTGTTGTGTGACCGTCGTAGGCCACTGAAGCTCAAGGGAAAATTTTATAGGACGGCAATAAGGCCAGCGATGTTGTATGGCACAGAATGTTGGGCGGTGAAGCATCAACACGTACACAAAATGGGTGTAGCGGAGATGAGGATGCTTCGTGGGATGTGTGGGCACACGAGAAAGGATAAGATTGGGAATGAGGATATCCGAGGTAAAGTAGGAGTAGCCGAAATTGTAGGAAAGATGAGAGAAAATCGGCTCCGGTGATTTGGACATGTGCAAAGAAGGCCGAATGACGCTCCGGTTCGAAGATGTGACTACGGGACAGAGGTTCAGGGCCGAAGGGGTAGAGGAAGACCTAGGAAAACTTTGGAAGAGACTCTAAGAAAAGACTTAGAGTACTTGGATCTAACGGAGGACATGACACAAAACCGAGCGCAATGGCGTTCTAGGATTCATATAGCCGACCCCACTTAGTGGGAAAAGGCTTTGTTGTTGTTGTTGCTTATCTCTTTTAGTAACTGGTCAGATATATTTATTACCTTTTTTTTTTGTTGGGATTGTGTAAATTTTTTTGTTTGTAAAATGTCATTCATTTTTCTTACATTTCTGTACTGATATCTATTCTCAATACTCAACCTACATGTTGTTAATTATTTGTTCAAGTTTTCTCTTTCTTAGCTTGTATGTTTATTTGTTACAACCAGGCTACCATCGGCATTGATTTTCTGTCAAAGACAATGTATCTTGAAGATCGAACTGTTCGGTTGCAGCTCTGGTTAGTCTTTATCCCTTTATTTAGTTTTTGGTCCTGTAGATGTTATCTTTTTCTTCCTAATTTTTGTGACCAATTGATGGAGTATAACTCCCGTTTTCATGTATAAGGTTAAGTTTTCATTTTGACATGATCTTGCTCGGCATTCTCATTCCATGATGTTATGTTTTTTTTTTTTGAAAAGAATTCCATGATGTTATGTTAGTTTACTGTTGACTTAAATGAATGGTTATTAGGCTTCTTTTATACAAGATATTGACCCTTGGCACTCAGTAGTACTCATTCTAAGCACTCGAGCCACATTTCACATTTCATTTTTAAACATTTGCTCTGAAGTTGTGGGGTTGTTTTATAGTTCTCTCAGTGATTAGCAGGGTTTACTTAAGTCATCCTAGAACAAGATTGGCATTGTGGGAATATTTTTTATCCCGTGATACATAAACTCTTAGAAATTTTGAACAGGGATACTGCTGGGCAGGAAAGGTTCAGGAGTCTCATTCCTAGCTACATCAGGGATTCCTCTGTGGCTGTCATTGTATATGATGTTGCAAGTATGATCTCTCTTTCTTTCTCTCTCTCTCTCTCTCTCTCTCAAAAGTAACTTTATTGGAGTTGAAGTTTGTATCTTTCTGATTTATTGGACTTGAAGTTTGTATCTTTCTGATTAAATGACTGGGATTTCATGTTTGATGAATTTCACTAACCATTTTTGGCTCATTCTTATGTGTAGGCAGACAATCATTCTTAAACACTTCCAAGTGGATTGAAGAGGTTCGCACTGAGCGGGGAAGTGATGTTATCATTGTACTTGTTGGAAACAAAACAGATCTTGTAGACAAAAGGTAGTGATTTGTTTTCTTCTTTGCAGTAAGTTATAAAGAATGTTGATTCTCGTGTTTCCTACTTCAATTTCACTTTTTAGTTTGATAGTCTTGTACATGTGGACGTGGTCTGCATGGCAACGATGACATGTTCATTTAGTGCAACTTTTTTCCTATTATTTCATTTGCATACTTGACCAATCTGAGCACTTTAAGATGTTTTTTTATCAAGCTGTGTGGATGTTCATTCGTAAAACATGTATGGTGAATACGTGTTTGGTACTGTAGATGGGAACGAGGAGGGTGGTACAAGTTTTCCCCTCAGGTCGTATCTCATTGTCAGTTAGGCTAGCTAGCTTCTTGCATTTGATTTTTCTTGCCACTTCTGGTGCTCATATTTGGGGTGTATTGTGGATTGATGGACAGGCAAGTTTCCATAGAGGAAGGAGAAGCCAAAGCTCGTGACCTCAATGTTATGTTTATCGAGACCAGTGCCAAGGCTGGCTTCAATATCAAGGTAAGCTGCATTTCTGCTCAGCGAGTTGTATCATACTCTACTCCCTTAATGCTGGTGATTGTGCTACTGTTCAGTACTTGCTATATACGTAGATTTAAATTAAATCTGTTATTCTCACAACAGGCACTGTTTCGGAAGATTGCCGCAGCTTTACCAGGAATGGAAACACTTTCTTCAACGAAGCAAGAGGACATGGTTGATGTGAACCTGAAGTCTTCGAACGCAAATTCATCACAGTCGCAGGCACAGTCAGGCGGATGCGCTTGTTAATTTTTACATGGGTATTAAACTGAATTTTTATTTTTATTTTTATTTTTTATTTTTTGCCCCGTTCCTTGTATGCCGCTTTGATCCTACTATCTGTAAAGTTAGTTGCTGTCTGAGTTCCACCATTTTGTAGCATTTGGGGTTTTGTGTTTGGTTAATTGTTAGCAAGTGTACACTGTTTGGGTAAGTTTAGAATATCAGACTTTCAGACTCGGTTAAAAGTAATTAAAAGAAACATTTACATTTCTTTTCTGCAAACTAATTTTAATAAATTCGGATGGTTGTATTGTATGGGTATGTTCGGAAAGTTTCGCACTATTTTAGTTATTGGCATGCGCTCGAGCTGATTACTGTCGAATCAGAAAAATAAATTGGTATTGAACTTATTATTCATAGAATCGAACCAGGCTTTTGGTTTATAAGTGAAGAGGAACATCTTTAAAACCGACTTCTATTTGGATTTCCTTCCGCTTTCAATTACTGAAATCCAAATGCTGATCATTTTTACACATGTATGGTTTGTTTGGAATTGCATTTAAAATGGTTCAAAGCGTTTTTGGATCAAGCCTTAGTAAAAATGCAAATGAATTTTGAAAAAGCGTTTTGAAGTGATTCTTACAAGAAACTTTTTTGCAGGAAGTACTTCAAGTGCTTTGAGAAATAAAAAATATTGTACTTTAATAATTCAAAAACATTTTTTTTATAAGCGTTTTCAGTCATTTTAAATGCACTTCCAAACTATTCTTTAATTGGGATAACACAAAGCCAGCAAGAAGCATCCAAACCAAAACAAATCCAGAACGTGACCAAATCTCTGCTCTCAAATCATTAGTCACAGTTGGTAATGTGGTGGCCACATATCAAATACCAATAATACCCCCGCGGCCCAATCAGAGGTTGGTGTTGGATTCACAGGTCTCTTCTTTCCCTCTGGCTCCTCGGTTCTCAAAAGAGTCTCTTCTGCTTTTCTCTGTGCCGCGCAGATATCTGATGGGTTCACACGCGGCAGAATCGGATTGGTGGAGAGGTATGTAAAGTACAGTATTTGTTTGGCTTTTTAAGTTGTATATTCCTACGACTCTGTTTTTCTCTGAAAACTCGCCACTGTTTTCGAAACAAAGTCTAAAATTCTGATTCTGGAAGAACACCAAAACAGTAAATAAAAAGTATAAAATAAAATTGCGAAAATTTTGTGTGATTAAGATTAAGTTAATAACCTCTTAATTCCAATCTTAACTATGATAATAACACTGCCCGCCGATTACTGCCGCTCTACCTCCACCACTTCAAAAAGCCTTTCATTCAGTCACGCCAACGCCAACCCTAACCCTAACTAAGCAAACATGGCCATGCCAGGTCTCTCTCTCTCGTTTTTTTATTTATTATTTTATGTATAATTTTATGTTTTTGTGTTGAGTTGTGAAGATTACTGGAGAAATTAGATATGGGTTTTGTTTATTTTGATTAACATGTTATTGGGTTTCATTAGAATAATCAGAATCTGAGGCTTCATTTGGTTCGCTGGCCGACTGTACGTATGCGAACAAGAACAGAATAGGATGCAAAGCTTAAATTTTGGTCACTTAAATAAAAGTTTTTTTTTTTTAATTTTTTTTTTCCAGTTACAATCAATCACTCACATGAAACTTCCAATTGGGTTTCCGATTTTCGGCTTCTTTTTTGTTTCCACAAACTGGTTCTTTTAATTCATTTATTAACTTTTCTATGCTTCTGGTGATTACTGTATGCTTTTAGCTGGCTAGTTTTGGATTTGAATCTGTTATGCTTTTAGCTGGTTATTGTTAAGTATGTATTTGTTACGCAATTGACTTCTTGAATGTTTAATTGATTGAAAGATATCCTATACGAAGGTCTGGATCTTTTCAATGTTTCATTTGATTACTGTTTGGCCTGCGCCTCGTTTACATTTGCACTTGCAGGCAATGTTGTTGAAATTGCAGAATGCTAAATGAATTTTACAAACACATTTATGTTAGTGCTTATGAATGAATCCCTTCATCAAAATGTTCCCGGGCATTTGATGAATGGAAAGAAGTGATGACCATAAAAAGGCCTTTATTTTATGTTTGAATCTTAGAGTCACCGTCATTTGAAAAGGAACGTGTTCAATGTTGCGGCTTGTGATTTGTTTGCCAACCTGATAGAAGCTAACTTGCATATGCTTTTGTATTTGCAAGAAACATGATGCAACAAAAGTTTAAATCATCAGTTGTGTAAGTCATATTAATTTCAAAGATTATGGAAGGACTATATTGACTACACATATGAGGAAATAAGAGCGTTGTTACTTGCATCTTGACCAATAATTTCTATATAAATTCTAGCTCTGATATTTACCAGATCTGTACCAAACCTTGAAATGTAGATAAAAATCTCTGTATAGATGCCATGTTTTCTGATTACATGTTTCATGATTCTCCTCTTTTTAATGCTTTAGTTTCTGGTTGTAACCATTCGATGAACTGTAACCTTAATAATTTGTTTACATGTGTGTGTATGTAAATACAGATAGCCAGGAATCGATTTTACCCAGAGATGGAACTGTGATTGAGCAAACACTATTTGTTAAACTTGGTCGTTGGCAGTGGTGGTTTTTGGTGGTACTCAACGTCGTCTTCCTCCTTGTGGGGCAGTCTGCTGCAGTTTTACTGGGAAGATTCTATTATGACCAGGGTGGCAATAGTAAGTGGTTGGCTACTCTTGTCCAAACTGCAGCCTTCCCAGTCCTTTTCATCCCGCTTTATTTTCTTCCTTCATCCAAAGATCAAGCAACTTCTTCAAACCCGCCTTCCATTAAAGTTCTTGCCTTGGTTTACTTCTCTATTGGAGTGCTCTTAGCTGGTGACAACATGTTGTATTCTGTCGGACTCTTGTACCTATCTGCCTCCACTTATTCCCTCATATGCGCAACTCAATTAGCTTTTAATGCAGTTTTCTCGTACTTCCTCAACTCTCAGAAGTTCACAATGCTAATTCTTAATTCAGTGATTATCGTGTCATTCTCAGCAGCTCTTATTGCCGTCGATGATGATTCTGGAGGACCAACAGGAGTCTCAAAGGGGAAATATATCCTTGGCTTCATCTGTACCATTGGAGCCTCTGCACTGTACTCTCTTTTGCTTTCCCTCATGCAGCTTTCTTTCCAAAAGGTTTTAAAAAAGGAAACGTTTTCTGTGGTTCTGGAGATGCAAATCTATACGGCCCTGGTCGCTACTTGTGCTGCAATTGTAGGTCTTTTTGCAAGTGGGGAATGGAGGAGTTTGAATGGGGAGATGGAAAACTATGGCAAGGGACGAGTTTCTTACGTGATGACCCTAGTTTGGACAGCTGTGGCTTGGCAAATTTGTTCTGTTGGTGTCGTGGGCTTAATTTTCGTGGTTTCTTCTCTCTTCTCCAATGTAATCAGTACTCTCTCTTTGGCTGTTACTCCTATAGCCGCTGTGATAATCTTCCATGACAAGATGAACGGTGCCAAGGTAATTGCTATGCTTCTGGCTCTTTGGGGTTTCGCCTCTTATATTTATCAGAACTATCTCGATGACTCTAAGGCAAGAAGAAGACTAACTGATGCTAGGGAACCATAAAATGATTCCTCGATTTAATGGAAATGATAAAACTACACAGGAATTGAATTGTTTATATCTCACTAAATTCTATAGAAATGTATTCATTTAGTATTCGATCAATGGCTCACATTTAAGCATATTGTTTATCGTTACTTTGGTTGGAGAATTATTTTATGTCATTACGATAACATTAGTTCTTTCGTTGTTCAGTAAGATTGATGATTCACGGTTGTCTAACATGATACAAGTTATCAAAATAGATAAAACTATGACAGAAACTATCACGGGATGCAGTTATTCTTGTGTCGTAGGTAATGTTGATTTCGATCCCTAAACCATACTGTCTAAATGTCTTATAGGGAGCCTTACATGATCTGGTTATGAATAATCTGCGGTAGTACTAACAACGATGATTTGTGTGAATGACCTGCATTAGAATCCCACACAAGTTTATGAGTATTATGATATGCAGCCTATTCTCGTACGGATTAGGCGAAATTGTCTTATTCATTTGAGCTGCATTAGGATTTGTCAAAGAAAATACCAAGATAGAAGCAAGCACAGCCAGCAATATACAGCCAAGCATAAGAAGAGCTCAAATGGAACTCCTCTTGTCTTTCTTGCTCTTTAGAAAGCTTGGCTGGATGTTGCTGGCTGTGCTTTTGGCAATGCAGAATTAAAGATTACAGGAATGTGGAAGAGAAGTAGGTAGGATAAGAGTGGATTCAAAGGGGTGCTCTCGCAGGGTTGCACCTCACCATCCTCCATCCGCTCTTCTTATGTCTCCTTTCTCCTATGTATTACCACTCTAACTCTTCAACGATAAAAGTGAAATTTAAGAACAAAATAATTATCGAATAAGCCGTAGTTAATTTGTTCTGACAATAATAAACTCGTTAGAGTGCTTAGGCAAAATTTACAGATGAGATTGATTTTCACACACATTTTTTAACTTTCACACACTGGCCGGTCCTGAGATTTTTGAGGTTCGGGGCAACACCAAAAAATGTGCCCTAACTTCATATAAAAAATTATTTGTTTTTACACGTAAGACTTCGATAAAATTATACTTAGAAAAGTACTTCAAACACAATAATATAGAAACACGGAAAAACTAATTTATTTTGTATCAAGAGAATGGAACCAAAAAAATCCTGGGCTTACAAGTAGATAGATGATGAGTTTTGTTTTCTTTCTATCTGAACTTCAAAAGTATTTTTATATAAATCACGATGTATTTTTTATATATGCTAACCTTTTCAATAAAGGCTAAAAATTAATGATGTTTTCTAGTCTTTAATTGATATGTATAAGCAATGAATGAGTACTAAATTATACCTATTGGTGACACGTCATATGATTTGTAAATTTGGTCTAAAATTTTGTCCACTTTGTTGAAGGTTAGACTTGATTTGGAACGAATGTTCAAAAACTGCAACCCACATAGCTACTAGCTTGTAACTAAACAGAAATTAACAACTAAACAGAAATTCGTAAAAATGAAAAGAATAAACATGCACATAGTATTTCGAACTCAGAATCTCTCGTTAATTTTGAACAACAAAAACCATTACTTCTTATTAAACCTCTTGATTGTTTAGACAAATTTTATAAATTTAAACTCTTATGAAAATAAATTCATAAAAGTTGGAAAGTAACAAAAGACGCATAGTGTTTCAAACCCAAGACCTCATTGATAATTTTAAACAACGTAAACCACCACTTACTGTCAAGTCAAACATTTTGATCATTTGGCCAATTTTTATAAATTTATATTCTTATTAAAAGAAATTAGTAGAATTGAAAAGTAAATAAACAGACATGGTGTTTTGAATCCAAAACATCCTCATTAATTTAAAACAACAAAAGCGACCAGCTCTGCTTAAATTTCTTTTGTTATTCAACCAACTTTTAAAAATTTATACTCTTATAAAAATATATATGAATATACCTTCCTAATAATTTGGTGCCCTCAATTTTTTTGGGCCCCGAATGATCGCCCAGCCCGCACTGGGCTTGGGCCGGCTTTGCACACTCCTTTTTATTGTGTGTGTTTATTAATTTCCTTCGCAAATTTATAAACTAAAATACTTAAATTGATACAGTGATCCCTATGCCTATGTGTAAACATCTGGAACAAAAAAAAAAAGTTCTTGTGTACTAGCTTGCTAACCTGGAATTCTTCATTTTGTTTTGAATTTCTTTTTATAGTTAGTAAGTTTGCGTACGGTACATTTATTATACACATACGTACATATTTTTTGAAATACTTCTGTTTTACATACATGTCTTAATGATTTGTTAAAGTGCACGTTTTTTAAAACTTCAATATATGATACACATAACATATATGTACTTACTTTCTTTTAACATTTAATACATGTTATTTAGATATATTTTTTAACGGTACTTTGGATGCGGTCCTTAATCCTTAACATTCTTTAACTAAAACTTTAATGGTATTCAAAGTTTGATCAAAGTCCCTTGACTTTGTACACTTCATTATATCACAATTAATATTTATATTTTTATAGTTTTGACATTAATTGTTTGATATTTTATGAGATTTATAATCCTATAAATTTAAAATCTCTCATTATAATACTATTAGAAACGGTTACAATAAAAAAATTCAAACATTTTGATTGAATAAATGGATAAAAACTATGTAAAAATAAGAAATATTAAATGGCAAAAGAATGTATCCATAGTGTTAAAAAATTGGTACATTTCGCATACAACAAAGTGGTACATTTATAAAGAAGAATGTGTACATTATAAATAAATTAGGGTACAGATAAAAGATTAAAAAATTATGAGTACAAATGAATTTTAAAAAAATATAGGCGCTAAAAGAAATTAATATGTTGGTACAAAATAAAATTAAAAAGAAAATACTACAAATTTAAAAAAATGTTGCAAATTAAAAGTGGGTACAAACTAAAAATATAAATATATGATACAAAGTTTAGGCATAAAACATAAATATACCATATGAAAATTTTCTATCATTGATTAAATATACCATGTCACGTGACGGTATACACATGGGTACAAAGACAAATAAAATTTTAAAAAATATGGGCATAAAAAGAAACTAATATATGGGTACAAATTAAAAATGAAAAAAAAAATTGGTACAAATTAAAAATAGGTACAAACTAAAAATAAAAATATATGATAAAAATTTAGCCATAAATATAAATATACTAATTGTAACATTTTTGACACTAAAGGGACATATTTAAAAATAAAAATATTTTATTATTCAAATAATTAATGATGTTATTAATACCTAAGGACCTTGATCAAAAATTGAAAATGAATAGAATTTTAATCAATGGAGTAGCAAAAAGAGAGATGTGAACCTAATTTCTCCATTTTTTAATTATACATATAAAATTCATGTATTCAATATGTATATTTAACTTACAATTGAAAACAAAAATAAATAACTATTTTAAATAAATCAATCTAAATTTAAAAAAAAAAGGACGGAATTTTCAAAGTAATTTTTTTAGCAAAGTTGCTGAATAATCACATACTATACGTATTCCGTATTTTACTAACTATATTTTATTTGTATCTTTTTTCTATAAGATTTGAAAGTCTACTTATTTCACGGTCAACTCATCCTCCTTCCTAGGTGTTACTATTCAATGCAAGAACTTTGGGTGGTGAATATAATGTCAAGCACTAGGTGTCAATTTCTAGGGCAAGAATGTTTTATATCCAACGTCAAAACAAAAATATTTTATTTTAATGAAAAGAAATTTAAAAAAATACATAAACAATTATGTGAAGATTAATTTAAGCCTAATATACATTAGTTTGATCCCTCCTTGTTTATACAGGTCCAAGAAAAGTGGACCGAGATCAATCCACAGAAACCAAGGCCGCCGGCAATAAAGAACATAAAAATTAACAAATATAAACCCAATTATTTGGAATCGGGCTTCTTTTTTTTTTTTTTTTAAATAATAATAATTATTGTTTAGATTCGGTATTGGCTTTAAAAATTACAATGTTTATTTGGCGCACAAGTCAAACAAGTATCTAATTACATCTTTCTTGTAAATGCGGGCATACTAACTCGTAACCGAGCTCGATCAGGCGAGTAGAATAAATGTGTATGGTGGGTCGAATGCGTTGTTGACTTCTGCCCTTGAGCAATTACGGCCGAGGAAGAAACACGTATCAGTCATGGGTTCTAGAATCTGAAGACAAGGTTACTAAATCACTATGAAGTTAATTAATTGGTTCGACTTTCAATTTACCTAACACACGATGTAACCTAGTAACAACTCATTGTGAAGTTATTTTTTTCTTAACCCACAATAAATGTTCCTAACCTAGGACATGTATACAATATCAAATAATACTTGCATCCTCCCATGAAAGGAATCACATTTTACAAATAACATTTTAATTGTATAAATTTTCTAATCAGAACAGTAATTTGTTAATTTTCATTTGAGTTTATAATTGTTTGTATCGGTGCAAAAAAAATAAGTCGATCGAAGATATATATGCATTTAAATGTATAGAATAAACCGACAATGTGAATACCAAGTAATATATTCTCATATTCAATTGACTTTTTGCTAAGATGATTTTTAAATAATTATTAACAAATTAACAAACTAAACATAAGCATTAGAAAATAAGCATTTTCGTTGAGACGGAAATAAAGCGATGTAAGGGAAAACTGGTCATATCTGTCTTCCCTTTTGAAAACAAAGCCCACCTAACACATGTCCCCTATTTTAATTTAATTTGCTTGCAAAGTACCATGCAAGAGTAACATGCATGGAAGAATACAAGAGTAACATACAAATCTCGTGTATATATAAATATAATATAACTGAGTACAAACAACCACCATATTCCATATATATAGATACATGAAATATGATAAATGATTTTATAACGATTTTACCTCAAGAAAATTCTTTTTCCTACGTTCTCTTCGGTCCCAATTCGAATCTACCAATTCATGGTTTTGTTTTTGGGTTGCTGACCAATTTATGGATGGTGAGCTTATTCTATTTCTGCTCGATACTTAGGAGTTTACGGTTGTTTATTCTTTTGTGGCCGTTCTTGCACTCCATTTACAGTGATGTGAAAATTTAGTTTCAACATTGCTTGGCTCTTTATACCTTAATGTTCATTTCTATGTAACTGTAAATCACAATCTAGCACATACAAAATTAACTCATTAAAAGTATGAAAATAACATTTTATGCACTTTTAAATTGTTGTTTGTTTGTAAGAAGAAATGGGTACTTTACCCCTGCATAATACAATACAAGATTCCCACATCTAAATATTGATAAAATTCAAATATATTAAGTGGTTCTACTTTTAATTCACCGAAACATTTCATGATAAAATTCTCACACATTCCTTGTTGTAAGTTTGATGAAATGCAAGCATGGTTAGTGTTGGACTGATAACTCTTCTATCTGAAATGAATCTTTCGACATTTAAGATCTAAAAACGTATAATCACCAAATTTTATAAATTGGGGGTGGTACAAGATTGACCTAAGACTAAAAGAGGACAATAAAGGCAAACACGTCTATCTGAAATTAATCTTTCAACATTTAAGATCTAAAAACGTATAATCACCAAATTTTATAAATTGGGGGTGCTCCAAGATTGAACTAAGACTGAAAAAGGACGATAGAGTCAACACGTCTATTTGAAATTAATCTTTCGACATTTAAGATCTAAAAATATATAATCACCAAATTTTATAAATTGGAGGTGCTCCAAGATTGACCTAAGACTAAAAGAGGACAATAGAGTCAACACGAATAAATTGGCGGGAATTTACAAAGAAATGAATGTCTTGGATGCTAAACATGCACGCAATATACAGTGATCAATGTGGCTCACATTTATCGATCCCGTTCGCACTAAGTAATGTCAGCCTCATCAATATTCTTCATTTTCTTTATTAGAAATGGGTAATGATATGAAGATTAAATTTGCAGACGTAATTTGCATATTAAATTATGTGTCAACCACTGACGGATCCATATAGGAACCCGGGAGGTCCCTGGATCCTTCAGAAGCCCGAAGAAACACTTGTGATCAACCTTCGGGACCCCCAATAATTTGGGCAGGTGCAGTGAAGAGGCTTGTTGCCTTCATGGATGTGCAAACAGTAGTGCTTATAACAAAGAAGAAGAAGAGGTTTTTAATTTTTGTTTAAAAGACCTAGCCAAAACGACAACAATTTTTAGCCAGGTCATTATAAAAAATTTAAAAATTAAAATATTTTTGTCTTCTCTACAGAGCCCGAGAATCCCGGTCTTTCCAGTATCCCCAAATTATAATTAAGAACTCCAAGCCCCAATTGTCGCAACCTTCCAACTTTAAACCCAAGTTACCTTATCCCCCACCACCATTTGCCGTTCCACCGCCTTTAGCTACCTAATTTTATTTCTTCCAAATTCATACAAGTTTGTTAATCCTAGACTCTGTCACAGCCCGTCCCGAGATTTATATATCGGGAGCGTGAAATGACGATACTACCCTTGACGTTACTAAGGTATGTGTGTGATATGTTTTGAATTTTTCATGGTTCCTAAGCTTTTGGAGAAAATAATTTAAGTTGGATTTATTTGGAATGTATTTTTGTGTGGTTAGGGATTAAAATTAGTGTGTATGTTTGGTTGGACCACACACAGTCAACGCTCCCTGCTCTCTTTCTTCCCCGTACCTTCCCTCTCTCTCCTCCCTCACGACCCTCTCTCACTCTCTCTCCCCCATAAACGTACGGCAACAACTAAAACCCTCCAAAACTTCGTGGATCGAAGCAAATAAGGTATGCATCTTCACCCTCTTGATGTTCTGAGTTGATTGGTACTAGTTTTAGGAAGTGAAACCCTCAGGATCGTCGGGAAACCCTAACCCCGAAATTGTGCACTGTTCATGCACACGTAAAATCTTACGTTTCAGGGAATTTCAAGCTCACAGTGAGCTTAAGGACATCTTCACGAGCCTCGGAGTACTTCGTTGGTGATAATTGGACGTCGGAGGACCGAGAACGAAGTCCTTAAAGTTTCCCGAACTATCGTGCTTCCCCAGGTAAAATATAGTTAATTTTAGACCCTAAAACTAGTCCATCGTGTTTCTACATGGTTGGGGCTTCATTTTGATATAAAATTCGAAGAAAATGGTTGAGAAATGAAGGAGAACAAGAAGTTACAAGTTTGGCCGGAAACCGGCCGCTGGAAAAACCAGTCCGGCGACTGGCTGAGGAAGATGGTGCGGGTGGGGGCGCATGTCCCCGTGCCTGTCCCGGCGCGTGGGGGCGCGTGGGCCTCCAAAAAATATCCCGACGTCCGTGACGTCGAGTAGGTCGATGTGGTATATTCATATACCCTAATTGAGCATCGTATGAGAAGTTATTTCGAATTGTTGGTTATGTGTTTAAATTAACGTTTTTATAGTTGTTTCGCATATAGGTGACACCTATCCCGAGGACGAGCGCATCCAGGGACGTCACGGGGGTTACGACCCATCGACTTACCAGTGAGTGGGCAGTTTTGTTTTCGTATTACCTATATACTACTGTTTTTCCCAGAAAATGCGTTTATATGAAAATATGAATTTAAATTGCCATGCATGAAATTGTTGAGATATTTGAATTGATAATTGATGCATATATATGTGGATTGATGTGGTGGATGCACAGGTGAGTTTTTACATTATTCATACGATTTATTTTATGAGAATTACATTGAAGCTCATAACCTGCACCCTAGGTGTTAGTGTTTATATTGTTATTCACCACACCGCACGCTCGTCTTGGATCCAAGTAGGTGGATGTCGTACAGACCATGTGAGGGTTCCGACATGCTAGTCGTATAGATCACTAGATGTGATTCCGACTAGTGGGTGACCTTAGTTATGCGCGCCGATGATTGATGAGAGAAGCACTAGAGCGTATTTATACACCTTTCATCGTACATACTACCATATGTAGTTCCGAGTGACGTGCAAAGTTGGGCCGTATAGGTCACCGTGGTGACTCCGGCTGAGTGAGATGTTGAGCTATAGAATCAGCCGAACAGGACCATTGTAGGGTCTTCGATTGATTTATTATTTCACCTGATTTATATTGATGCATTCTTATTATATTTTGGCATGACATGGCATATTCTTGCTGAGATGTTATATTGATAGATGACGGGCTGAGTTTTGATGATACGAGTATATATATATATATATATATATATATATATATATATGTTTATATACTATTTTCTGGGAAAGTATACAGGTTTTACGGTGAGGGGTTAGAAGTGTTTTAAATGAAATGTTTTTGGAAAATCTTTGGTTTTACTGACCCACTCACCTTTGTTTTGCGCCCCTCCAGGTTCTAGTTAGCGGTTGGTGGCTCACGAGGTCTTTTTCGGCATTCTGACAGACGCTCTACATGTAGGACTCACCTGCGGGTGTTGTACCTTATTTATGGTCCTACTTGACTGCACTTAGACCTACGCTCTGAACTTGTGTGTTTTACTTTATAACTCTCATCCTTTTATATTAGTAGGTTATTTCTGCTAGTGGTTGGTTTAATTTCCTTCATACTTAGGTTATATCTTGCTTCCGTGTCACACTTTTGGCTACGTCACGCTCACGTGACGGCCAGCACGCCTTGATTCTAGGATCGGGGTGTGTCAGTTTGGTATCAAAGCCTAGGTTGCAGTCCTGTATAATTGTTAATGCTCTAATGATCTTTTGATGTTTTCTGTCAGAATTATGCCGCCTCGTAGGGAACGTAGGGAATCCCGCAGTACTTCTGAACCTAACTTCCCTGATATTACTCAGTTAGGAGAAGCAATGGCCCAGGCTTTACAGAATGTTATTCGTCCTCCTCCCCCTCTTCAGAGGACACCCCTGGAGACTATGTACAATTTGAAATTGAATCGTTTTATGGGTAACGAGGGTCACGAGGGGGCAGAGAAATGGCTAGACCATATTGAAAAGACATTTCAGGTGATGCAAAGTCAGGGGAACTTTCCTGCTAATAGGTGGGTGGAGACCACCACTTGGTTTTTGGGCCGAGAGCCGGCAGCATGGTGGGAAAATCAAACTAGATTTATGTCGCCTGAGACTGCAGTGGATTGGAAAATGTTTAAAGAGAATTTTATGAAGAGGTTTATCCCTCCAGAGTACATCGATCGCAAGAAGCAGGAGTTTACTCGATTGAAACAGAGGAATATGTCAGCACAGGAGTACTATAGAAAGTTTATTGATTTGTCTCGTTATGACCCTGATACAGCTGGTAATTCGGTAGAGATGCTTTGACGTTTCAAGTTGGGAACTAAGAGAAAGTGGCGGACTTTTGCCAGTGCACTTCCCTGCGCCGATTATCATGAGTTTTTCGAGATTTTGGTTAGGATGGAGGACTCCGACAACCTTCCTAGTGACAGTGAGGATGATGAGGACAAGAATGATGGTCAGAAGAAAGATGATAAGGGTAAGGGTGTCTCTATTCCGAGACCTTGCAAGACTCAGAATTTTAAGAAGAGTGGGGCGAGTTCGAGTTCTTCTAGTGGTGGATATAGTATTACTGGCCCCAGGAGAAGTGGTGGAAGATTTTCTGGTGGGCCCAGATTTCAAAGGCAGAGGGATTCTGGTGGTGCTGGTGGTTCTGGCGCTCCGTGGTGCCGTCGTTGTAATTTTCGTCATCATAGTGAGTGCAGGAGAGGTGGTGGTGCTTGTTATACGTGTGGGCAAATGGGACATCAGGCTTCTCAGTGTTCCCAGGGTCAGCAGAGACCTCAGCAGACCGCTATGCCACCTCCAGCATCGATTCAGCAGAGCTTTGGACCAGGTAGTTATGGCCAGTCGGGTCGTGGTGGTGCCTACCACTACCAGGGGGATGCTGCTCCGTATGCTTCCGGACCTTATCAGTATCCCAGGAGCCTTATCTTCAGACAGGGTATTCTCAGGACTTTGGGGGTTATTCTTCTTATTCATTCATCCATGCCAACTGGTGGATCTCAGTGGCATCAGGGAGGTCAGCCCCGTCAGGGGGAAGTTGCTACTGGTGGTGCAGGATCATCTAGGCAGCCTAGTCAGTCAGGCCAGGGACGTACTTCTCAGGGGCGAGGTAATCAAGGCAGCAGAGGTCGTGGTGGACGACAGCAAGCTCAGGGGGCGCGTTAATCATATCTCGCTACAAGATGCTCAGAACCATCCAGACTTGATCATGGGTACGTTAAATGTTCTTGGTCATTTTGCTAGAGTTTTGATTGATTGTGGTGCTACGCATTATGTGATTTCTCATACGTTTGCTCAAATGACTCAACCTCACCCTTCACCTCTAGGATTTGATTTAGAGTTTGCCATGCCTAAAGGAGATAAGTGTTATGTTGATAGTGTATATCTTGGGTGTCCAGTGTTAGTAGAGGGCGTAGTCATGTCAGCTGATCTTATTCCATTAGATATTGTGGATTTTGATGTGATTCTCGGAGCAGATTGGTTTGTGAACACGGAAAATTCCTGAAACGAAAGGGACAAGAACAACGTGCACAAACAAATATTTGTATTTGATGATTTTGGGTTACAATCTCTCTCTATTTTGATCCTCTGATTCGATCTCCGTAAGGTGTTGATTTGCGGATGTTTCGTTGATCCAAGGGCCGTCGAGGCTTGATCTTGGATGAACTATTGGAAGTTTCTTCAAGGGGCCGTGGGCTTGATCTTTGAAGGTGGATTTGAGCGGATCTTTAAGGAGCCGTTGGGGCTTAATCTTGAGGATGAGTGTTTCTTCAAGGGCCGTTAAGGCTTAATCTTGAATAACGGTGATGAACGGATCTTCAAGGGGTTTTGGGCTTGATCTTGAAGAACGGTTGGATGTGTGGATTTGTCGACGTTGTTGATCCAAGGGCCATCGGGGCTTGATCTTGGAAGAACGATGAACGAAGAACGAAGAACGCTTTCTTCAAGGGCCGTCGGGGCTTGATCTTGAAGGTGGATGATTGTCGATCCAAGGGCCGTCGGGGCTTGATCTTGAAGGTGGATGATTGTTGATCCAAGGGCCGTCGGGGCTTAATCTTGGAAGAACGATGAGCGAAGAACGAAGAACACTTTCTTCAAGGGCCGTCGGGGCTTGATCTTGAAGGTGGATGATTGTTGATCCAAGGGCCGTCGGGGCTTAATCTTGGAAGAACGATGAGCGAAGAACGAAGAACACTTTCTTCAAGGGCCGTCGGGGCTTGATCTTGAAGGTGGATGATTGTTGATCCAAGGGCCGTCGAGGCTTGATCTTGGAAGAACGATGAACGAAGAACGAAGAACGCTTTCTTGATTCTTCGGGAACTTAGATGCTTGAGAGCTTCGGAGTTTCAGAGCTTCAAAGCTTCAGAATTTTGCCTAATGATTTTGGTTCTTTCCCCAAATGAATGAATTAGCCTTCTATTTATAGAAATTTCCAAGGCCTAATTTTGAATATAATATTCTAGATGAAATAAGTCGTTTCTGCCAGGTGTTGACACTTGTCCTGTTTGATGACTTTTCCAACTTATTTCGATTTTTCGTTTAGACATACGCTACGTGTAAAATTTATGTAATACATGAGCGTTGAAACTTTGAGTTATCGGTCAACATTTATTTACCGAAATTTTGATGTCTACAAATGCCCCCACTTCAAGTCGCGTCGTGTACATGTGCTTGTCGCGTGTAGGAGATGCGTTTTGAAGTCCCTTACTGTAGATGTCGATCCAAGGGCCGTCGAGGCTTGATCTTGAATTGGGCTGGAGATTTCTTCAAGGGCCGTTAAGGCTTGATCTTGAATTGGGCTTGAGATTTCTTCAAGAGCCGTTGAGGCTTGTTCTTGAATTTTTTGTTTGAAATTTCTTTAAGGGCCATCGAGGCTTGATCTTGAAGGTTGAAATTGGACCACAAGGAGCTTCATGTGGTAGATGATCCTTGGCTTTGGTAGTGGATGAATCAGCACGTATTTGTTTTTGCGCTTTGTTGACTTTCCACAGCTTTGATCTTGAACTGGGTTGGAGGATTTTCTGGATTCCTCCAATTGTTGATTTTCCACAGCTTATTCTTGAACTAGGTTTTGATTCAAGAGTGGTAGACAATTGATCTTGAATCGGACTTGTGATTTCTTCCAGGGCCGTCGATGCTTGATTTTGAATTTGGCTGGAAGCTTCTTCAAGGGCCGTTGAGGCTTGATTCTTGAAGGTTGACTCGAACATATTGCAAGCAGGCACGAGGTGAAGGTGACAACTTGTTGCTTTGTTCAATCTTTCTAATTCACACCTGAGCAGTTTGGTCAGCGGTATGATCTTCAAGATTGATGGGCTATTCTTCCAGTTGTTGACTTGATCTTTAAGGATTTGATTCAAGGGTGGTGAAACGGCACATGCAGCCCACAACGCCTAGCAAGCCGACCCAAGAATTTGAGGGTCAAAACGAATTCACCGTCCAGAATGATTGCAACCCTGATGATATGAGATACTTTTGATTTTGAAGAAGTAGCGGATGACTCAGCACGTGCTTTGTTGCACTTGTCTCCACATGCTTCAAGGTATCATTTTCATTTCCTTTATCTGTTCTTCTGGCAGAATGTAGCATCTTCTCGAGTTCTTCAGCTCAGACTCCTTCTGCTGAGTTGACTGTGCAGGCTGCATTCTTCTCTGCTTGTTTCTTCAGGCAGATGTGGTAGCTTCTTGAGTTCCTCAGCTCGGACTCCTTCTGCTGAGCTGACTGTGAAGACTGCATTCTTCTCTGCTTGTTTCTTCTGCACGTTGTCTCCACATGTTGCAAGGTATCATTTTCACTTGCCTTATCTGTTGGAAATGTGCCCTAAAACCAATCATATGATGATACTTTACGGACATTTCAAATGTTAAACTAATCTAGTTTAACATATAAAGGGCAAAGATTATTGTTTGAGTCGTCTCATATAAATGTTATATGCTTAAACGATAAAGTCCAAGGAATATGTGATTGGGAGAATGCAATCTAATGAAGTTAGATTAATGAGACCATTCTTTCGTAGACACTTCCTAAATGTTCCTGATCATAGGATTACCAATTGGGCATTGACAGTCCGTTAAGATCAGTACGTACTGTGTCTTCTCTCAGGGAGAGTGACTAGTCTCGAGTCATTGGTGTGTGTGACATCAAGACAAGTACGTAGGTGCTCAATAAGAGAATGAGTTCACTGAACGTGATCAACGAAGAGTTCTTATATTCCATGTCACATGAGAACTCATGGTTGGGATAATGCAAAGTAGTCCTTTTACCTGAGGCATCACAGTTGTCTTGTGGTTAAGTCCTTAATCTTTGATTATGTCTAATTCACCCCCTCGGGGTGTCACGGCATCGTTGGGGTTAAGCCACTTAGCTATGGAGACAAGTGAATGCGCAACAAGGGATCTCTAACCTTCAAACAGTTGAGGGAGAATACTCTATGATATGATTTGGAATCTCTGGCCAGAGTATGAATGAGATTGGGGAATGCGTTCCAAATCACATTCAAGGAAATCATATAAGCAAACGATTCACATTGGATAGTAGACATGAGTAAATAAACTATCATACCAAACAATGTGGTCAAGAGTATTAGATTAGAGAAGGACCGTATTGCATTTGTAATCCCGAACTGAATAGGTTCTCCACCTCTTCTGATTAGCTTGGGTAACCATGATATGCTGCTAGGTGTCACTCATGGTTTGTGGAAGCCCTAAACGTGTGTAATCACTAAAGGGAGAATTGAAAATAGTTTCAATTCACAATCGATGTAAAATGGTTTTAATCGCCCACTACCTCGCTAAAAGGAACCTAATGGATCGCACACCGTAAAAGGTAGAGATTGGAGATTAAACGGAAATGAGTAAGAATGATTAAATGGTTTAATCATTTAATTATGGCAAGGATTAATTAATATGTTAATTAATCAAACGAATAAGTTCGTTAAAGACTTCGGGATAGTTTTGGACCTTAAGGCCCAATGGGCTTCGAACGTCAAGCCCATTAACTTAAATTGTATGACAATTTAATGAATAAAGATTCATTAAAGCCCAAAAGCCCAAACATCCCTAAATGGCCGGCCATATTAGATGAATTAGGGTTTTGGTTGTTTAGGTTACTTAAAGAAGTGACTATATAAATGACTTTATAGCCAAAATTCATTAAGGAAAAATTAAGGGTTTATTTTGGGGGAAAATTGGTGAGAATTGTCTCTCCATTTTCTCTCTAAAGAGGCCAACACCTTGGAGGGTACATCTAGCAATCCTACTACTCCAAGGTCACTCATTTCTTCTACAATCTAACCTTGGTGAAGAGACTTAGAGGTTCTCAATTTTGGGAACTTGGAGAACCTATTCTTCCATCCAAATCCATGGATCTAAGAAGCAAGGAATGAAGGCCCTATCTCTTTGGGTGATTAGCCTTTGCTTATGCAAAGAGGAATCTACAAAGGTAATAATTTCAACTCACTTTGTTTTGAGTTGATTATTGGTTCACCAATCTACTAGGCTTTGAATTTCATGGTAATGTTTTGTTTTTGAGTGCATGCAAGCATGATTCCGCCTTTAATTGTTAATTGCATGCTATATGATGTTGCTCAAATGAACATGTTTTCCAAAATAATTCCTTCAAGTGGTATCAGAGCCTAGGTCTAGTAGTTGGTGAATCCTTTTGGGTTTTGTAGTTCATAAGTTTATGATTTAAAAGTTGTAATTGTTACAAGCTTTATTCTTGCTTCTTTGAATGTAAATTTTGTTTGAAAATTTGCCATCTCAAATGTTGTAGATGTAGTTCATATGAGCATGAATATTGGAGCTAAAATTTGGTGCCATGATTTTGGGGATTTTCGGCCAAATCCAAAGGGTGATTTTTTGGGTTCATGTTTGTCTTGTTAAAATGGTTTTAAGGTGACTTTTGGAACCCCTAAGTACCCTAGGATGTTAGCCTCATTTTGAATGATAAAAATTTGAGTTTTATTGCATGAAAACATTCATGGAGCTCTTATGGGTTTTCATGGATGTTCTTCATATGTTCTTGATGTTCTTGCCAAGAACACAAAGGTTTGTGTTTTGATTCAAAGTTTTGATTTATTTCATAAAGTTTATGATATATGTTTTTCAAATGATTTATCATGTATTTAAAGTGTTAAATATTTGTATAAATGATGATGGAAACATCAATCATCAAAACATATATTATTTTTATGAAAGTATTTAAAGTGTTAAATATTTGTATAAATGATGAAAGAAATATCAATCATCAAAACATATATTATTTTTATGAAAGGTGAAAGCACTACTTGATTGTTTTTGACAAAACTAATAAATCAAAACACCCACCACTCCTTTTTATCCCTAAAAACCGGCCACCCTAATAAAATAGGGTATTTTTGGGGCTTTTATGCAATTACATAAAGTTTTGATACTTTTGTGTATTTGTACTTTGACCCGAAAGTTTACGTTTTGACGTTAAGGCCTAAAAACGCTAAAGGACAAATTGTTTTGCTCCTTTAATGAAGTTTTGAATTTATTTAAATTTTGGGTTCTAGTTGTATTTACATGAAGTAGTGACTTTTGTGTTTTTACAAAGTGACCCCAAAAGTTTAATGTTTTCGCAATATGGCCCAAAAAGTTGTGGTTATTGCATGATGGCCCAAATAGGATGAGAACAAAATTGTTTTGTCTCTTTAAATGAGAATTGGATTTTCATTTTGTTTAGCTCCACTTAAATCAATTTTATGGATACAAAAACCAAATGAAAATGTTGCATTCAATTAATTAGTTAAAGCGTTAATTAATTAAAGGATGATTATGAACCTAAGCCTAATATAATTGAGCTATGTGAAAGGCGTTTCAAATTTGTTTGAACCATGAGAATGTGTAGATTAGATTTTGGTTGTAATTTGATTTAATCAAATGTTGTAAAAGGGCATAAGTCCTTCTTTACTTTAAGGTAATTTGTTTTATGCAAATGTTGTAATGAGCATAAGCTCATCCTTTACTTTGAAGTATTTCTTTCTTGCTTTATATGATATGCATGAAAATGAAGTAATTGGGTCCAACGCCCCTAAGACAACACGCCTTAATGTGATTAAACGCGTAACTAAAATCAATCTCCATCCCTAGACCGAGATTCAACACAAGGCTCGTGTTGAATCTAAACAAAGGTTCATAGTCATCCTAAGGCCCTAAGGCAACTATATAGTCCATCAAATGAATGCAAACCTTATGTTAGTAGTAACATATACTCTTGCTTTAAAAACCGTTTTAAAAGCATAGTGGGAGTATTATGTACAACTAAAACAATCATATGGACCAATAGTTGTAATAGGACCAAAATTGTTTTAATAGAGATTGTGTACAACTTAATATTGATATGTGATGAGACCTAAAACCCTCAACCAAACCAATATTAAGTTGATAAGCGGAGAGTGCTTAGAACACTCTTTCGTGGCCTTCTACCGTGGTAGGCTCCGATCGTTTGTGACTCGTACACCGGCTTCACCCTATAATGGGGGAGTACAAAGTGCGTGCTTACACTCAGGAGGAGTTCTATATACATACATGATGAAGTGAGGTAGGCAACGAGTTTAGCCAACATGATATAATTCTGAGGCTATGCTTGAACACCTACACGAACTAGGCATGGTGGGAATGACTTAACTAAGTACAATGACGCCAACATGATATAATTCTGAGGCATCATTTTCTAGAGGCCAAACTAGATGGGTACTTGCAAGAGGTTGTTGCAAATGAGTAAGCGTACTCTCTCATTATTATTAACGCTAGCCAACATGATATAATTCTGAGGTGGGCTTGGTAATAGTGAGCCTCCCATAACCTACTAAGAGTTTCATCCAAAACTCTCGAATTCCAATGAGGGATATGGAATTTGCCAAAAATAGTGGGTGATGCTATTTGATTTAAAGACCCGAATCAAATGGCTTAAAATCAATCAATTTATATTCGTTATGTATTTGTTTACCAATATATTTGCATACGCTATCCAACACTTGACAAATAAAACCGAATGTTTTAGTTTCCGGACTTGGTACCACAATCCCAAAGAATGTCTTAAAAAGGATTGCATATGTACCTAAGTAGTCTCATCCTCACAATCTTCCTATTGATAATGTATCATTAGAAGAATATGTTAGAAAAGGTCTATCATAAAGAGGACAACACTTTTAATGTCATAATTCTTCAATTACAAATTGTTGTATGAAGAAATAGGAGTTGCTTTGAACAACTCTTAGTCAATGCAAACACTTAGTGCTTGTTTCTTTGTTAAATGAACAAAGAACTTGAGAAGAAAGCACAAAGGCATGAATACATTATGTGCCATGATTCTTCACTTACAAATTGTTGTATGAAGAAATGAGAGTTGCCTTGTACAACTCTTAAAGGTTTGTAATTATGTTTAGAACATAATGGTTGGTTGACAAAAATAGTCCATTAACATGGACTTATGATGATTTTGAATCATAAAATGTTGAAGTGATAAACCACTTAACGAGACGGAAACTAGGCAAGGACTTCACCTTTGTTTCCCTATTCTAATGGTTCACTAAGTTTATGGTAAACTATGTAGTGAACAATAACCACATACTCTCCAAATTGTTTGATGTGTATAACACAATTGAAAAAGGTTTCAAGAGAGATAGTGGGAGTTTAGGGACCATGACTAATGTAGTCAAAGGTGAAAGTCAAATAAAGAAGATAAATAACTCCAAGGGAACAAACTTTCTTTATGAAAGGATGGACATTGGAAGGGGTATTTGCAAGAAATGTCTTGCAAGTGTCAAGAACACACCTTTCGAAGGTGTTGTAAATTGTTCTTGAATAGTTCAAAACAGTTGGTTCTTCTACTTGAATGTATGATTCCGTATTAGTAACTATGTTTTACAAATCGTTGTAAAAGTGTGACTAATAAGAAGTAGAAGATATATGAGAGAAGAAAATGTGCTTCACATACGGAACGTGAATAAGATATAGATCTCTGCGAAAGCAGATAGTACTTACTTCCTCATATGAACTACCAAAGAAATTGGATTATAGTAATCTAATTGATTGTCTCTATAGTAGAGATGATATGGTAGTGTTAACTGTTTAGAATATAATGATGCTTAAAACCCAAAAGGTTGCAAGGTAGTGACTAATCCCAACTAAATTGTGATACCTCTAAAACATAAGTTACGAGTTGGTGAAACAAGGATGCTTTGGATCGTTAGATCCGGATCCAATACCTTCTTGTTAAAATTGTATAGAGGCGAAATGTTCGAATCTTTATTCTTTTGGAAAGAAGAAAGAATCACAAAGTTGTTGAGGTTAATTCACTTAGATGTTAGTGGCACTTGTCCACAACATAATACTACTCATGTTATATGACATTCACCGAAGATCACTCTCGGTTGGACTATAGTTTATTTTGAATAAACACAAGTCCGAATACTTTGCAAAAGGTTTCAAAGAATTCAAGAAATGTAAATAGATGAGTAAGATATCTAAAGTATTTACCTCCTTAGATTTGATCCAAGGAAAGGTAACACTTTAGATGAGTTTCCTTGAAAGATATCAAGGAAAATAGCATCATAAGATAATGTATTTCTCCATTAGGAGAAGAACGAACTTGAATAAGATTTAGTTCGTTAAATGTTATCTATTACCCATATATAGGATATATACTTCTAAAACAATATGATTGTCAATGAGAAGATCTTCCAATATTTTCATGACTCCATAAGATGTAGTTGGAAAAGAAAGACAAATCTTAAGCATGTTAAAGATTTGGGGTTGTGTGCTAATAAGCAATATTTGTTTGATAACAATCTTGTAGGATATCCTTAAAATAACTTTTGGATATCGCTTCTATAAACCAACTAACAAATGTTGTTTTGTTGGGTAATTCATTGTAATTCTACAATGTGATTTGCCTAAAAGCAAATGAACGAGAGATAGAACTCAAAGAATGGGTTCTTTGAGAGACAAGATAGTAATCAACAAATATAACAACCTAGTTCCTATACCACAAGCTCCAAGGTAGTCGATAAGAATGAAAATCCTTATGACTACATTGAGTGCATATACGATATATACTCAAGGAAATGGTAAAGTACCATTTGACTCGAAATAATGAAACCTTGATAGCTAATTGGTAGCTTAAGGTAACTACAATCAAAGAGAATGGTTGACTTTGAAGAAACCATCTTTGAGATAGGCTTGGTTTCAATTAATTCGAAGATTGCTAGCTACAACTAAAATGGTGATTCAATGTTTTGACATAATATGGGTTTCCGAAACCATTATTAAGATAGTCTTGATAATATATGTCCAAAACTATAAATCACAAGACATGTAAGTTGTAGAGATCCATCCATCATGGATCTTAGCAAGTTAGTGGGAGCTATTTGCATTTTATGAGGAAAAAGGATCAAATCGTTTGATTTCTCATCAAGATGTAAATGAATCTTTTGTTTACGAGTTTTACAAAAGATTAGTGGGAGTTAATCATGTTCCTAAAATTTAAGTATATATGATATATTAATTTTGGAAATGAAAAGAATACTTCTTCGTTAAAGTTATGACTTTAAGCATTCTATAAACGATAGAATGTATATGGGAGATATAGTCTATATACATGGGAATGAAATCTATATTGATAGATTTTAGGATATAATTGGATTGTATCAATCCCTAATAATAGACAAGAGATGCTGGGAAGTTTCTCATATGATGATAAACTTCAATCAAATGGACAATTCTAGTAAGACTAAGAAGTTGTTGACTCCCAAAGAAATAATGCGTAAATAGAATCCTTTATGCGTAAGCAGAAAGGTGATTTATGTATTTCATATTGTATGAAAAACATTGATATGAGTTGTACCTAGAACGGTACAAGACGATATCAATACAAGCCCAGGATCAGAACTATGACAACTGTCAAGTGAGTCCTTAAGTATTTAAGAAATACTAAAGGATAAATTCCTCAAATATCGAGGAAGAATTAGAGTAACGTAATGGAAGCGTAAATGTATTAGATTATGAATCTAATCCATCATTGGATGTTTCTTCATTACGAATGAAGAAATAAACAGATATCTCTTTATTATGACTAAAGAGATATTTGGATGGAAACATTAAAGTAATGACTTTAGTGTGTTCCATTATGAATGCAAGATATATTGCCATATAGAAGTTTACAACAATGTTGTTTGGATGGGAAAGTTCATTTATGAACTCTCTATACGGTTCCAACCAGAAAGTGTATGACACTAATGGGGCGATAGCTCAAGCCTAGGAATCAAGGGCTCATCAAGATCCGAACACAAATGAGAGACTGAACCACATGATTGAGAATCATGTATAATGGTGACGTCGATATTCTCAACGTTGCTTCTATGGATAACATATAGATATCCATTGTCTAGGCCTACTTTTCAGCCATTTATGAAATGACTACAGAAGAGGTATCATCACTGATGACCAATGCTGATTGGCTCTAGTGCAAGTGGGAGATTGTTGGAAATGTGCCCTAAAACCAATCATATGATGATACTTTACGGACATTTCAAATGTTAAACTAATCTAGTTTAACATATAAAGGGCAAAGATTATTGTTTGAGCCGTCTCATATAAATGTTATATGCTTAAACGATAAAGTCCAAGGAATATGTGATTGGGAGAATGCAATCTAATGAAGTTAGATTAATGAGACCATTCTTTCGTAGACACTTCCTAAATGTTCCTGATCATAGGATTACCAATTGGGCATTGACAGTCCGTTAAGATCAGTACGTACTGTGTCTTCTCTCAGGGAGAGTGATTAGTCTCGAGTCATTGGTGTGTGTGACATCAAGACAAGTACGTAGGTGCTCAATAAGAGAATGAGTTCACTGAACGTGATCAACGAAGAGTTCTTATATTCCATGTCACATGAGAACTCATGGTTGGGATAATGCAAAGTAGTCCTTTTACCTGAGGCATCACAGTTGTCTTGTGGTTAAGTCCTTAATCTTTGATTATGTCTAATTCACCCCCTCGGGGTGTCACGGCATCGTTGGGGTTAAGCCACTTAGCTATGGAGACAAGTGAATGCGCAACAAGGGATCTCTAACCTTCAAACAGTTGAGGGAGAATACTCTATGATATGATTTGGAATCTCTGGCCAGAGTATGAATGAGATTGGGGAATGCGTTCCAAATCACATTCAAGGAAATCATATAAGCAAACGATTCACATTGGATAGTAGACATGAGTAAATAAACTATCATACCAAACAATGTGGTCAAGAGTATTAGATTAGAGAATGACCGTATTGCATTTGTAATCCCGAACTGAATAGGTTCTCCACCTCTTCTGATTAGCTTGGGTAACCATGATATGCTGCTAGGTGTCACTCATGGTTTGTGGAAGCCCTAAACGTGTGTAATCACTAAAGGGAGAATTGAAAATAGTTTCAATTCACAATCGATGTAAAATGGTTTTAATCGCCCACTACCTCGCTAAAAGGAACCTAATGGATCGCACACCGTAAAAGGTAGAGATTGGAGATTAAACGGAAATGAGTAAGAATGATTAAATGGTTTAATCATTTAATTATGGCAAGGATTAATTAATATGTTAATTAATCAAACGAATAAGTTCGTTAAAGACTTCGGGATAGTTTTGGACCTTAAGGCCCAATGGGCTTCGAACGTCAAGCCCATTAACTTAAATTGTATGACAATTTAATGAATAAAGATTCATTAAAGCCCAAAAGCCCAAACATCCCTAAATGGCCGGCCATATTAGATGAATTAGGGTTTTGGTTGTTTAGGTTACTTAAAGAAGTGACTATATAAATGACTTTATAGCCAAAATTCATTAAGGAAAAATTAAGGGTTTATTTTGGGGGAAAATTGGTGAGAATTGTCTCTCCATTTTCTCTCTAAAGAGGCCAACACCTTGGAGGGTACATCTAGCAATCCTACTACTCCAAGGTCACTCATTTCTTCTACAATCTAACCTTGGTGAAGAGACTTAGAGGTTCTCAATTTTGGGAACTTGGAGAACCTATTCTTCCATCCAAATCCATGGATCTAAGAAGCAAGGAATGAAGGCCCTATCTCTTTGGGTGATTAGCCTTTGCTTATGCAAAGAGGAATCTACAAAGGTAATAATTTCAACTCACTTTGTTTTGAGTTGATTATTGGTTCACCAATCTACTAGGCTTTGAATTTCATGGTAATGTTTTGTTTTTGAGTGCATGCAAGCATGATTCCGCCTTTAATTGTTAATTGCATGCTATATGATGTTGCTCAAATGAACATGTTTTCCAAAATAATTCCTTCATTATCTGTTCTCCAGGCAAATGTGGCATCCGAGTTTGAGTGGAGGTTCCGGCATATTGTTTTCTTTATCCTTGTCTTTGTAGGTAAGAACAAGGACAAAGGAAAGGACAGGGAGAACGCATGATATGAAATACTCTTGCTTTCTACCCTGGTGATATGAGATACTTTTGCTTTGGTGTCATTTGTTTGCAGAGGTACCTCAAGGAATAAGAAACACTAAGTGACTCGAGAGGCTTTGTTGGGAAGGCATTCTCGGAGATGAAGAAAGGTTATGTATGTTTGCCTTGCTATGGAGGGTGAAGGTGGACAGTTATAGGAAGTTCTTTGATACCTGTAGAGGTACTATTCTTTCACTCGTGTCGGCAACCAATGCGTGATTAAACAGTAAACTTCACGTGCTTTCTCCTTCACCGAAAATCTTCGACAAATTGCCCATGATTTCCGTAAAGTTGAGTATGCATATGACAGGTGTTGATGAGGCTGAAAAAAGACTGGCGCCTCTTCGATATCTGGGATCGGCGCTTCGATAAATTGCCCGTGATTTCCGCAAAACTGAGTTTGCGTGTGACGGGTGCCGACGCGTCTGAAAAAGCAAGATGCTTCTCCGATTTCTGAGCTTGCCTCTTCGATTTTTGAATGGCCTCTTCGAATTCTGAGCTTGCCTCTTCGATCTTTGAAATCTCGTCGAGTGCTGATTTTTTATAGAGGCATGCAGTTCGTTTCAAAGCACACTTGAATTTTCGCTTTTGAAAACTCCCCTCTTGTACTTCTAAGATCTTGATTTGTCCGATCTCTTCTTCCTTCAACACTTTGAAAATGTCTGGACCCTCTGACCGTCGTTTTGACTTGAATCTTGGTGAAGAGGGAGTCCCGCCTTCTCCAGACAACATATGGCGCCCATCCTTCTTATCCCCCACTGGTCCTCTTACCGTTGGGGATTCGGTGGTGAAGAATGATATGACCGTTGCTGTGGTGGCCTGAAACCTTGTCACTCCCAGAGATAACAGACTACTTTCCAAACGGTCTGATGAGTTGGCTGTTAAGGATTCTCTGGCTCTTAGTGTGCAGTGTGCAGGTTCTGTGTCTAATATGGCCCAACGCCTATTTGCTCGAACCCGTCAAGTTGAATCATTGGCGGCTGAAGTGATGAGTCTCAAACAGGAGATTAGAGGGCTCAAGCAGGAGAATAAACAGTTGCATAAGCTCGCACATAGCTATGCGACAAACATGAAGATGAAGATTGACCAGATGCAGGAATCTGATGGTCAGATTTTACTTGATCATTAGAGGTTTGTGGGTTTGTTCCAGCAGCATTTACCTTCGTCTTCTGGGGCTGTATCAACTGCTGAGGCTTCAAACAGTCAACCTTCGACGCCTTCTTTTCCTGGAGCTCTGCCGAGTTGTGAGGCGCCACCTGATCGTCCTTGAATATCCCCTCTTGTAAATTCGATTTGATTTGATTTTTTTTAAGGTATGTATAATGCGAATTTATGTAAAATTTCCAGAAAAATAAATAAAATGGACTTTTATTTAATGCTTTTTTTTTAATTGGTGCAATCCGCACCATCATTTTTTTTTAAAAATATATATTATTATTTTATTATTATTATTATTATTTTTTTTTTTTTTTGCTTTCTGTGGTGCTTACACCACCACCACTAACTAGATGATGGCCATCATAACCATACCGCACCATAACCCTTTCTTTTTTTCTTTTTTATTTATTTAGTTTTTTTTATTTTTTATTTTTTTTATTTTTTATATACAATGCTTTTGGTGCCACGTACATATATCTAATACATACCCACCATATACACACACCCACCTTTTTTCTTTTTGCTGGCACATGGTGCCAGATGCACCATCCCTTTATATATATATATATTATTATATTATTTATTTATTATTATTTATTATTTTTTTTATTTTTTATTATTATTATTTTTTTTAATCTCATGGTGGCAGCACCACTTTGCTCCACCATCCCATTTTTTTAATATATTTTTTTTTGTATAAATGTTGATGATGGGTAGAGAAATTTGCAGGGAGCGGAGCAAGAAGGACGGAGAAGATGGTGCTTCGAGCTTCACGACCGGCTAGTCGTTTGACGGCTGTCGTTGAAGTCGTTGGCAGCTGCGAGGCAAGAGACGGAGGAGGTCTTTGGGTGTGTATTGATAAACTTTGGGTGCAGAGGAAGATGCTCCACCACTACCGTCACTGAGCATAACCACTGAGCACAGCCATTGCACTGCCTGCCGAGCACAGTCATTACACACCCGTTGCACTGCCACTGAGCACAGGCACAGAGTACAGCCAATAGACTTCGCCTCGTCAATTGCTACTGAGCTCATGCCCACATCATGCACGCCATTCCTCCGACAGCCGCTCCGCGATCACTCTCAGCGTCATTTTCTTGAGCTTGTTCATAACATATGGCAGAGGTGGAGTTGCAGGCATGGTTCTATGTGGTAGATATGCTGGAGCCTGATAGCCATTCCATTCTGTAGTTTCGGAATAAATGTCTTGAGATTTTGACAGACCTTGTAATGATGCAGGCCTACCATTGCCATATGCAGATTGTGGGCGAGATTCTCCAGCAGCTGTAGGATCAGGGTGGTTAAACTTGCAGTTTGTTTCATACTTGCAAGTGCCAGTTCGCATATAGTAGGACAATCTTTCTCCCCCGGACAAATTGGTAGGCCCGAAAAGTTAAGTTCCAGAGCTGAAGCTACAGAAGGTACCCCTACACGTCGTCCTGGGCTGATGTAGTACTTTCTTTCGGCCTGGTCTTACTGCTGATTTTGCAAATGCTTCTGGGACGAAGAAGAACCACTTGAAATAGTAGTGTTTAGGTGACCTTGTTGACTTTGCTGTGATTGAGATGACAGTGGTGGTTGTTGTTGGACGGAGAGACGACACCGGATAAGCCTCTCCTGGGCAGAGAAAGTCGGACGACGCAGCTGTGCTCAACCGGGTCGCAGGTGACTCCATCCCAAAGGCAGCAGTCAGTGGAAGCAAACCAATTCAACGGTGTGTTGAAGGGCAAGGACAAAAGAGCGTCGCAATCGAGCCGGTCGCAGGCAGCAGAGGCAAAGCAAGGAAGAATGAGAAGAACGAGAATCCATTGACCCAAATAGCAGAGAAGATGAAAGGTTGGTGGTGTTGGTATTGCTGGGACCTTCACCTTCTGCTTGTGGTGTTTCATCCGAACAAGAGAAGAAGACATGAAGACTCTCTCTCTCTCTCTTACTCAATCACATCACCATCAATACTATAACCATAACCTATTGGAATCATAGAAGAAGCAGCAGCAGGAATAGTACCAATCTAGAACGCCCAGCAGGTGTTTGAATAAATGCTTGAGAGAAGACAGAGAGAGCTACATCTACCTGGTGCATAAGGCGGTGCTTCCTTCTTGTTGGGATTCCGGCCGTCGTCTTGGTGAAAGAGTGTCCACAGAGTGTTCCGAACGTCGCAGGATTTCCTCTACGGCTCAAACACACCGGAGAAGCCCTCGTTTTTAAAGGCAGAGAAAGACTTGGTTCGTCGGAGCTCCGGGAAAAATGAGGTGGGTCGATTTTTATTGGAAGAGGAGGTTGTGCTCTTCGACGGTGGGCTCCTCGCCTTCGGGGATGGAGGAGATGACCTTCTCCATGAACTCGACCATCTCCTCATAGCGCTCGGCTTGCTCGGCGAGCTTGGCGACGTAGACGTTTTCTTCGCGTGGGGATGAGGCCGCCATTAGGATGGATTGGAAATCGGTATCAGAGAAATTGGGGATTGACTGAAATTGGGATTTGGGGATTTCAAATGAAAGAGAAAGAGAGAGCTGGGCCTGGGCTGATGCCTTTTGTTGCTGCTGGAGCTTGGTGTTGGGCCGAGACATATATATATATGTTTCCTCTTTTTTTTTTCTAAATACATAATAACATATGTATTCTTTTTTTTTTTTTTTTAAGAAGAAGAAATTGTATCTCTTTTTTTTTCTTTTTTTTTCTTTTTTTTCTTTCTTTTTTTATTCTTTTGATTTTGATGTGACTGAACTCGAAAAATTGAACATTCGAGCTGCCTACGTACCCCTCCAAAGAAGAGATCAAGTCGTAACGTAGTTCAAATACATACATACATAGATATATATATATATATATATATATATATTGTGCCGTTTGCAGTTTCAGCTCATGCAGGCAATGAGCGTTGGTGTTGCCTTTTATGCTCGTGCAGACCAGGAGCTTTGTGCCATGCAATTTAGACTCGTGCGGGCAAGGAGAATTTGTGAATTTTGTCAAGCAATTTTGTTAAGGCGTTCCTCACAATCTTCATAGCAAGGAGCTTTGACCGCGTGATTGAAGAAGTCTTCGGGTAAGAAGTCGCGCATCGTGATGGCAACAGACGATCTTTGTGTCGTAATTTCATCATCTTCAACACGTTCACGTTGCTTTGAAGGTTGACAATAGCTGCTTTGCCCCCTTTCCGATTGGCGGACTTGTGGAGGAGACGTATGCTTCTTGTGCAATTTCTTAGGAGTGACTTGAGTCCATCCTTCAACTTCGCTTGTCTTGGAGGATGCCCCCAGCGGTTGAGGTGAAAACTTTGTGTCGAAAGAGCCATAAGTGATGGTGGTATAGTTTGATTTCACCACATCATCAAGATCTAGCTCGATGATTCCTTTCTGAGCCAGCTTCATGATGAAATCTTTCAGCACGAAGCATTTTTCTGTCGGATGACTGATGAAGCGGTGGAATTTACAGTATCTAGGACTGTCGGTACGATTTATCTCTTCCAGCCGTCTGCACTCAGGCAAATCGATCACCTTCTTGTCCAACAGGTCATCCAGCATGGCAACCATATCAGAGTCGGGGAATGGATAAGTCTTCTCCTCAAGCTCCCTCAAAGTGCGTCTACGCATCTATTGATCACGAAAAGCTTCGGTTTGAATCGCCTTGCCTCGTGTGGAGATTTTAACGGGAGCTGTGTTGACCGTCATCGCTTCCTTGGTGGGTTTCCATGCAGCCTTTTCCACCTTTGTCCCAAGAACTTTGTTGTCCTTGTAGTCGGCGATCGGTTCTTTCTTCCCATGATGGGCGATGCTCAACTCCACGTCATAGGCGCGAGTGGCTAGCTCTTTGAAGGTCCGTGGTTTGATGCCTTGAAGGATGTATTGCAAACACCATTGCATGCCTTGGATGCACATCTCGATTGAAGAGGTTTCCGAGAGCCTGTCTTTACAGTCGAGGCTTAGAGTGCGCCATCTGTTGATGTAGTCAATGACCGGCTCATCTTTCTATTGCTTTGTGCTCGTTAGCTCTAGCATGCTCACACTGCGGCGAGTGTTGTAGAAGCGGTTGAGGAATTCCCGCTCCAATTGCTCTAAGCTGTTGATGGACTCAGGCTCTAGGTCCGTGTACCACTCAAAGGCGTTTCCTTTCAGCGAGCGCACGAACTGCTTGACGAGGTAGTCCCCTTCGGTCCCTGCGTTGTTGCAAGTTTCAACAAAGTGGGCGACGTGTTGTTTCGGGTTTCCCTTTCCATCAAATTGCATGAACTTTAGCGGTTGATAACCCTTCGGCATCCTTAAGGCGTCGATCTTCTTTGAATACGGCTTCGAGTACAACCTGGAGGTATTTGAGCTCCCTTCGTACTGTGCATTGATGGTGTTGGTGATCATCTCTTGCAGCTGCTGGATAGAAAGAGATCCCATGAGTGCCGCCGCTTGGTCTGGCTCCGGCTTCACATCGTTTTTCTCCACCTGAGGCTCCTCTTCTTCGTCATCTCTTCTCTTTAGTGGATCATTCTCTGGGTCGGGGTTCTCGTCGTCCTGTGGCTCCAGTCGGCTGACGAGTGCAGCGATTTGCAAGTCTTTTTCTTCCACAGTTCGGGTTAGCCTTGCGATTGCTTCATTCATTTGAGCCAGCTGCTCATCGATTGAAGTTGCTCCAATGGTCATGACTTGCATGGCTGAACTGTCGCTTAAATCGGCATCGGAGAGCATGGATTCGGAGTATTTCCTTGGGCTTTCCCCCCTTGGTGCCCTTAGTGAGGCTAAGGTGATCAAAGGCTCGTGCCTTGGGTGTTTTTGTTCCCTTGGCAGAGTTGATGCAGAGGTGAAAGAGGCGGCAGAAGTAGCTCTTGCCATGCTTCGAGTCGTGATGCCCAAAGTGACACCAGTTGCGACGAGGACGCTCTTGTTCTTTGCGCCGGTTACGGGAACAGTTTGAACTTTCCTTGATGCCATTAATTTTGGAAGTGCGCTTGAATTTCTTAAACGGAGAAAGAGATGAGAGGCAGAGATGATCCCACCGGGCGTGCCAATTTGTGAACACGGAAAATTCCTGAAACGAAAGAGACAAGAACAACGTGCACAAACAAATATTTGTATTTGATGATTTTGGGTTACAATCTCTCTCTATTTTGATCCTCTGATTCGATCTCCGTAAGGTGTTGATTTGCGGATGTTTCGTTGATCCAAGGGCCGTCGAGGCTTGATCTTGGATGAACTGTTGGAAGTTTCTTCAAGGGGCCGTGGGCTTGATCTTTGAAGGTGGATTTGAGCGGATCTTTAAGGAGTCGTTAGGGCTTAATCTTGAGGATGAGTGTTTCTTCAAGGGCCGTTAAGGCTTGACCTTGAATAACGGTGATAAACGGATCTTCAAGGGGTTTTGGGCTTGATCTTGAAGAACGGTTGGATGTGTGGATTTGTCGACGTTGTTGATCCAAGGGCCATCGGGGCTTGATCTTGGAAGAACGATGAACGAAGAACGAAGAACGCTTTCTTCAAGGACCGTCGGGGCTTGATCTTGAAGGTGGATGATTGTCGATCCAAGGGTCGTCAGGGCTTGATCTTGAAGGTGGATGATTGTTGATCCAAGGGCCGTCGGGGCTTGATCTTGGAAGAACGATGAGCGAAGAACGAAGAACGCTTTCTTCAAGGGCCGTCGGGGCTTGATCTTGAAGGTGGATGATTGTTGATCCAAGGGCCGTCGAGGCTTGATCTTGGAAGAACGATGAACGAAGAACGAAGAACGCTTTCTTGATTCTTCGGGAACCTGGATGCTTGAGAGCTTCGGAGTTTCAGAGCTTCAGAGCTTCAGAATTTTGCCTAATGATTTTGGTTCTTTCCCCAAATGAATGAATTAGCCTTCTATTTATAGAAATTTCCAAGGCCTAATTTTGAATATAATATTCCAGATGAAATAAGTCGTTTCTGCCAGGTGTTGACACTTGTCCTGTTTGATGACTTTTCCAACTTATTTCGATTTTTTGTTTAGACATACGCTACGTGTAAAATTTATGTAATACATAAGTGTTGAAACTTTGAGTTATCAGTCAACATTTATTTACCGAAATTTCGATGTCTACATGGTTGCATTATAATCGTGCCCATATTGATTGTTATGGGAAATCAGTTACTTTTTATCGCCCTGGACTACCTGAGGTTACTTTTGTGGGTGAAAGAAGTGGGGTGAGGCATGGCGTTATTTCTGCCATAAGAGCAAAGAAATTATTATCAAAGGGTTGCCAAGGATATTTAGCACATGTGGTGTTAAATGATGTTGTTCCTAGCAGTATTGAGGAGGTTGGTGTGGTCAGACACTATCCTGATGTATTTCCTGATGATTTGCCGGGATTGCCTCCAGACAGAGATGTGGAATTCTCTATTGATTTGCTTCCAGGTACAGACCTTATATTTTTAACTCCATATAAAATGGCTCCAGTTGAGTTGAGAGAATTGAAAATTCAGTTACAAGAATTACTTGATAAAGGTTTCATTCAGCCTAGTTCGTCACCTTGGGGAGCTCCAGTATTATTTGTGAGAAAGAAAGATGGAACTCTGAGATTATACATTGATTATAGGCAATTGAATCGGGTAACGATTAAAAACCGTTATCCATTGCCTCGCATCGATGATTTGTTTGATCAACTGAAAGGTGCATGTGTATTCTCTAAGATTGATTTGAGATCTGGTTATTACCAGTTGAAGATTAAAGATGAAGATGTACCTAAGACGGCTTTCCGAACCCGTTACGGACATTATGAATTTCTGGTGATGCCATTTGGGTTGACTAATGCGCCTGCAGCTTTCATGAGATTAATGAACGAGGTATTCCAGCAATATCTTGATAAATTTGTCATTGTTTTCATTGATGATATTTTGGTATACTCTAAATCTCAAGCAGATCATATTCGACACCTTAACTTGGTATTAAGGAAATTGAGGGAACATCAGTTGTATGCCAAGTTCAGTAAATGTCAGTTTTGGTTGACTGAAGTGGCATTTTTAGGGCATGTTGTATCAGCTCAAGGAATTCAGGTAGATCCTCAAAAGATAGCAGCAGTGGAGAACTGGGAGCAACCTCGAACCGTCACTGAGGTATGAAGTTTTCTGGGTTTGGCAGGTTATTATCGACGGTTTGTTCAGGATTTTTCTATGATTGCTTTACCGTTAACGAAGTTGACCAGGAAGGACGTTAAATTTGAGTGGGATGAAAATTATGAACGGAGTTTCCAGCAATTGAAATATTGCCTCACTCATGCTCCAGTATTGGTACTTCCTGATGATAACGGTAATTTTGAGATTTACAGTGATGCTTCCTTGAATGGTTTGGGATGTGTTTTGATGCAGCATAATAGAGTGATTGCCTATGCTTCTCGACAGTTGAAGAATCATGAAAGGAATTATCCTACTCACGATCTTGAGTTGGCAGCCATTGTATTTGCTTTGAAGATTTGGAGGCATTATCTATATGGTGAGACGTGTAAAATCTTCACTGATCACAAGAGTCTTCAGTATCTATTTACTCAGCATGACCTTAATCTTCGTCAACGAAGGTGGATGGAATTGCTAAGTGACTATGATTGCACTATTGAGTATCATCCGGGTCGTGCTAATGTGGTAGCTGATGCACTGAGTAGGAAACCTCAAGGTCTACTCAATGCTTTATATGCCTGTCCTGTTCCCCTTCTTGCAGAACTGAGGGCAACTGGAGTAAAGTTGGAATTGGAAGATCGAAACGAAGCTTTTCTTGCTAGCTTTCAAGTCAGGCCAGTTTTGGTTGATCGTATACTCGAAGCTCAGATGGTGGATGAGGAAATTCAAGAAATGGTTCAGTTAAGAAATGAAGGGAAAAAGAAAGACCTCAGAATTCGAGAATCAGATGGCATGCTTATGCAAGAGAACATAATGTATGTACCGAATAATGAGGAACTAAAGAAAGAAATTTTGAATGAAGCACATTCTTCAGCTTATGCGATGCACCCAGGAGGAACTAAAATGTATCATACCATTCGACCATTTTATTATTGGCCGGGTATGAAGAGCGAAATTGCTGAATATGTGAGTAGATGTATTATTTGCCAGCAAGTTAAAGCAGAAAGGAAGAAGCCTTTTGGGCGAATACAGCCACTTCCCGTTCCCCAGTGGAAATGGGAAAATATAACCATGGATTTCGTGTATAAGCTTCCTCGTACACGAAATGGATTTGATGGTGCTTGGGTGATTGTGGATCGACTTACCAAGTCAGCGCATTTCATTCCAGTAAGGGAGAAGTATCCTCTGAATAAATTGGCTAAGTTGTTCATTACGAAGATTGTGAAGTATCATGGAGTTCTAGTGAATATTATTTCTGATCGAGACCCAAGATTTACTTCTAAATTTTGGGTAGCTTTTCAGGAAGCTCTTGGTACGAATTTGCTATATAGTACTGCTTATCATCCTCAAACTGATGGGCAATCAGAGAGGACGATCCAGACGTTGGAGGATATGTTGAGATCTTCGGTGTTACAGTTTGGTGATTCCTGGCATGATCCCCTAGACTTGATGGAATTCGCCTACAATAACAGTTTTCACTCGAGCATTGGTATGTCACCATTTGAGGCACTTTATGGTAGGGCGTGTCGTACGCCATTGTGTTGGTCTGAGGTTGGTGAAAGAGTGTTAGAAGGCCCTGAGATTGTGGATGAGACTACTCAAAATATTCAGGTGATTAAGTCTAATCTGAAAGCAGCCCAGGATCGACAGAAGAGTTTAGCTGATCGACATACCACTGATCGAGTGTATAATGTGGGCGATTGGGTGTTTTTGAAATTGTCACCCTGGAAAGGTGTGGTACGATTTGGAAAAAGAGGAAAGCTAAGTCCGAGATACATTGGACCTTATGTGATCACTGAAAGAATTGGTAAAGTTGCCTACCGGTTGGAACTGCCTCCGGAGTTATCTAAGGTCCATAACGTGTTCCACGTCTCTATGCTTCGACATTATATTTCTGATCCTTCGCATGTGATTCCTCCTCAACCGTTAGAGATTAATCCGGATTTGACATATGATGAGCAACCAGTCACTATCTTGGATTGGAAAGATAAGGTTCTAAGGAATAAGACGGTGAGCTTGGTGAAGGTGTTATGGAGGAACCATTCTGCAGAAGAAGCTACCTGGGAGACAGAAGATCGAATGAGAGAGATGTACCCAAGGTTATTCTATGGGTATTAAGCGGTTTATTTGGTCGTGGGAATTTTGAGGACGAAATTCTATAAGGGGGGAATATTGTCACAACCCGTCCCGAGATTTATATATCGGGAGCGTGAAATGATGATACTACCCTTGACGTTACTAAGGTATGTGTGTGATATGTTTTGAATTTTTCATGGTTCCTAAGCTTTTGGAGAAAATAATTTAAGTTGGATTTATTTGGAATGTATTTTTGTGTGGTTAGGGATTAAAATTAGTGTGTATGTTTGGTTGGACCACACACAGTCAACACTCCCTGCTCTCTCTCTTCCCCGTACCTTCCCTCTCTCTCCTCCCTCACGACCCTCTCTCACTCTCTCTCCCCCATAAACGTACGGCAACAACTAAAACCCTCCTAAACTTCGTGGATCGAAGCAAATAAGGTATGAATCTTCACCCTCTTGATGTTCTGAGTTGATTGGTACTAGTTTTAGGAAGTGAAACCCTCGAGATCGTCGGGAAACCCTAACCCCGAAATTGTGCACTGTTCATGCACACGTAAAATCTTACGTTTCAGGGAATTTCAAGCTCACAGTGAGCTTAAGGACATCCTCACGAGCCTCGGAGTACTTCGTTTGTGATAATTGGACTTCAGAGGACCGAGAACGAAGTCCTCAAAGTTTCCCGAACTATCGTGCTTCCCCAGGTAAAATATAGTGAATTTTAGACCCTAAAACTAGTCCATCGTGATTCTACATGGTTGGGGCTTCATTTTGATATAAAATTCGAAGAAAATGGTTGAGAAACGAAGGAGAACAAGAAGTTACAACTTTAGCAGGAAACCGGCCGCCGGAAAAACCAGTCTGGCGACTGGCTGAGGAAGATGGTGCGTGTGGGGGCGTGTGTCCCTGTGCCTGTCTCGGCGCGTGGGGGCGCGTGCGACCTCCAAAATTTTTTCTAAAAATATCCCGACGTCCGTGACGTCGAGTAGGTCGATGTGGTATATTCATATACCCTAATTGAGCATCGTATGAGAAGTTATTTCGAATTGTTGGTTATGTGTTTAAATTAACGTTTTTATAGTTGTTTCGCATATAGGTGACACCTATCCCGAGGACGAGCGCATCCAGGGACGTCACGGGGGTTACGACCCATCGACTTACCAGTGAGTGGGCAGTTTTGTTTTCGTATTACCTATATACTACTGTTTTTCCCAGAAAATGCGTTTATATGAAAATATGAATTTAAATTGCAATGAATGAAATTGTTAAGATATTTGAATTGATAATTGATGCATATATATGTGGATTGATGTGGTGGACGCACAGGTGAGTTTTTACATTATTCATACGATTTATTTTATGAGAATTACATTGAAGCTCATAACCTGCACCCTAGGTGTTAGTGCTTATATTGTTATTCACCACACCGCACGCTCGTCTTGGATCCAAGTAGGTGGATGTCGTACAGACCATGTGAGGGTTCCGACATGCTAGTCGTATAAATCACTAGATGTGATTCCGACTAGTGGGTGACCTTAGTTATGCGCGCCGATGATTGATGAGAGAAGCACTAGAGCGTATTTATACACCTTTCATCGTACAGACTACCATATGTAGTTCCAAGTGACGTGCAGAGTTGGGCCGTATAGGTCACCGTGGTGACTCCGGCTGAGTGAGATGTTGAGCTATAGAATCAGCCGAACAGGACCATTGTAGGGTCTCCAGTTGATTTATTATTTCACCTGATTTATATTGATGCATTCTTATTATATTTTGGCATGACATGGCATATTCTTGCTGAGATGTTATATTGATAGATGACGGGTTGAGTTTTGATGATACGAGTATATATATATATATATATATGTTTATATACTATTTTCTGGGAAAGTATACAGGTTTTACGGTGAGGGGTTAGAAGTGTTTTAAATGAAATGTTTTTGGAAAATCTTTGGTTTTACTGACCCACTCACCTTTGTTTTGCGCCCTTCCAGGTTCTAGTTAGCAGTTGGTGGCTCACGAGGTCTTTTTCGGCATTCTGACAGACGCTCTACATGTAGGACTCACCTGCGGGTGTTGTACTTTATTTATGGTCCTACTTGACTGCACTTAGACCTATGCTATGAACTTGTGTGTTTTACTTTATAACTCTCATCCTTTTATATTAGTAGGTTATTTCTGCTAGTGGTTGGTTTAATTTCCTTCATACTTAGGTTATATCTTGCTTCCGTGTCGCACTTTTGGCTACGTCACGCTCACGTGACGGCCAGCACGCATTGATTCGATGATCGGGGTGTGTCAGACTCTATTCCCAACTCCCAATTAATAAGAAGAAGAAGAAGAGGTTTTTAATTTTTGTTTAAAAGACCTAGCCAAAACGACAACATTTTTTAGCCAGGTCATTATAAAAAATTTAAAAATTAAAATATTTTTGTCTTCTCTACAGAGCCCGAGAATCCCGGTCTTTCCAGTATCCCCAAATTATAATTAAGAACTCCAAGCCCTAATTGTCGCAACCTTCCAACTTTAAACCCAAGTTACCTTATCCCCCACCACCATTTGCCGTTCCACTGCCTTTAGCTACCTAATTTTATTTCTTCCAAATTCATATAAGTTTGTTAATCCTAGACTCTATTCCCAACTCCCAATTAATAATATATATATATATATATGTTACATTAACAAATTTTATCTTTATAGAGTCACTAACTGCGTTATGTTGCTGAGGAGAATTAATTGGTTTTATTACCTTTGAGATTAATCTTAATTTATTCAATGAACCAAATTCAATAGAAAATAGTGATATGGAACCAAATTAGTCTAATATATATATTTTTTTTTTGAACCTTTATCTTGGGACCACCCAATCTTGAAATCTTGGATCCGCCACTGATGTCAACAATAAGAAATGAGTACATTTATTAAAGCTTAAGTAATAATCTAATCGTTAACTTTCATGTCATTTAGTATACAAAAATTTATGTACAAATCTAGTCTTTCTAGCATTATCCTTAGAAATGAGAAAAGGTTAGTTCATCTCATAATATTGTAACAACATCCCAAACTATATAAGAGATCAAATCTTCTGCACATATTTTGTGTGTGGCCTTTCTATGATATCTATCATTAAATGACACGTGTTACATTTATGACTACAAAGTTAAGGAGGGTTAAGTTTATTAATACACGTCAATCAACAATAGAGTCCACAAAAAGGCCACACACATAATAAATGCAGAAGATTTGAACTTACTTTATAATTGACAGATTACAAATTTAGTAGGGTTTATCATTGCCCTAGAGCAAGCAAAATTTTAAGGTGAATTCAACTGATATTCTGACATTAATTTACATAGCGTAAGCAAGGTGTAACTAATATTCAATTAGTAAAATTGGTGACGAATACATTTTTCTCAGGCAAATATCAAAATTGAAAGTACCGTTTACTTATCATGAATAATTATGTACGGTATGAGTATCATTTCGATTCTCAACATATTGTGCATCCTGATCTATAACTTATATGATTACAAGTAACTAACCACGATAATCATGTGATAATTGTACAGTATTTGTTGCATCATTTGATTATCTGCTGTCATTTAGAAGATGTGGTTTAATCATCATTTTCGTAATGAATTATTACGATCATTCTATCGTCACAATGACGTAGTGTTCTTTTTTATTAAGTTGCGAAGGGGATTGAGTGATATTTGATATTTGTTGTCATGATAGTTTTTGCTTGTAATTTCATGTTCTCGAAAAAAACTAGTTCACAACTGACAGAATTATTATTTTATATGATGAGTAATAAAACACAGAAGAAAAAGATCATGATTTAAACTTGTTACGGAAGAAAATAAAAGTAACATCATTATGCTTTAACTTCAAATCACAAAACAAATTCAAAACACGCAGCACATTTGTCCAAAATAAATCTTTAAATTAAGGGTTGTGCTATTTACATATTATTTTTATTTTTCACACACCTCTTGCTAATTTATGTTATTTAATCTTCTTCAATTCATCCGATCTGACTACCAAAAATTAAAAAAAAAGTGTAAAAATAAAAAATAAATGTGTGAATATCACACTCCTAAATCAAATAAATTAAGCTACAATAAAAAAAAGGATTTTTATTAGCACTCAAAAAACCTTATTCTACACTTCAAACTTTCTATATTAAAAAAAATATACACTTTTAATAAATGTAAAATAAGATTTTTTAAATGCCAATAACATTTCAAAAATTACAAGGCAACTAAAACTAAAAGTAGCACGACCAATAGAACCTAATATTTTAACAGCTAAAAAAAGGACATTGACCGTACTCAATCCAGTCCTCTAGGAAACCACACCCTACAAACTTCAAACTGCATACAACAACACCACTCCCGACATAATTTACTTCGGTAGTCTAAATAATAAACGAAGATAATATAAGAAATCAAACTATAAAGTATATTTAAAAATTCAAACAACGTTGGGTCTAACAAAGGTTTAACCTTGGTTTATTGTCACAAAAGTGAGTTTGCTTTCTCAATTAGTTAAAAACGTATGTCGGTCTTTGCACATGAATTCAAATTTTCTTCGGTATATGTTGTAATAGTTTAGAATGTCACTGAAAAAAGAAAAAAAAAAGAAAGGACCTGGTTTCTGTTTTTTATTTTATTATTTCTATAAAAAAATCAATATAAAATATTAACGTAACTTAATCGTTACTTAATCGTTACTGAACAAAATAAAAAAATATAAAAATGTATAGGAACTGAAAGGACAGAGAAGCTAGATCCAAAAAGAAATCGGTATATATCGAGTTCTTCTTTCCGTGACCGTTAACAAAGCCGCAGCTGTAGATTGGGTCCCGCAGCCAAGTAAGCATCTGAAATCTGAATCCGATCCATCAAATTTAAAACGCAATGACACAACGCGGAGTTTATTGCCTTCAGCGGGACCCACCACGATTCTAATAGTTAATCAATGGCCGCGGGACCCACGCCAGCCGTTGATCACCCCCCTTCCCATTTGGCCTCAGTTGTGTGCTTTTCTAATGTGGAGCATCCGCACTTCTCACCACTTCCAGAATGGAGGGCAATTTCGGAATAAAAAATATTACTCTTTTCAATTATTTGTATCATCCTCTGATACAGTTGAAACATACATACGTTGCGAAACTTATCTTTATTAAAGAAATGCTACAAATGATAGTATAAATAGATTGTAAGTGTAACATTACACATTTAGAATTATACAACAAAAAAAATAAGAGAAAAAAAAAGGTGTCCTGTGATATTGATAACCAACCAGTAACAACAACAATAATGTACACAAAAGAGGACCCAACATTCCCTTTTAGTTACGATCCATATGTTTAAAAATAAAAATAATAAAAACACCAAGGGTGGAGGGGCAACATCGTATTTTCGTACTAGAAACGCCATAAACACAACAGCGGGGTTGTCAACGGCTCCACAACAGTAAGCCCGATCAACGGTTCGGATTTGCTCTACCGAAATCCGCCAGCTTCCTAGACCGGCTCTTGCAGAACGAAGCCGCGACACGAATCTCGCCGGCTATCTCAGGCGGCAATCCCTTCTGGTTCCAGTGCCGGTTCGGGCTGGCTCGAACCAGCGGGCTAAGGCAAAACGCAAGGCCCGACATGTTGTTCTTTCCCTGCCCGGCACGTGCCCTCCGCGTCGACGGCGGAGGCAACGCCGGCGTCTTCTTCCACTCCGGCGTCGTTGCCGACGAGTCACCGCTTCCCGGCCGCGATCGATCGCAGTCTTCGAAGGGATTGGGCGTTACGTCCGGCGACAATCCCCGAGGCCTCTGGCAACCGGATGACTCGTCGACGTAGAGATGCTTCGACCGATACCGCGTTTTTCTGGCGAAGATCGAAGAGAACCACGAGGGCGACGACGCCGACGACGAAGAAATGGCCGGAACCGACGAATCACTAGGACCCGACCAGAACTTGACGGATCTGGATCGAAAAAGACTCGATAGGAGCGAGAACCGGGTCTTGCTCCTCTTACACGAACCTTCAATGGTGGAGGTGGAGGTGGAGGTGGCGGTGGCATATGTGGGGCCCACCTGAGGCGTACTGTAGAATCGAATCCGGTGCTGGTGCCACGTTGAGTCGTCCGATTTTCTTCGAGAGACGTAAGGGGAGACGGAGTGGGGGAAAATAAGCGGCCGAGGGTTGGCATCGGACTTGCGGTTGGGTTCATCGAGCGGAGCGGCGGGTGTCCGGGAGTGGAGTCTCGAGAGCTGGGCCTGGGCCTGGGTTTGGGCCTCGATGATGGCGGCGAGGCGCTCCCGGAGACAGGAGGCGCAGACGCCGAGGGTGCTGGTGAGGTCGGAGAGGTGCTTCTTGCACCTCATTTAAAACATTTATTATCGAATTGTCAGTTGAAATGTGTATATACAAGAACTGGGTACGAGTAGAAATATCAGGGATTTTTATGGCATTTCAGAGGAAATGGAATCTTTTGATTGCTAGGTGAAAAATTGAAAGGGATGGATGTTCTTCTTCTTCTTCTTCTTCTGGGAACCCAAAGGCTTCTTCTGCACTGGCCAAAAGGGAAAGCTTTGTCTTCTTCTTCTTTGTTTGGGTTTTGCAGTGAAGCGAGAGGGAGAGTGGGTGGGAGTTTTTATGTGGGTTTGGGTATTTGTGTGTGTGTGTGCGTGTAAGAAATGAGTATCTGGTATCTTTATTAAATTAAGAGGGGAGAAAAAATGCATTCAATATTATGATTCGGTGATATTTTTTTCATTTATAACTGAAAAGTTTTAAACTTGAATATTATGAGTGGTAAATTTGATATCAAATTAGATTGCTACTATATAGTTTAACCTAACTCTATCCTCCTCTTGAAATAAAATATATTGTTAGACAAAAAAATAAAAAAGGAATAAAAAGGGAAAAAATCTAGAGAGAGAAGGTTAGAGAGTGAAAGTAAAACATGTGCTGGGTTTTTTTTATTTTTTTGGGAAGACACATGTGCTGGGTTTGGGGTCATAATTCATTTTACTTATGAGGAGGTTGGGGGAAAGAGGATGTTTATGTTAGGAAATAAATTTGGAAGATAAAACCTCTCTTAATCATAATTACCCAAAAAAGATTTTGTTGAACTTATCTGCTAATTGACCGGTTGTTAGTCAACCGAATGTGTGATTTCTCAATGCTTTAATAGTTGACAGTCATTCATACATAATGACAAATTTGAATAGTCAATTTTCCATTTCATTCTAGTTTGACATTTCATGATAAAAACTAAAACAAATCGTGTAATTTTCTTATTTTTTGTCAAACGATAATATATTTACAAAGATTGTTCCAAAGTACTCACAATGTCACACAATTACCATCAGAACGAGGGTAGCCTCATGCAGATGTTAAAACTCCTTACAAACATAAATTGTTCTAATTATTCATATGAATCCATTCTTCCTTCAATTAAGTATAAACAAATATCATTACGCCAAAGATTTGTTAGTCGCTGAACAACTGCGCAATTAGAATCGTAAGTTTTTGAGTGCCTTCTAAATAACTTATTACATTGTAGCTTTGGTTTTTGTCAACCAAATTATCTTAATGTTATCATCATTGGGTGAAGAAAAAGTGGGCTTATGTGGCAAGTAATCCTATCTCAATCTTTGTGTAGTTGGGAGTTTGCATAAAACTATTAGTTGGGTTAGATTTACCACCTCGGTGGAGACGTCAATGAAACGGGCGTCGTTAAGAATAATTTAACTGGGAAAGTTGATGGAGTGAATTTCAAATATCTATTTCATTTTTATTGCTAACAATATTTAATTGATGTTGATTAAAATCATTATTTTTTATTTAATTCTTACTTACTATTGAAATAAGAAATAATTAACTCTTCCCAAAATATAGTCGGATCTAAAGGCCTTTTTTTTTCTTAAGGTCATTTTAGCTCGAAAATGTGCAAAACCTATCTCCATATACTAGGTAGTAATATCCTAGTGAACATTCAGGGTAGGCTACAAATCATATCCAGACTGGCTACTTAGGTCATCTTCAATTGAAGGGTCCAGAGGGCCGAAAATAGCCTGAAAACAGCCTCCAACCGAAGGCCATGTCAAATGGCTTGTGGGCCCCACTGGACAAAAAAGGGTCAACCGCCGGCCTTGGGCCAGGCCATAATTTCAAACTCAACGGTAACTAGCTGACGTCAGCTAGCCGTTATTTTTTATTTATTTATTTACAAAATTTTTTAAAATTCTATTTTTTTTCCTATAACTTCCTAAGCCATTAAACAACATTAAATTAAATTAAGTAACATGAAACAACATTAAACAATATGAAACAATATTAAATAACATTAAACAACATAAAAAAATGGAATTTTAACAAAAAGCTCCCGGTATTGTTCACTTTAAAGAAAAACCACATTTTTACACTAAATAGTCAATCTTGGTACTACTCACTTTACCCTTTATTTTGTCCTTATCGTTAAAACTCAAAGTTTTCAAGTCCTTTTCATTTGAAACTTAAACAACATTTTTAAAAACATTTAACAACATAAAACTTAAACACATACTCCATGCTTCTTTTGGCCCAAAGATGTGCAAAAAGATCCTATTGCAGGTGCTTGTTTGTTGCACGGGAACGTATCATCCTATAACGCCTCATGTACTCATTTATAGAGATACTACCAGTTCTTGGATTGAAGGGCAAATTAGGCCTATCATGCTGACGTCAGCTAACCGTTTGATTTGAATTTGAATTTTTTTGGGCAAAATTTTTTGAAAAAATATTTAAAAATTCTCATTTTTTCTTATAAATTTAAGTTGTTGTAGTTTTTAAATTTAATAGTTTTTAAATATAAGTTGTATTTTTTAAATTTAAGTTGTTGTAGTTTTAAAATTTAAATAATAAATTATGTTTGGCCTTATTACTCTTTGGCCCTTGGGAGATGGTTTTTTGTGACGGGGCTAAAACGAGTCCTATGGCCCTTTGGCCCTCGGTTGGAGATGGTAAGAAATATGGTCATGCATTATTCATTAAAATATTAATTTCTTAGAGGGCCAGATGACTAAAACAAGCCATATGGCCCTCCTTCGGTTGAAGATGGTCTTATAACCCTCGAGCGAGTGATATTTAGCCTTTCAACAAAATATTGTGTGGAGCCCACAAGGCTTTCTTTCTCTATTTAAATATGAGGTGTAGTGGTATTTCTCTTCACTTGTAAGTGAAGGGTCTTGGGTTCGATTCTCGCCAAAGATAAATTCGAACCACATTTTGCTAGCCCATTGTGAGGTTAAACCTACCCCCCTCCCTTTTTGTGTAGATAATATCAATTGTTCAAAAAAAAAATGCTGCTGGAGATTAAAAAAAAAATAGTTTCCTTTCTTTTATTTTCTTATTAACTAAGAAGCCATATTGCAAAAAAAAAAAAAAAAAAAAAAAAAAACCGTTGATAAATAAAAAGAAAAAAGAAAGAAGGAATTAAAGTAAGATGCCATTTGTCCTTTGATTGGGAGTTTTGAAAGAGATGGAAGGATTTTAGAGGGAGAATGTATCCCTTGAGTTCACTTTTTCTGTGTGCGTTGAAGACTCAACAATTTGAAATGCAAAGAAAAAAAATTGTCCTAACGAATTTGTTGCGACGAAGACCCAAATTGCCTTTTTTCAGAGTATCAAAAATGGAATTGTAATATAGATTAAAAAGGTATAATGCCTGTCAATATTATAACTATATTTTTCTCTTTGGGGGGTTTTGGGTGGATGAAAATTTCCTCCAATGTTGAATTGATGAAAATCTACCTACAAAATAATAAACACCGTTAGCCTAATTGACGAATATCCGAGAAAAAAGAGAGGTTGTTTGCCAAAGGGCCTCTAATGCCTAAGTCAGAGAGAGGTTGAGAGAAACTAGAACATAGAGAATTTGGAGTAAAAAAATTGGCGATTACTGGTTTTCTTGTTGAACTTGGCTATTTATAAGAGTGAACCCTCACAGGCAGCTGGGATAGGAGGTCGCATGACATACTAGGCAGACTGTTATGTTCTGCCAGTGTGATGCAGACCCGACTCTACAACTGCTCACGAGTAGTCCTGGAGATCTTTGGTGGATAACTGCGTCGTAACACCAAGCGCCTAAGAAGACTCAGGATGGGATATTATGGGCTTAAAGGGTACCTTGATATGTAACTGACCCAAATGCCCAAAACATGTAGGGCATGCAGATGTTTGGCCCTTTCTAGTACCCTGTGGTCTGCTCACGACATTAAGAAAAAAAAACTATCATATTGAGCTGAAAGTCTACGCGTCATTTTTCTATTGGATTTAGTTAGTTTATGCTTCCACAGGTTGCTTGTTCCTCCACTTGCAAATAACATATCTTCATTGTAGAAATCTTAATATCATAATCGTTCAATTTCTTAATCTTCATTTAAAGATCACGCTTGCGAAAAACCATTGAAAAAGTAATTGTTTAGTCATTCAAATGTATCAAGTAAATGGATGGTTCATCATTAGCATGTTACTTCGTACCTACACCATTAATTTATTTGATATCTATAAATGACAATGATCTCTGAATATTCTTGGGCTTGAATTGAACCATTTGTGGTGTATGTTTTGGCCACCCAACTCCGGATGCGTTTGCCCCACTTGTGCATTTATATATGGACGACTCAACTTACATCTTAATGTCTATCGCAACAATTGTCAATGCTAATAGGTCAAATGTCTTACCTAAAGACCACACAGTCGGCAGGCAAGGTTTTTATGCAAGTCAAAGTCTTTGGTCGTAGTAAATACTACCCACCTAAACGGCTAAACCTAAACCTTAATGTGTCCGTATGAGTTATGAGCTTTCGATACTTCTATCACGCTTAGTAATTGTCGTAAATACTTTCACACCCAAAGTCTTCTTTTGTCTATCCATCCATGACCGCTACCGTCTTGTTAATATAAGTCAATTTAGAGTACAAATAATAATCATGTTTTGAGATAAATCATCTGTCTTCTTAGAGCAAAAGATGATATCATTCCACTAAAAGCAGTGTTTAAAATATCAGTAACTGTAGAAATATCTATATACAAATTTATGGAAATATTAACGGATATATTGAATATCAATATCGATATTGGTTGTTTTCGAAAGAAATGATGGAAATTTAAAATGAAACTTTAGGGATTGTCAAAATTTAGTTTTGACGAAATATAAGAGTTTCTTCGATATTCAACAAATGTGTCAGAAATATTAACAATATATGTCGATTTTAGCCTAAACTTAAGAGTTTCTCCAATATAAGGTGAACTTGAGACTTCATGCCCCATTTTCAAGTATTTATCTAATTTTTTGAATATTTCCATGAAAATATCGATCGTATGAAAGAAATTATAAACACCGACTCAAAGTAATCAAGTTATTGAAAGTTTTGTAGCAATATTGCCTTATTGAATTGCATATTCTTTTTCAATTCAATGAGTTTGAGGTTCCAAGATTTCTTTCAATGTAGCTTAAAATGTAATATTGCTTGTAAATTTGTAATAATAAATTAAAAAAAAACAATAATTTGTTGTAGTCCTATTAGATTAAGAATGTGATTGTGTAAATCCTAGTGTATCTATGATATCTTTGAATATTCCCTTTAGTAGTTAATATCCTATTAGAGTTGTAATCCTAAAAGGGTAAGGAATTAACTATTGTTGGAAATTTGAGTAGTTTGAGTAGAAATTTCCTTATCCCATATTGGCCATTCCCAAAAGATTTTATCACTTTATAAGGTTTTGTCCTTTAAAGAAAGTGATTGGAGTAATAGGCCTGGAGACTAAAATTGGGCTCACCCTTGGGGTTGGGCTTTGGGGTGTAATAATTAATTGGTAATTAATATATAATTAATATATATTGTCAAAAGATGGGCCTTGGGCCTTGGGGCTCTAATAATTAAATTATTTAATTAATTATTTTTCGGATTTACTTAATTATTTTTTAATTAAATTCGAATTTAATTAATTAATTATTTTTTTATGAAAAGACTCATCCTTTCAGATGAAGTCTGAGAGTTCTTTCTGAACACAGAGCAAAGCACCCTTCTGAAGAGATGTCTCCCAACAGTCACACCCCATTCTCATACCTGTTGCAAACAGGCATCTATCTGCTATATATACATACATCTGCATAGCATTTAGGACACAGAAATAAAAAACTTCATCTTCTACATTCATAAACCTTCTTACTGAGAGAACCACACTAAATTCGCCAGAAGTTAAATTTTCCGGTGCTGGAATTTTAACTTGATCGTTGAATCCTGGTGAAGCAGACGTCCGTAGAACTACAAGCACAGAGTATGGACGAAATTTCTGTTTCAAGGACATTGCGGTACGCAAGCCTCGATCTTCAAGTTGTCTGTTTTATAATTCATATTCTAGTTTATATTTTGTTAGTTTCTATTGCATTTATTATTTATTAGCATATATAAATTATCACAGATTGTTGACTTATATCCAACAACCTTTTCTACGACTATAAATAAATGCACAATGGGGTGAAATAGAACACATCTCACAATTACACATCTCTCTCTTCTTTCTCTATGTGGCGCACCCCGCACAATTGGGTGAAATAGAACACATCTCACAATTACACATCTCTCTCTTCTTTCTCTATGTGGCGCACCCCTCTTTCCCTATGTGCTCATTACGAAACGAACCCTCTTTTCATAGTGGATTCAAGGGAATATATGTGGACTAATCCAACCAAAATGTGGACCATATAAATACTTATGGTTTTGGTTGATGAATCAACAAACTGGTCACATGTTTGTCCACAAACATGCTACTAAACCTCTTGGCCTAGAGCACGACAGATCACTCGATTCATATGATTCACTTCCCTAGAAGAGGAAGATCACGGCATAATAATGAATCTATACTTGATTGCTGTCTCAAATAATTTCCATCTCTTGAAATTAATTCAGATTACTCCTGAAACTTGAAGTTCTTGGTCCAATATACTAGTTTGGATGAGTTAATGGAATTGAAATGAGATTACCATCGATGATGTTTTCACTTATATGGTAGCTACTAACATAAATGAAAGGCGACGATATCGAACCGTGTTTCGTTGATTAAGTGATAACGTAGAACTGATTGGACAATTGAAACTACAATCCAGGTCAATTTCCTTACCAAAGTGTGTTTTGGACCTATCGTTCCTACACTGCCCAAGGTAACTTCATTGTGTTACAAGTGGGAAAGGAAGCGTAATGAGATGAATGAAATAATGCGATATGATGCACACCTTACAGCTCAAAGTTTCTCTCAAACGTCCTGTGATTTATAGCAACATTATGAAATGTAGTTAGTATTTTCTCCATGGGGATATAGATACAGAGATTTGCATGTAAGTTCCTGAAGAATTACATGGACTGGTTCAAATAGTTCCAAACCACGGAACACCCTCTTAACTTGTTTGAGGTGTTCACTTACGGATTGAAACAATCCAATGGATGTGGTATACTCGTCTAAGTGATTATTTGATCAATCAGGGATATGAATGAATGCCCTTGCGTGTTAAACTATAAAGTCTTATTCCGAATTGCTAGAGTTACAGTTTATGTTGTTAACACGAATCTCACTAAGACTCCAGAAGAGCTTGAGAAAACTGCCTTGCACTTGAAGATGGAATTTGAGATGGAGGATCTTGGGAAAACACTTTTATGCCTTGACCTAAAGTTGAAGCATTGTTCTGACAGTACTTTGGTCTACTAGTCAAACTACACTCTGAAGGTGTTACTTTTGAGTGTACCTGTGATCGTCCAAACGTTATATGCAAATGTGACTGTTGAAGAGGTTATGGAATCTGAAATTCCATATCTAAGTTCAACTTTACGCTTTGTACTTAGCTCATTGCGTTAGACATGACATCTCATTCGTTGTTGATCTATTGGTAAAGATGTAGCACCGTGCTTACATGCAACCACTGAATTGGTATTAAAGATATACCCTGAATGTACTACGAATTTGTGCAAATCCCAACACATCTCGAGCAGATCTAAGCCCCCTGATCCTCGAAATGATGTTTGCCTGTTTGTCATCCTGACACTGGTTACTTATCAAACCTGCACAAGGCATATCCCTGAATGGTTATGTCTTTGCCGTTAAGGGTTATCGCAATATCTTGGAGGTCCATGCTATGACCTTAGTTGCGAAATATTCGAATCGTTCCAAGACTCACCTTACTTCACTACGCCATACATGAAACATGGTTAGGAGTTCTTGTTGAGTATATTCGAAGTACTTGATGGTTTCATCCATCGGTGAGTCCCAACGACGATCCATTAAAACTATGTTGCATGTATCAACCCGACCAAGACATGATACATCAACAAAGCCAACTCCAAGACATATTGCTTCTACATCTACATAGAAAAGTATCAGGAGATCGAAGTCATGCAAGCTCATCCCAGACAACCTTGCCAACCTTTACACGACGTCACTGCCGAAGTCAACCTTCCAAAAGCTTGTATAAGGAATTGATATGCCTAACTATTCATATGCAATGCTTGTAGTTCTCATTTGGAAGTTCTGTCAAGGCAAGTATCCAGAAGTATACTCGCTTGATCTTAATGTACTATTTTTCCATACAATTAGTAGCATTTTTCCCACTAGGTTTTTTGCTATCTAACTAGGTTTTGATGAGGCACCCATCCTGGGCTGGTCATACCCTTATGAGCTCTTCTACTTGTGTCCGGAAGACCTATAGTTTTGACTTAATGCAACTTCTCACTTTTCTCCTTGGTCTATGGGTTTTTGTCCTACCTTGGGTTTTACCATAGCGAGGTTTTGTGAGTTTTACTTTTTATGCATTCTTCCATTGATCTGAGACTTGCATTCGTTCATTATGCCAACAACTTCATCAAATGTACTTGCTTCATCACTAACGACCTGATGCGCCACTTTAGTTGAGTATTTACACACTCAAGGGGGAATGTTGCGGTCTTATTAGATTAGGAATGTGATTATATAAATCCTAGTGTATATAGGGATATCTTTGAATATTCTCTTTAGTAGTTAATATCCTATTAGAGTTGTAATCCTAAAAGGGTAAGGAATTAACCTTCCATACTACTATAAATAAATGCACAATGGGATGGAATAGAACACACCTCACAATTACACATCTCTCTGTTCTCTCTCTTCTTTCTCTATGTGCCGCACCCCTCTCTTTAGCCATCATAATTGTTCAGTAAATTATGCCTACAACATAATCAACTTATTATATCAGACGTTATGTAGTACAAAATTCCGGTGAACCTCGATAAAAAAAAAAAAAAAGAACTCTTCCGATATCATTAGGTCAAAATTTAACAATTGTTATACTTTTGGGTCCCATTTAACGTTAGATTTTGTTTCGACAAAAAAAAAAGGTTAGATTTTGAGTACAACAATATAAAAGAAAGGAAGGATATGTAACCCCGCGCAACCTTTCTTTAAGTAAATATTAGTATTATTATTGTTTAGCCGATTGAGCAATACCTAATCATGATAAATTAAGAACAATTAGGCACAAATTTGAAGTGTCGACATCAAATTATATCAGATAATACAGATTAGAGAACAAGGTAATTTCTCCTTAATTATATCACCAAACTATATATGACTTGTCAATTTTATGCGCCGCATTTATTTAAGACTAATACCATTTTTAGAAGAAAATTATTGTTTACCTTTAATTTTTCTAGCTTCTCATTTTTTATTTATAGTTTACAGTGTGATCTTATATTTTAACCGTTCATTTTTTAGTTATTTGTATGTCGTCATATCATTGTAGTATTTAATTGAAATAGTATTGTATTTGTATTTTGTAAGAATCCTATGTGAACTCAACTAGTTAAAGATAAAGGAGAAATAATATGTTGGTAATACAAATTAATACGAGTTTGGATACATGAAAAGCTACATCCTATAATTGAGGCCAGTGGATTTGCTGTCACAATTTTCATGTCTCCTTTGTGTCTCTTTTTGTAATTTTTGACACGTGGCATTCACCTTAACTCTACATAAACACTGTTAATGTTTTTTTAATAGAATTAATAAAAATATTTTTTTTAAAGAAATACAAATAAACCCACAAAAACTCAATCACCCCATCACCCACCAAACAAAGCACCCCGACAACCACCCCTTGCCCCAATCGCCGACCATTTTGCTCCCAATCGCCAATCTCTTTATTCACCAACCCATCATCGTCATCTTCTTCCTCTGGGTCAAATCAATGGAACCCAGTTTCAGCTCCCACAGCCCACCGGTTCTGGGTCGTCGTCTTCGTCGTCAACCTCATCCTCCTCACCATACTGTTTCTGGGTTTGTTTGTGTTGAATTGGCGGTAGAGACGATTGTGGGTTCTGGATTTGTTTGGGTTGAAGTAGCGGCAGAGACGATTTGGGGGGACATCTTGAAATTTTGGGTTCTTCTACAGGTTGGGAGATTGAGGACTGTGAATAGATTCATGGGGTTGATAAGGACGATAAGGAAGATGAGTTTCCAGTGGGTTTAAGGGATTCCTTTGAAGGATTGCAAGAGACTGGGGAATGATTGCAGAGAGATTTTTTTTTTTTTTTTGGGTGTGTTTTAAAAATTTTAATTAAATTTTATGGAAAGTAACTATGTCAAATTTTAATGTTAAGTGGAGGACACGTGTCACAGAACTAAAGAAGAGACATAGAAGAGACACATTATTCGGGAAGCAAACCCGCGGCCATAATTGAGGGGTATACTTTCATTGTGCATTTGAAAGAAAGCACTAATCACAACACCTCTACGTGATGGGGATTTGAAGCAACATGAAAATAACCAACCCTCCACGATAGATGGGAGTTGGCTACCATTGCTTCTATAAGTGCAAGAGTTCCCTACTCACAAAGAAATACGTTTATCGTTCTTGGCTCTATCACCATCTGAACATAAGGTCTCTTAGTGGGTAGAAGAAACTACTTAACATACATGACTTCTTTAGGTTTGAGACTAACGATGGATATATATATATATGTATATGTATGTATTATGAATTGTGATTAGAGTTTCTGTTAATTTACTTAAATTCCAACATATCTTACTTGTAATCTCCACCACATGAGTTCAAATTATAAAGTCTATATATACGTTAATCACAAAGGTGAACAACGTTGTCGGCGGGTTGTCAACTATTGAACCATTTCATTTTATTTTACAGGAATTCGTACATGAATAAAGGATTAGCGACTAACAATGTATATAGGCAAGTGGGGATTTTAATAGGTTTTTTAAATACATACTAGCAAGGACGAAGCCAGAGATCTATATGAATAGGGGCATCATCAAATAACTAAGTTACGAATTAAAAAGTTCAAGAAATTACAAAATAAAACACTTATATATTAATCTATAAGATTTTCATACAACATATTACAATATTAATTTCTCGATGCATTTTCATATTCTGAAACCGTTGCATGACAATATCATTACCAATATTATAAAATATCTCTGTATAAGAATAACATGTTATTATTCATCCATTGATCTCTCATCCGATTTCTCAATCAATTCTTCAAAAATTTCATAGCCGAATCATGTGGGATTGCTATATGCATTATGTGCATTTTCCCCCCAAAAATAAAAATGAGCGGGGGAATCCGCCACTAGGCCAAAGGTGGTTCCATCCATGCATTCGAGATTATTTAAATAAAGGAGTGGAGGGAGTCGGCTAAGCCTAAAAAAGGATCAGCCATGATAATTTAGTTCAAATTCACCTTTGGTGAGAATAAAACCTAAGACATTCCACTTACAAATAAAAAAAAATCACTAAACCGTATTGGTAAAAAGAAATTCTATTGTTAAAAGGAATAATTAGGTTCCTATCTCTTATTTTCATATTACATTGATTGAAACCTTATTATTTTTCTATTTTAGATCAAGGTCCTTTGACTTATTCCATGTCATCATTTTAGTATTTAAAATATTACACGTCATCATAAATGAAATCTCATCCTTTTTTGCATTTAAGGCAAAATAAACCATATGAGTAAGTTTAAAACAAGGAAAATCCATTTGAACTCCTCCATTCTTCTTCTTCCCTTATGCACTTCCGGAATCTACATCATCCCAAACCCAATTTTCTCCATTTTTTCTCCATTCCTGAATTGATCCAATGCATATATGTTGAATAAATCTTTTGTGATTAAAATACAAATTAGCATCAATGGTTTTATTGGCTTGTGAGATTTGTGTGGCATAGGCAAGGCAATGCAAGCATCGCTTTCTTAAGGAATCTGGTTGATTCAAACATGCAGAGACTGTAGAGTGAGCGAGCTATGTGAAAATTGTACCATTATGATGTCATCTTCTTTTGTTCTTTATATTTTTTTCTTTTCCTTTTATTATTATATATTAGGCTTGATTATTCAATGTCTGGTTGGCTACACTTATATCCATGGGTACATTTTTAATCTACATGTTTCATTCTAATATATCTATTGCTATAATATGTTTTGGTTGTTCAAATTCGTTTTACATAAATATATGGGTACAAAGTTTTTGGAGAATATTATGTAAAATGGTTTTGGAGAATATGCATGTTTATAAAACAATGTGGTATTAAGTACATTCTTTTCCTTGAGTTTTTAAATGTACTCATGAGTTTTCTTGTAAATTCGGTATGTACCCATATGCTATTTATGTTCATATATTATTTTTGGTCTAAGTTTGTGGGTACATTGCTTTTGTATGTATGAATTCATGGGGTACATTATTTCCCTTGATACTACTCAATAAAATTCACAAAAATATGTGCAGTGTGCATGAATTTTTAGTGTAGAAATTGTTTTTTTTTTTTTAAGTCTCATAATTCTTGAGATTTGTACATATATGATCCCATAAATTTTTTAATTTTTAAAATTTAAAATTTCTTTTAGACTTGATCGATTGATTGAATCTCATAATACTAGGATTTTGAATTACATGAATTCTTGGATTTAAATCCCTTAAATGTTGGACTGCAATCAATATTCTAAATTACAGTTTTTTATTTAAGATATCAAAAAGATGGCATGGAAATATAGTAATACTAAAATGCTGAGGTGTACAAAGTCAAAGGACTTTGATCAAAAAAATAAAAAATAATAAGATTTCAATCTAACAATTGAGTTGACTAGGGACCGAAATCAAAATGACCATTGTTAAAATGTACTTGTAAATATTCCAAGTAAAATTATAGGAATCATTGCAAAAGAGATGTTGACTCAAATTTGTGCGACGACTCGGGCTTTATAACCAAGGCAATACAGACACTAGAGCATGCATCCACCCACCTTTTAGAAATCCCTAAAGGCAATTCAATTTTTTGAGTGCATATAGTATTTGGAGACTTTGGACTTTAACCACTTGTGTGGCAAGTATTATTCAACGAAACCTTGTAGGTGTTTTGCTTAAGCTAAAGTAGCAAAACATACAACCACCCCAGTCACAGAGAAATCTTATTCAAAAGGTCTACTAATTTTCCTGTATTCTCAACAACCATTTACTTAAAGACTAAATCATTACAAAAATTAGTAAACTAATGACCAAAAGATATATTATCAATGCCTTCGAGCCTGAGACAAATTAATTTCTTATTCCATTTAAACGTGTGTTTGGCAATATTTTGACCTATCCCAAATGCGGTCCAAATAATCGGTGGTGCGTTTTATCTTGAAGCACTTGAGCCGGCTGTTAAAGTATTTTCAGGTGTTTTTTTTTTTTTAATCAAAAGTGATCCTGAGTAAACATGCTTCCTTCGCAAGCACTCTGAAATATGTAGTAAGTCTTGAGTGACGGTCACCTTCAAATAATTCGAGTGCTGCTCCGTGTCTTTGGCTTTTGCGTTGTCGAGAGTATGAAGGCCAATCAAAGCTTGTACGAGGGAGTTTCGGCTCTCCACTTGTTGCCTATTTATTAGACAAATCATATATTTAATATGAGTTATATAGTGCTAGGCTCAAATCATGACACCAAATGTAAGGGCGAGTAGAAAATATGAATTTCACATCATGAAAATAAATATGCAACTAATTCACTTTAAATTATACCCTTCACTTTAATATGCAACACATAATTACTACAAACTTTAGGGTTACTCTACGGTATCGATTTAAAAAAAAAACAGTTTAGTCTACAGTACCCTTTAATAAAAAAGGTATTTGTGCTCTTTATCGAACAATGTTTTTGTAATATAATCACGTCCACATATAACAACGTACCTTGACAGTGTAATATGACATTGACAATGTAAAATCTAAAGTTTGTACAATAATAACAATATCATACATGAGGTGTTCGTGTTACTAACTATAGCGTACCATGACCATGATTATGTAACTTGTGATTGTAAACTTTGACGATTCTATTGTAACCTTAATTTCTAGTATTGCATGTTGAATAGTACTAAAATCCGACACGGGAAAGTTGACAAAAATAAATATGACTTATATTGTGTAGTTCCACTTCTTATTATGCCGACCCAGATGGCTTCAATGATGACCTTACACCATGAATATTCGGCTGTACAGATCCGATGCTTCACGGATTGGACGCTACTCTAGTCAAGATTAGGATTGATGTGTTACTGTTCATCCGTCCTTAACTGTGGAGCAAGCTTTTGCTTATGTTCTTCGTGAAGCCATGCGACCATCTGCAATTAATGATCTCTCAAAGGACATTAACTGGAGTGGCCATGGCCTCTATAAATCCTGTGCAACGTGATTAGGATGGTAACGGTTCGATTTGAGGATGAAAATGCTATATTTATATTCATAACCACGAAAATTAATCATATTCATAACCACAAATTAATCATCGGGGATTATCCATAACCATATTCACGGGGTAACGGATTTCTCATCGGTTAACGGTTATATCTATCTTCGTCAAAAACAAAAAAATTATATTCATCCAATTGACGCATAATAATTTAGTAAATGCTAATTTTGTCATTAAATAGCCATGTCCAATAATAAAAACATAACAATGAATAAATTTTGTAGAGTATAAAAATAAGAGTATTATATAAAACATTAATGATGTTGGCTGTTGATATCTCCTATAAGCATGATGTTTGATGCATAATAAATATAGTATAGGGTTCGATGAATAATATTATATTATGTACTAAATATATTATGCGGAATAATGAATACGGTAATAATGGTATAAGTTCACTCAATAATATATATATATATATATATATATATATATATATAATTTGATACACCTCGACCCGGAATGTCCGCTAGGATTTCGAATTGAGCCGTGCTGGCCAGCACCTGGAAGGTGACAAAGCCATAAAGTGTGATAATGCGTAAACTATGAAAAGATTTAAACCTAAAAGTGCCTCAATATACGAGTGCGCGGTGAGCGGGTATGGACTCATTCACACGTGATACCGAGCATAAGTAAAGTATAGCAAGGTAAGATAATGATTATACCCTCATAAGAAGCCACCTGTACTGAGAAGTGCCACGAATCCTTGTCGATACGGAAATTTTGCTACTAGAACCTGGAGGGGTGAAAAACAGAAAAATGTGAGTGGGCGAAAACAAGCTCTTCCGAACCATTTCATTTATCAAAGTAATAACCCTTCGCCGTAAAACCGGAATAATTTCTCAAAAAAAAAAAAGAATACATATCGATATCGAAACCATACCCGGAATAGCAGAATCCATATGTATGACATGCCCAATATCTCAACATAATGAAATAAGTAACCCAGGTGAAATAAATTCATGAAAAGTAATATGTCAGCCGGATCCACCTATTGTGGTCTGTACGACTGAACCTAGTTCATCCAATGTCCAAGTAATATGTCAGCCGGATCCACCTCTTGTGGCCTATATGTCAACCAGATCCACCTCTTGTGGCCTGTACGGCTGAACCCATAGCTCATCACATATCTCTTGTGGCATGTACAACTGAACCCATAGCTCATCACATATCTAAGCAATATGTCAGCCTGATCCACCTTTTGTGACCTGTACGGCTGAACCCATAACTCATCACATATCCCTGCACACAAGTCGGAACCACTTCTAATGGTCTGTACGATAGGACTAGGTGTAAATATGTACGCTCAAGTGCTACGATCACGTGAAGACTGTGCGAATAATCGCAGGTCATCTACCAGTCGGAACCACCTAAAGTGGTATGTACAACAGGACTGTGCACCTACCTTGGATCCAAGGTGAGTGTAAGGTGCGGGAGGTGAACATCACGTGAAGGACTGTGCCCTGGCCACGAGCGGGAGCACTAACACAGGAATGCAGGTTTATGAGCTATAACTGTATTTAATATAACATATACAACTCATGGGCAACTTGTACGACAGTGTCGGAGTTGCCTATTATTACAACCTGTACGACAAGGTCGGAGTTGCGTATTATTGCAACATGTACGACCATGTCGGAGTTGCCTAAAATATAAATGTAGTCATACGATAACTCAATCATTTCAACTAATACCATAAACTCACCTAAACTTACCTGTGCGTTCTGCATTCACCTTCGCACTTCAATGCATTCACAATAAGTATGTGCAGGTAATGTACATATGGATATGCCATGATACAATCTAAAACTCAACCATATCATAGTATTTCCAAATATATACATATATATAATATGGAATAAAATGCATAAGTTGTAACACCCTACTCCCGAACTATTTATTTTCGGGCATAATTATCAGTGATAAGCCCAATTAGACATTAGTTTAATTAACTATCATTACTTACATTTCCTTACATCAATTTCTTGATTCTTCACACATAGACTTATGACCAACATTTAACCAGCAAATCATAAGGTTAAATCTCATATTTCCCACCAATATCCCTCACATTGCTCAATTCCCCAAACAAGGTTATTGTCTCAATTATTGTATGGCTGCATCTAACATCTTGTTAGACTGCCTACGTACCCTAAACAGGGATCAAGCCATTCATAGTTCGCACTAGTACTTCAAAGCATTCACAGTAATTATATGTAGGTAATATGCATAAATCAACTTAGACATGTTTGTGGAATTATCAATCATATGTATATATATACAATAGAAAGGAAAAGACCCACTCACTGATATGTAGAAGGGTCGTAGCCCCCGAGTCTTGCTTATCTGCGCTCTTCCTCTAGAAACGTCTCACCTGACGCTGTTAGCATATTCCGTGAACTTTGACGGAATATTTCCTTCCTTCAACCTCAGCTCGCCGAAGTCAGGCGCCGGTGACCTCTGTAACTGCCGATTTCTGGAAAAACTTCTAATCGTCATATCTCACTCATTTCAACACCAAACTTCACGAAATTTAAACCAAAATGAAGCTTAGGATGAAAGGAACACATCCTTACCACTTTTATGCCCTAAAACTCACGAAATCTCGTCGGAAAAATCTTGATAATCCGGCCACCTCTGCAACTCGCCAAAACTGAGCTTCCCGATGTCCAAAACCTTTCAAAATCCTTCCCTAAGCTTCGTGAAACAGTCCTAAGGCTCATTAGAACCTTAAAATTCAATGAAACCTTCACGATCACGACGGAGTCATTATGCACCACATCGGGGTTTCCTGGTTCCCGAGTTTTCGAAGTCTTCACGTCCAACCAAAGGTATAAATAAGTTCCTGGGCTCGCAATGAACACGAATATCACCTTCACAACCTCGATCCGTGCACGAAATGGTTGGTTCACCAGTTGACCGTACAATTGTACGGAAAATGAAGAAAAACCGAGAGGGAGGAAAGAAAGAGAGTCAACGGGAGTGGTGTGTGTGTGATCCTAGTTGGTCACCAAACAAAACAAAAGAATAATAAAACCTAAGTTCTAATTGGGTCCAAGAACTTAGGAAAAATTGAATTGGTCCACAACCTAAATTCATCACACCACACAACGTCCAAGGGTAAGATAGGAATTTCACACTATCGAGGATATATTTCAGGACAGACTGTCGTATAATTTATATTATATTACATTATATATATTATTCGGTTCGAATTTGGGGACGGATATGGATTTGGGACTCCTATAACCATATCCAAAACCATAACCAAATCAAGTTCACAGTTTTTCCCCATATCCATAATATACCCGAATTTACATACCCAAATCCACTCCATTCGAGCGGTTATCCACGGTTATCGAGTTTAACAGTTTGAATTGCCATCCCTAACCGTGATGTCCTTCAAGTCCCCTGTGTCAACTCCTCCCTTGCCAAGCCAGCAGCCCCCTCTGGCAAGTAGGTTGATCCTCCTAGACCACGAGGCGGTCCTTCAAGCCTCTTCAGACGTGAATGTTAACATTATGTTGTAACACCACTAAACATGAAAATATAAAACTCAAAAGTGAATAAAATGGATAAGTTGATGATGTTCAATTATAATAATGTATTGTAACAAGACACCAACAGAAACTGAGGATGTCCTTGATCACCAACAAAGACAAAAACCAACGTTTTCAATATCAAAAACAAAAACCGATGAGAATGTCTTAATTATATACAATAATTAAACTTTAGATAAACTTCATTGACCAAAAAAACTTTAAATTAATTTTTAGTTTATACTATATATAATGACATGGCTTGTGCTGATTACTGATGAAACCACTGTCTAGCATTAATGATTGATTGCCGCCACTTATAAACTTATGTTTTTGTAAAGCTAGGAATCTCGTTACTCTATATACATATATATACAGTGGCAGACTTGTGATACCATTTTTTATACATAATTTTTAATATACATTTTTGTATGACCAACTTTATAATGTATTTGGATGGATTAATTTGAATGTGTTGTGTGTTTACGTGGTGTTTCTGAAAGTCCAGATTCTGAGACAAATGTTTAAACTTAGCCTCCTTACAATTTTGTTCTCTCTTCTTGAAGTATAGACAAAAACAATATATTAATAAATAAGGATTTGTAGAAAAGGAGAGGTGAGTAGATTTAAAGTTTGATTTAATGGTGAGAACTGTACATAAGACCGTTTCCTATATATAGTACAAACAAATAAGTTGTGTGTCATACCATGAAACAAATATTTATGTTGTACCATAGATGGGGTGAGAACATGGAAGTCCGATCAAGAAAGTACCACACCACTCCAAATAAATAAACAAAAGCAAACTAGAATGTATGCATGACCACTAAGTTAAGGAGTCAATCATTCTAGTTCCTCTTCAGTCCTCACCACAAAATTCATTGTTTTTTAGATGCGATCATAATAACTAACAGAACGAAATTTCATATCCATCATCTTAAGTAAAAAAAAGATAATTGGAGAAAGGAAAAATGCAAAAAATGGGGAGACATGTCTCTCACTCTTCCTGATGAAAATGATTTTTTTTTTTTTTTGGAGAACGATGAAAAAGATACTTGCAGTTGAAGCAGAAGTGAAGAAATAAATTAATTTCATACCACTGACTTATCTGTAGATAAAAAGATTTTTTTTTTTTTTTAAAGGATTTTGGTAAAGTTCGATGATGCTCGTGCATGCGTTTCGAGAAAAATCATCAAAGATAAACTCCTTGAACATTTTGATATTCAGATTTAAAGTCGAAAGAGGGGTCAGGGTAATAGAGGAGAGAGACGAGTCGTAGAGTTGATACAAATTTAAAAATAAAAATAAAACATGGTGAGAAATTATTATACAATGGTTTTTAAAACAATAATTAAGGTAATTCAACCATATGTTGAGAGTTTTTGCTCTCTTGCCCATGAAAATAATATTTTAAAACAATAATTGAATTAGAATGATGTAAATTTTAACCACCAGGGGGGGCTTAGCGGTTGGAGTGAATTTCAGGCTCGTATATTACACGGCACGTCCTGATTTCGATTCCTAACGCTGATGAATCACATAATGATGGTCAGAGGAAGTTGGAATGCATCTGTGAGTCTTCTCGGTCCTTCAAAGGGTGAACTGTTGTGGCGAACCACTAGCTTGTCTCCTTTTTTTCTAAAAAAAAAAAAAGGAAATGTTAATTTTATTAATAATAATATGAATCAGATTACAAACTCTAATGCCATTTCAATTAAAAAAAAAAACCTAATGCCATAAAATATCACTTATCCATAAAACCCTAAGAGATAATTTTGAATAAACAATATAAACTCTTGCGAGATTTCATGTTACATGATTATTTTTTTCCTCAGTCTTGGTCCTATCACAAAATTACATTATTTTATGGGCTACACACATCATATTCATAATCCAATCAAAAAGGGTAAATACATTATACAACTAATCACATCACATTCTTGAAGACCAATTCCAATGGTGTGGGAGGTGTCTTAGTGATTAATTAATTTGTCTATTATTATTTAAAACAATAATACATGTGGTAATATTATGGAGCCAAAAAAAAAAGTATGTAGGGTATTCACTTGTGAGTATCCATCAATTAAAATCTCAAAACCAAGCCCAATCAACAAGTTTTTTTTTTTTTTTTTGAACAAATTTATCAACACTAAGGGAGAGCGGAGTGAGCTTAGCCTCAAAATGAGCTCATAATAATGTGGTTCAAATTTACTTTTAGCGAGAATCGAACATAATACCTCTCACTTATAAGTGAAGAGTAATACTACAAGACCGTAGTACTAAGTGGCGCACCATCAACAAGCTTGAATACTTTAAGTAGCACTCTTCTCGATCCCCTTATTCTATCCTCAAATTAATTTAACCAGTTATTCTCCTCGCATATTAAGATTACTAGATAATTACGGACTTATTTGGAAAGTGTTTTTAAATAACTAAAGCGCCTTTAAAAAATTTGTTTTTGAGTTCCAAAATTAATTATGCTTATTGCAGGAAACACTTCAAGTATTTTTCCAGATTTAATTTACATTTTTATTGAGGATTGATTTCAAATATATTTTCTTTAAAAATGCTTTAATTATTTAAAAACTATTTCTAAACTATTCCAAATCACAAAATAGTGAGCTATAAAGTGTAAAGTGTTACAGCAAACTAATGACATCTGTCGACATAGTTTATGTTGGAAATTTGGGCATAAATTATAAATTGTTTGTCATTAAGTGCTAGAAAAGAGGGATTATATATGAATCATACATGTGTACAAATGATCAAACACTATTCTATTGATTCTACCCATAAATATTCTCAAACCATATTTGTTTATCTCACTTTGGATAATTAAACACAAGATTCCAAATTAAACCAGTTGATCATTGTTGCTATGGGACTAGCTAGGCCATGAATTAGTTAATTCCACATTATCTTTTTAAATCCTCAATGATTATTCTCCCTTTTAATTGACAGTTGACAACAAATTAATTTATCTAAACGACGATTACGGCTAAAATCTTCTGCTAATGAGAGATGGTTTACAGATAGACCGTTTGAATTAGTCCCAAAGAAGCAGTATAAGCAAATGATAATCATGTTTGTAACATTATCTGCTTAGCATTATATTCAACAAACTGAGGAACTCATTTGTATTTTCCAACTTTGATGTGGTCTAATTTGTCTTAAACAAAGAAGTATTCAACTATGGTCGGCAAAGATGGTTCTTAAGTTGAAAATGCCGATAATTCAGCAACTAATGGTGTATTGTTTATATGTTATCTTTGATAACATAGTGATATTCTACACTATATTCATCCAAAACTATTAAGAGGAGATTTAAATTGGAGTGTAGAGGGAGACATGCATTGTTGTTGCTAACTTATCTAAAGCATGGTCGGCTAATGGAATTTGACCTTTGAATTTTTTTTTTGTTATGCAACTATGATGTAAAAGGAGGGTCTGGCTACAATGTTAGATCCAAACGCTGCAAATATCTTATAAATTTTTATACACAATATCTAACTGTTGATTTTTCGTACACTGTCTAATACGTACCATGAAAGAAAAATCGATAAAAAGTACAAATTTGGTGAAGGAAGAGTATTCAGTTTGAAAATGATTATTGTAAAGATGGGCCAAGCCTTACTTATAGGCCCGGGCCATTAGGCTAGGTAGTTCTGAATTATTTGGGCATTTGGTGTTCATAGATGCTGGACCAAAATTAAATGGGCACTATGCATCAGCTAATACGTGCACGAGAATCCAGTCCACCAAAATACCATAGATTATAAGGACATTACTTGATACCATATTGACATGTTGCAAGACTATGTTGACATTCGTAGACACGATATCAGAATCTATATCGACAACTTAAATCAACATATCGACATGTTACCAATGATATGAAAGACATAACTATGAAATATCGATAATCGCTCCAGGAGTGTGGTGTAAGCCTTATGGAGTTTCTCATATGTGTGTTTTATATATATCACAGGTTAAGTACTGTGATTAGGCCATCAGTTGTAACACGAGAATTCATAAGAATTAGAGACATTTTTTTTGGGTTACCCCATTATTTCGTACGGAATATATAAAGTAGCAAAACCATGCATGGAATAATCAAATTCGTTTAATTGTCACCACAACTTGATGAAATTCTCTTTTTCCGGTACCATCATGATCACTGCCGTTGCCGTCGTTGGCGTCTCGATCCTTTTTCGTCATGAGAAAATGATCATCTTTGTAATCAGGGAGCGGTTCTTGGTCAGACTCGATAGCCTCCAAATCCATCAGTAGCTGCATGAAGTGTGATTTGATTTGATCAATGGATTTTCCAGGAACCAGAAGTGAGAGTTTCTCCCACTCCCCTTTTTCAATGCAGTGAATATTGTAGGTCGCTAGGGCAGTCTCGAAGACTTTGTTTTCTTGCCAAGTCCATTGATCACTACTAACTCCTCCTGCCATGGCTACTTGTATAATCCAGAGTGCTACTACATATATATATATTAGGGCGTGAGGAATTTCGAAAAGACTGAGAATAATGGAGGAGGCACGTTTAGAGATTTGAAAAGCAGCGTGATTCAGTACTGATATATAGGAAAGGTTTTGCTTTCTTTTGAGTAAGTAGGATTTTGAAAATAAATACTAATTACTATGAGTACGATGGAGTGTATATATATAAAGAAAGCACCTTTTACTTTTTGAAAAATTGGAGGAAATTCAATGGTAAGTACTAATCCTAATACCCTTGGGAATGGGCTGATATACTGTAATTATGATAAAAATCATATTCATAACTTTTTGTACAAGGTTCGATTTTTCCTTTTTGATCACTAGGTGAGTAGAAGTTTGGTTTCAACTTAGTACCAACTTGTTAATGCTTTTTAGATGATTCATATTTTTTATTATGTTGAAATTTTTTAACGCGAAACATTTTTTAAGCGAACATATTATACTGATTAATAGGCAATACACAAGCAGACAAATTTACTTTTTACACACTAATCACGTCGAAAAGTTGAATTCAATTCATTTATTTTATTGATTACGAACATATTAAGCATTAGCCCATAGGCATTAAATTCTGTAATTTGATTAAAAAATAAATCAATCAATCAATTACAAAAGTAAAAAATAAAAAAAAGCGCTTTCTTCTTATTGGTTTGTATTTTGTAGTTGTACCCATATTTTGAGGTTAATGCAAGAGGTGTACTACTTCAATGGACTCATATTCAAGATAGGGATGGTTTTGGAAAGTACTTGGGTTTGCTAGCAGATTTTGGACATTCCAAGCCTGCGGTGTTCAAAGAAGTACGGAAGGGTATGGATGCACGGTTTAATGGATGGGCGGAGCAATATTTGTCGCAAGCGGGGTAAGGAAGTGTTAATTAAGGCAATTGCAATGACTATGCCAAACTACGCGATGTCTTGTTTTAAGCTTCCGGTGAGTACGTGCAAAGAGATGGAGTAGAAAATAGCGAGATTCTGGTGGAGGGGAAACAAAAAAAATTATGGAATGCCTTGGATTGCATGGGAAAAATTGAAGAAGAGAAAGGCGGGGGGCGGATTGGGGTTTAGGGACTTACAATGCTTCAACCTTGCATTCTTGGCTAAAATTGGGTGGCGTTTGGTGATGGCTCCGGACTCGCTGTTGGCTCGGGTACTTAAAGGTAAATACTTTCCGAACACAACTTTTTTGGATGCAAAGTTGAGGTGTAAATCAGCATGGGGTTGGAAAGGTATTTTTCAGGGAAAAAAAATTCTTGAAAGGGGGTTGCGCTGGAGGGTGGGGGATGGAACGAATATTAGAGTCACTGGAGATCCTTGGATTCCTATACCCAACACTTTCAAACTTCAAACTCGAAATGCCTTGAGGCCGGAATGGGTGAGCGATTTGATTGATTTTGAGTTGGGTGGATGGAATATGGAGATGGTACAGGAGCTTTTTGATGAGGAAGAGTCAAAGTTAATTTTGGGAATACCATTGAGTTTGTTGGGCTGTAAGGATAGGTTTATTTGGCATCATACGAAACATGGAAGGTATACGGTTCGAACGGGGTATAAGGTGGCGATGGAGTTGCAAGCGAATGGGGAGTTTGGGAGAAGAGGTACATGCTTGGCAAGTGGGAAGGTTGAAAGGGACCGGTTGCGGAAAGGAATTTGGGGGCTTCATGTTCCTAATAAACTAAATTTTTTTATGTGAAGATGTTGCAACGGTTCACTAGCGGTAAGAAGGAACTTGCTTCGGAGACGTATGAATGTGGATGGTAGGTGTGCGGTGTCTGGCGCTGTGGAGGAAACGGAGGAACATCTTTTTTTCCGGTGTGTATTTAGTAAAGTGTTCTGGTTTTGCTGCCCATTACAAATTGATTCATTGTCTCTGGTGGGACAAGACTTTAGGGAATGTTGGGAGGATTTGCTGTCATGTATTAAAGGAATGGCAAGGTAGGAAGAAATTATCCAGGACGTGGTCTTCGGGTTGTGGAGAATTTGAAGTGCATAAATGATGTGGTGTTTCAAGGGAAAACATGGAATCCAATGGAGGCAATTGAGGTATGGAGGAGACATGTGGGTGAGCATCGGGTATTTGAGAAGGAGGTGAGGGATTCTTTGGTTAACTAAAAGGAAATTGGGGCACGGGAGGATGGTGGAGCAACTGAAAGGTGGAGGAAACCAAAGTTTGGTACTTTGAAAGTAAATTGTGATGGATCATGGAATTCGAAGACGGGGCTAGGGAGTTATGGGTGGGTGATTCGAGATTTTGCAAGGTGTTTACGGAAAGCATGAGGGGAGGGAAAGAGGCCTTTTAATTCGGCAATCTTGGCAGAAGTGGAGACCATTCATGCAGCGCTTGTGTTTTGCAAAAACGAAGGATTTACGAAGGTGGAGATTGAATCGGATGCCCAGGTGCTATTGCGAATGATTAACAAGGAGATTGAAGTGGATGCTAATTTGGAATGTCTTCTGTTTGATATTGATTCTTTGGTGAAGCATATTGGAGATGTCAAAATAGGGTTTGTGCCGCGGGGGAGCAACTTGGCTGCTCACATGGTTGCCTTGTTTACTGCCAAACATGGTGGTCTATTTATTTGGGATGAGATAGGCCCTGAATTTTTATTTAATATTCTTGTTATGGATGTAAACATTTCGATTAGATTATAAATAAAGTTTGTTTTTGACAAAAAAAAATTGAATAAAATCTTTTTCTTTTAATTAAATGCGTTCTAAATTCAAATTTTCTCATTTTGTATGTGTTCCAAATTCATAAATTTATAGGATTTTTTTTTTAAAAGTGAATTTATAAGTCCACTGTTCATGCATCCGAATACTTTTCATCTTCTAAATTCTTGTAAATTGTAATAGTTTTAAAGCCTTTCAATCTTTTAATAAAATAAAAATTAAAAAATTAAAAAAAAAAAAGGAAAAAAGTTCCACCATGCCCTCTTGAAACCCAAATTCATAAAAACTCGTAGCTTAGCGGCTAACCCCCCTCACCCGCGTTTGGCTTCACATTCTCAAATTCCAGGTACCCTCTCTCTCTTGTATCTTGAATCCATTTACGGTTTTTTTTTTTTTTTTATACATGTGATTGAGTTAGAGTTCTCAATTATAGTAGTTGAAATTGGAAACTGAATTCTTAGAGGACAGACAAGTTTTTGTTTTCTTCTTCTTATTTATGAATCTCGGTTATGCACTTACAGGATTTCAATCACTAATTTAGGAGAAAGGAACCCAAATTGTTAACAAAATAATTGGGATTAATTGTTTATGATTTGGGTGGAAACCCAGAAGAAGAAGAATTGAAAGGAATGGAGGATTCATATTCAGTGTGCAGCCCCAGAAGAATACTGAGTGTATCAAAGAAGAGGAGGGCAACAGTGTCATTTGTTGATTCAGATGACAAGGCTTCTGGGTTTCATGGCCCCAAGCCTTCTGAAGTCTATGGCTTTGTTGGTTCCATCACTACTGTTGTGGCCACAGGTCCCACCCAATATTCTTCTACAAATTCAGTTTTTATTTCTTTTTAATTATACTTATTTATTTATTTAATTTTGGTATTATTCTGTGCTGTGCTGTGTGAGCAGTTATATTCTTGGTGTGGGCGTATGTTCCAGAGTCTTGGTTGCATTCCATTGGGATTTTTTACTATCCCAGCAGGTCTGTCCCCTTTTGCTTTCACTTTCAATCTTATGTGTTTTTTGAGTTTTCGTTCAAGATTATTATCCGCCGTCTGTTCTATTCTTTTGTTGTTCCAAAGGGTTAGACGATTATCTAATCGGAACTTTGATCATGTTTTGTCATCTCTATGGAAATTTTAGAGTGGTGTTTAAATCAGATTCGGGAAATGGGGCGGGAAAGGGAACAGTTTGGTCAGTGTATTTTAGTGGAAGAGTTTCAGTCCTCCGTCAATAACATTCTTTTGTTGTTCCAAATGATTAGATGATTAGCTACTTGCAACTTTGATAATGGTTTGTCATAGTTTCTGAAATTTATAGTCATTTGGATTGGGAAACAAGAATTTTGCCCTATGAATCAGGAATTAGGGTCTTTTTGTGAGTGCTTTATAAGCGCTTTTGTTAGGAACACCAACATTGAAAGCACAATGAAATTGTCTAAAAAAGTTTCAAGTGTTTACTGAAATGCGCTTGGAAGTGCTTTTGCATCTATGGAGAAAAGGAGGATGTGCAGCGATGTTTCGTTAACCTTGGTTCATGTTCTGTTAAGGGATGGTTTGCCGTGTCCACCGTTGAACAGTGTCTAGTTCAGTAGTTTTGGGGGGCTGGCGTCTTACTAGCATGTTGCAACTTATTGTATCTTGCCCACCTTTATCGTCTTTTTTCACTTTTCTGTTCTCTGTGGCCTTAGCATCCTGTTTTGCTTCTGCCTCTTGTTTGTTCTTCACTGCCGCCTAGCTTTTTAATGAAATTTCTGTATGTTAAAAAAAAACTGAAAATTGACTTTGAATTGCTTCCTCTAGAAAGCACTAGGCTTTTGTAACCCACAAGCACTTTTAAAACGCTGTCAAAAGCAGTTTTAGTCATTCTAAAAGAACTTCCCAACAAGTTTGCTCTTTTGAATTTATGGTACTATTTTCAGGTATTGGGCATTGGCAGTGCCAGCTTACGCTATGATGACAGTGGTATTAGCATTGGGATTTTACTGTGGCCTCAACTTCATGTCCACCCCTCCCCCTTCTTCCTTATATACTGTTTACGGTGAGAGTTGATTCCCTTGCTTCGCCAATTAACGTTTCAGATGTCTGTTTTAATCTTTTCACTTCATTTTTTTCGACAAGTTGTGCAAATGGACTTCCATTCTCTTGTGCAGATGAATTCAGTAGAGATCCTCTGAGCTCTTCTCCAATTGGGGATGATGATCAGCCCATCGAGCCAATATCCGATATCAGCATCGACAGAATCAATCGTTCCATGTTTAAATAACACAAGCAACCTCAGGAGTTGTTTGCTTTCAAATTAATTGGTTGTTTGGTTGAGCAAAAGGGAGTCCATTGATAACAGTAGAGGAAATGCACCTACTGGAACAGGAAAAGAGGAAAACAAAGTTTAGCTGTAACAAGCTAGGGCTCGAGTCTCAACCGAGTTTATAAACAGAGTACGTTTTCATATATACAATGAAAAGAACACTCTCAAGCATAGAGAACCAAGCTTAAATGTATGCATTCAGCATTGTGAGAGCAAATTTTTTACTGCAACATCGTCCTCCAACTATATTTCCTCGCAAGGAAAACCCAATTCGGACAATTATAAGCAGGAGTTAAAACACTTTAGCTGGCGAGACTAACTTGTAATTTAGCACATACGTAGAAGATAAGTTAGTTGTCCAAGAAAATGCGGACTGTTTTCAGTACTCCATTCTTACATATTTAAGGCAATTAACTCAGCTTCTCCGAATCATCTTGGATGGCCACGATGACAAGTAGACCAAAAAATGTGAGAAGTCAGCAGTGTGTGTTATATACAAGCACTTGCAGCGTACTCACAATTGGTTTCTCTTTTGAACTTCAGAAAATGCTCTCTCAAGTTCTCAACAAACTTCAAGCTTTTGTTTGTTGCCTTCTTGAACCTGGATCCTTGTCATCTGAGAATCCAGCATCTCCTGCACTCGACTCTTCAACTGCAGTTGCAAAAATCCAAGCGTGAATTGTTAGTTGACAAGAAAATACTTTTGTTTCCGGTTTAATTTGTTCAAAACTACAAACGCCGTGCAAGTTCATTAAAATTGAAAAACAACCGAGCTCAAGGTTTGAACGATGAACAGTATATTTGGAGAGTGAACTTATGATATAAAGATTACCTCGGCGAGCCCTACTTCATTCATCACTGACACATGGATAGCTCCATCGGGACCCAACTTCCGGTACCTTTCCAGCTTAAGATCAGAATCATCACCATTATCGGTGGCAAATAGCACTGGAGACTTTTGCAACAGATCACATTTGGACACAACATCAAGCCACAGATGCTCACCAAACCTCTCCTTTATTTCCTTGTATATGACAAACTGCACGGTCGTCATAGAAAACCCATGAATTAATCTGTTGTGAGCTGTAAGAATCCCTTCATTTTATTTAAATTCAATTCAATGCCATTAAAACTATGTTTCACGTCTTGTATTGAATCCAGAAATAGTATGTAAAACCACATAATACCTGGTCAGAAGGTGAGGTCCCGCATTCCCCAGAGAGATCATGGACATAGAGAATTGCGGTCGGTAAATGTGAGAGGACAGCAAGTGTCAATTTTTCCAAATTATTTCTGTCCTCTGAAGCACACAATTAAAAAAAATGACAAACCAATCGAGCAACAAAAATATAAGCACTAACCACAACCACAGACAAGATGAAAATAAAAAACTTATCATATCTTGACCACAATCAGTCATGCAACTGAAAAATTGTTCATTGAGTGGTGAAGAAACATTTTCTTCTTACCAAACCCAACTAACCTATGTCATTATACTGAAAACTAAAGAACCTTAATGGAAAGGAAAACAGGGCATACACAGGACAGTACTTGCATATATATATATATGCAGGTACGATAACAGTGACATGAACTTCCAAGTGGTGCTTTAAACGGAGTACGATAACAGTGACATGAACTTCCATAAGTACACCTTTCCTCCGATGCAGCGTCAAATATAGTAGTATGCATTACCAGTTTCCAACTTTTTATATGATCCAAAAGCCTATCTAGTGGGGAGACAAACTTTTATGCTAAACATTAAGCCAAAAAAAACTTCCCTTAATATATCATATATATATGGTCCATAAAGGATTTGCATTAGAAGCACAAGTTTCTAAGTTTTCATATACAAATTAATATATACAAAATTGAAATGAGACAGTTCGGAACAAGCTCATTTCAAGTTCGCCAGAAAGGGTTAACTTTGAGAGAAAATGAATTGAGTGATTGCATAAATTTGGATTGTTATAATGAAAATTAGATGCAAGCAAAGTAAAAAGAAAAGAAATTGGTTTCCCTATTGTTGGATTATCCTCATAGTCATATTTGAACCAAAATCCTACAGACCTTATATATTTGATCGGCCTCTAAACCAAGCTCCATTTACTCAAACAAGTAAGCAATGGTCATTCAGAACAGTTCATTCAGCAATGTACCATATTACTTGTGTTTTCATAATGGACTATGTATCAACCAACTAGACTAAATTTTGGTATTTAACATCGACATTCTGCATATTGGATCAATGAGTGCAACAGTTAAACATAACCACTCTATAAGATACATACAACTAGCAAATGCCAGTCACTTACCATCACATCTCTTCAGCAGGCCAGGAGTGTCTGTCACCTGTAGTCAACTTAAATTAATATTGAAAATAAAAAATATATGTTCATTCTAAATATTGTAGAAATTGACCGACCTGAAAAGTCTGATGGCTTGAAATAATATGACCCATTAGTATTCCTCTTGTTGTGAACGGGTAGTTGCAGATCTTAAATTAAAATAAGGAGAAAGGTGAGATAAAGACGATAATATTTGATAGTAACAATAATTGAAAAATAAGACTTTCATACATCCTCCATACAAGGAAAATCATATTTGTCATTAAAATTGTGCATACCTCAGGCTTCCCAGTAGAGAGTATACGGACCAAAGATGACTTCCCGACATTAGGAGCTCCAACAAGGCACAGTGTCGGTGCTTCTAGATCAACTACTGGCATTGCTCGCAGAGTCTGCAAGTATAAATAGTTAAAAGAGGCAGTATTCCAAAAGGAAAGGGCAAAAAAAAAGCTTTGTGACTCAACAAACCAGAGTTGCATAAATCAACCCATTAAAAGTTCTAAAATGCATTCCTAAACAAGGCATGGATCCACAGAGAAACCATTTTTAATTTATATTGAACAACTATGATGCAACCAAGTAGTATGAATTATATTTCTTCTTTTTCTCAGAGAACTAGTATGAAAGTTTAGACAACTCAAAACAGTACAGAATTTAGTGATTAAAATGATAGACTACAAATACCCTTTTCTTCCACAGTGCATTTAACTTAAAGAAACCTAATGATACAAATTTTGCCTGACATAAAAAATTTTAGAATATTTAAAGTCTTGCATGCAAGATCAGATTCTCAGACACACCATATCTATAAAATGATAGATACGATGTGTTTTGAAACAATTAAATAGTTTTTTTTTTTTTTTTTTTGCCAAACGATAGATTTTGTTAGATTAAATGTTAAATTAGCCATTGACAGGATTCAAACTCACGCTGTCATAATACACAATACATGTCGTGCCTTCCTTAAGTTTGAATGAAAAGAAAAATGAATAAACAAAAAACAAGAACCACTATAGAACCAAGTTCAGAAATCAAAGCACCTTGGCTATGTGTAACAAATCATCAACATGTTTTCCTTCACGATTAAATGTCTCTTCGACTTTCTTTATACCCTGTAGATATAACTGTAACAGAGTAAATATCTATCTACACCGCTGAAATGGAGTTTTTCTTTTGGCTAAAGAATAGAAATGACCTCAGTTAGTCTTGCCTCTGCTTCCTTCTTCGTTGTTGACTGCCACAAAATATGAGACTTTGTAAAATATTGTCTTCTAGAATCAATAAAATACATTCTCCCAAGTTTTTTATTTTAATTTTTTAATCATGGGTAGGATCTCCCTAGCTTTTTACATATAGGAAATTCCAACCATGATAAAACTGTAAATGGACACCCCTAATATAAAAAGGTCGTACCCAGTGCACAAGGCTCCCGCTTTACGCAGGGTCTGGGAGAGGTAAATGTCGGCTAGCCTTACCCCCATTTATGGAGAGGCTGCTCCCAAGTCTCGAACCCGAGACCTACCGCTCATGGGCGAAGGCACTTGCCATCGCACCAAGTGCGACCTCTAATATGGTAGAGTAAAATCCATACAGTAGTTACACAATGCACTGTTTGTGTTTCTGGTAAGAGAAGATGCAGGTAATCCTCATAAAGCTAATAAACCACGAGTAGATGAGAAATTTCACGAATGCTCAGCAGTTAGCACATGGAAGCCAATATGAAACAGGCATGGAAGAATAATGCCGCACAACATAAAATACCACTTAAATTTCAACTAATGTTTCACCACTAATATACAATGAAGCATAAAAAAAAAAATTAAGGAGATGTCCGAGAAAGGAAGAAAGTAGCATAAGCTGCCAAGTACCAAGTGCATTGTATGCAATCATGATGGACAATATGAAGGAAGGCAGTCAAAGGTCATAAATTTCCATACTGAAAGCTCGAATTGGGAACTGTATCCACCTTAGCACAAAGAGATGCATGTTCCTTTCCAATCGACACAACCTTCTTCCTCAAAGCATCGACCTTACCCAACACCTGTAATCAAATAAAAAAGTTGAAGACCGACCAGTTGATGAAAGTCTAATACCTGTCGGCATTCTCTTAATGTCACATAATTCAGTCCTTGTGGAGAAACAATTGGAAAACTAGTTTGAAAGGTATCCATTGAAATTCATTCAAAAAGACAAGGAGAGAAAGCATTTTTTCCATTTTAGTATAATAAGAAACATCAAAACAACAACCTAACTCATATTTTTAGTACATGACTATGAGAATATGAACAAGTTGTTCCAATTAACTTTTTACTGCAATAACATCCTTGATTTATTCTGCATTGAATATTGGCCATAATTTGCTCAATATGTACCTGTTCATAATTTCCATCCCCAAGAGTTAATTCAATAAGAGACCGTTCGTAAGGGTGAAGATACTTTTTATTTGGAAAATTCTCCAAATAAGTTCTCAACGGAAGTGCCAGTTCCTGCAGATGGAAACAGAAAGCTAGTCAGTCATCATTCAACAGTCTTTCATATAAAACGGTACAAAAGAAAATACAATCAAAAGACAAACTTCAGTTAAGAACAAACTTTCATCAATGCATCAAGTTGCTTTGCACCTCTATTTCTCTCTCGCTTTGCAATATTGGCAATACCTGAAAATAAGATTTCAAAAATCATGGCCAACAGACTAGTTGTAGGGGGCCTACAAACCAAGTTCCCTACAATTCCAATCTAATGTATTTTTGTTAGAACTGTTATAAAAATTAAAATAAACACTAATAACAAGTACCCTTCGTTGGTGTTATCCTCTTAGCCTTCCTTAGTGCTGAGTACAGAATGTCAACAGATGGCATCACCATGGGTAGCTTTTGG